>NC_141136.1:132822295-133177920 GCF_053477565.2 Lygodium microphyllum | reverse complement strand
AAGGGGTGGAAGATAATGCAAACATGTAAGAATTTTCATTCATTTCAAAGACATGTGCCCAAGGTGACGATGCCAAAGAGATACATGTGAAACTACATCCATTGTCAAAACATGGTCGACTAACCCAGATACAAGAAAGGGATAGAGAGTATTGGGCTTAGCACAATGTGCAATGACAAGATTCCTATGGGTAATCTTCCATGAGGAATCACCAAAGGAGACAACATAACCTGCATCATCCAGAGTGCCAACAGAGATAAGGCTCTTCATGAGAGCTAGTATATGATGTACATCATGAAGAGTGAATGTGCTACTTGAACCAAACTATAGTTGGACATCACCAATACTAACTATCTCTAATACCAGGTCATTACCCAAATGGACAGATCAAGTCATAGTGCAATACGAGTGAAACCAACACTGAGTATATCCTGAAAAAGCATTAGTTAGATGTGAAGTATTAAGAGAAAAATCTATAAGTATAAAATCATCATTAGAATCAATTTGTATGACATTAATCTCTTCAATATTTATACTAGACTTGCTAGGGACAATGTTATGATTATCATTTATGTCCTATACTTTACCCTTGCCCCTTTTCTTGCACTTGTCCTCACATATTTTATCACATTGTGGCCAAATATGTTTTTTTTTCCATAATAATGACAAGTCAATGAGGACTTATGAAGACCATTGGACTTACTGTGAGATTTTCAATGTGACTAAGGATGAGAGAGTCTCTCCCATGGTGCTCATTACCACTCCTATCATTATTGCCTCTAACTATCAAAGCATGAGAGGTGTGAGAAGCATCGACATTCTTTATGTTAATCTCATCCCTAATTCAAACATTGTAATCAAGAGAAATAGTGGAGGAAGATTGCCCTTGAATTTAGTCCCCTAGGAAGACAAATAGTTGAGAATAGAATGAAAATCATTTAAGGGGGCTAACATTGTGAATCTTATCCCATAAGTCCCATGTGGATTACACATCAAAGACAACATTATAGAAAACCTGTTTAGAGAGGGAGAATATAATCATGGACTTACATAGCTCATCCAGTTAATACATGGCCAACCAAGATGCATACATCAGTGAAAACAATGTGACAGAGATAGGTGTCCGCCCAACAACAATGTTAGATTAGTCCACAAAGCATCAACTACATACATAAATCATGACAAGAGCATATACATGTCACCAAGTGCCATGGTCTTACTATAAGATCCTCAAGCTCAACTACATAACCAAAGGCTCAATGTAATATCCAAGTGTCAGCTGGGCTCAATACGTAAATCCCAGTAGCTCCCACTATGACAAAAGTCAAATGCCAAACAAGCAAACAAGGCTCAAATCATCATGTGGAAGGCATCCATACATCCAAGATCCAAGTAGCATATATTCGAGAGCATCTAGTGACTTGCAAAGCTCTTATTACAACATCCAATGACCATACATAACGGTGAATGATGACCAATGGAAAAGTCAAGACTCCATTCTCATCTCAAGAGCATTCCAAAAGCATAACCAAGTATGTGGCAGCAACCATAGACATCAGTGTAGCATGCCAAGTAGTCAGTAAGCATCAATTAGCAATAGGCATGAAGTTTCTCTAAGAAAATAACATTCAACTATACTTATTACAATACCAAAAAACCTCTATAAAACTAAGCAAATGAGTGCTCAAATCAATCCAATAGCATTCCAATACAATGGCATAGCATTCCCAAATGATCCAACATCAAATAGATATCCCAAAAAGCATAAGCAACCTCCCAACAATGAGGTAAGTGCTATCTTGAGCTGTATTATAGCAAACCATCACAAACTATCAGCCAATGGCTGATCCCGAGAGCTTCAAATGATGCTTAGAATCAGAAGAAAAATGCCGTAGAAGATTCCAAAAGGTTGTCAAGCACCGAGAGCAATGCCTCCAACTAGAAAGAGGTGGGATGAAGCAAGAGAAAGAGCAAGATAGCCAAGTACAAATCACACTGGTTGTCCCTACTGATGTGGCTACAACTACTGGTGATAATGGAGTTCCAAAAGCACTTTATGGTTCTATAGTAGACCAAGTGATGCCCTTGAACAATCCTCAAAGGGGGAAAAGAAGACATGTAAAAGATAGAGCTCAATGCATACCTCGGGGTGAAGAATCCATGGCTAGCTTGAATGAACAACTAAAGCTTTTCAAATCTAGGCTGAAGTAAAATGAAGAGAAAGAGCTCCTCAATGCCATTGGCTCTAATACCTATTGAAGGGAGTGAGCCCTAAAGTGAGCATAGAGCAAAAGCAAGAAATACGGTGGAAGAAGTAAAAGCAAGCAAGAGAGAGACACACACAAGATGTGGGAACTCCAACAGTCACAATGTGTGATTGGCCTTCCCTTTATTCAAATATCACTTAAAGAATAAAGAATGAAGTAATAATGATGGACGATCACCACCTTTAGTAATATGGCCTATAGAGCCATGACGACTCCATGAATTCAAAGAGAGCATACCATTATTTTGTTGTGGGTAATCTCTTATATTTGCTAGGTTGATCTTCCCAAAAAGCTCCTCTTGGACCTCTAGTTCATCTTACTAGGCCTAGTAGCTACCATTCATGCATTATTTGAGTCAAGAATCATATTAAAATCGCCTCTAATTAATGCTTTTCAAATTTCTAACAAGCTAAAGATTCCCACAACACTTCATATGCCTAAACTCATTAAATCCATATATGTTAACTATATCCATTCCTTCACCTAACAAATCAACGGATGTGATACCTAGCATGGCCTCATAGGCCGTTGACCTATTGACATCCCCCCTAATAATTAATTAATTAATTTACTAACTTTCCCCCCTTCACCTCTCTGATATCTCGCACTCCCCCCCTTTGTTTTTAATTTTTTTTAAAAAAGAGAAGAAGAGTTTTTAACAAAAAAAGGAGAGGCAAAGAGAGAAGAAATATACAAAAAAGAGAAGAGGAGAGAGATGAGAAGACAAAGAAGAGAGAGAAGGAAGAGAATGATTGGAGGGAGAGAGAAAGTACTATCAAATAGAGTACTCCTCCCCCTTAACCTTTTTTTTGAGTTAAAATTTTTAGGATATTTTGTACCTCTTCTTCCCTCTCACTGACACATCATACATCCACAACTTTTTAATAGAAAAATCCAAAAATAGGTTTTTATTCTTATTTTAAAATCCCTTAGTGATACTTAACCTATAAATATCTAGATATTATATGCCAAATGGCAATTTTATGTTTAGCTAAAAATCTAGAAATTTTACCATATGACACATAGTAAATCTCAAAAAAATCAAGTCTATACTAATGCCACTACCTAATACCTCACAAGCTTGATGACATAGATAGTATATTCCTCCCTCCCTCCACACCTATAAATATAGAGGCCAAGGTGAGTTGTAGTATAGGTGTGGTCAAAAGGCGAAGCTATGTTAGTGAGTTGGTGAGCGAGTGAAAGAAATTAAGAGCATCTAGATCAACTCCAAGGTGAATCCTTATTTATTTGCCCTAAACCAACTATACTCTACTTATCCATGATGACTCCACACAAGCATGTCAATATGGTGGGACCATCGAGTGGAGGTCCATCCAACATAGCGGGCCAATCCTCTTCAACTCCCATGGAAAGGACAAGTAATGATAACATCAATTCCAATACCCAAGTAGATCTACCTATATATGTTTAAAAATAATAATAATAAATACATTATGAATTTCATAAATAAGATCAATGAATTTTTTAAGGTAATGGTAATAAATTTAAGAGAAGGACAGAATTGCATTTTTAATAGTGTAGTTCCAAGGTTCTTTTATTAAATTAATATTATTGTAGATTAGCTAAATATTTTTATAATCATATAATTATAGATGCATTAGGAGAAATTTTAGATGTATTAAGAAAACTTTCATTTATGTTTTTATAATATCCTAGTTATATTTAACTTCATGAACTATATATTTCATTATTCTAACAAAAGTTGGGATTGTAAATAACAATGGCATATTAATGTTTTAAAAGAGTATAATGGTTAGAAATTCATTCTCATTTCTTTGTGTAATACTTTACCTTATGAAGGTCCAATCAACATGAAAATCATAAATTAATATTAGAAACGATTATCACAAAGTAATAAATAGCAACTTCTTTGATCGCTAAAAACAGAGTTCGACATTTAGAATCTTCCATTCTAATCACCACTATTTAGGAATTTTTTTTCTTTCTAATTGAACAAAAGATATTCCTACCCTTAAAAGCCTAAGGATATTGGATCACAATAGTAATTCCAAATTTTCTTAAAGAATATTTTCTCTAGAAAAACCATAACCACTAGGAACTTATCCAATTAAAAACCTCGAATGCAAACAAAGACTTATCACTCAAAGTGACTTAAAATTATCAAAGTGACTTCTAAGGTCTTAAAGGGGAAAAACAAATAAAAATGTGCATATATAATTAGTGAAAAATATGATAGAGTTATGAAAATTTTCTAGGTGATAAAGAAGGCCCTAAGTTTTTTTAGTTTTGAGTTTTCCCCAGTCAATTAAATAATTTACTCTATTAAGTGGACTTTAGCATTGAAAAATATATTATATTGTCATCACCGACGAATGAAATCTTTGTTTTTTTTGCATTTTAAAAAATATTGTTGTCTTAGAAAGGACTAGTTGGTTTTTGCCACGGGGGATTCACTAATGGTAATAAGGAGAAGTCACCTGTGTGCAATAAATATATGAAAATACCCCTTATCTACCCCCTATTTATGGTACCTTACCTTATAAAATGTACCTTCCTTTCCTTAAATAAACCCCCTCCCTTACACTCACGTGGTACCATACGATAAACCCTAGTGGACCCCCTAGGGCTTTTGCTTGAAACATGATTATAGTTGCAACTTTCATTGATAAAATATTTTTTATTTATGCCCAGATAAAGGGTTATTTGAGTAGCTACATTTTCCCTAGGGTCAATTGTTGGAGCTTGAGTATGATCTAGAATTATTTTGGCGCCTATGAGCATGTAAGTAATGTCTAGGATGGATTGTCTAGTACGGAATGTTCCCTCCTATGGTGATGCATAACCATGAGGGGCTCTAGTCGAGAAGATATCTAGAATATATAGTGATGAGATAATCGAGAAGAAACCCATATTGTTCGATGTGGTTTAGCATTAGGAGCCTAGAATTTATGGGCTAGTTATTGCTTCTCTAGTTTTGAGAGTGGACTTTGTACATAGCTCTATGAGCTAATAATACATATGATTTTATGAAATGTTTGGAAAGGGTTGTTTTCTTTGTTTTTGTGATGTGCCTAACACGAAGATGTGTAACAAATCACATGTTAAGGAATAATTAAAGAAGCCACTTTTAAATATCCAAAAGTGTGGTAGCATGTTTTGTTCGATAACTAAAGCAAACCCCTATTTTTTTAAAAATGGAAGTGGGTGAATGTCTCTTGTTGATGATGGAAAGAGTTGGACCTAATGAGTCGACATGTGATTTCTTAACAAGGAATTATTTAGGGCTATAGTTGATTAAGCTAACTACCTTCTAATGTTCAGTCTTAGAACTTGATCAAGTGTTGTTTTAGGGGGCCAAGGATGAGATTTTGCCTCATTTTTTATGTACCCTCAGTTTTGATTGATTACAAAAGTGATCATCCTAGCTAGGAGCTAGATTTCTGTTAGAGTCTGTTAGGTCTTTAGGAATCCTTTCAAGCCAATCCTTGTGGGATGAGGTAGGATGCTTCTCTGTAAGGTGGACCTAGGGTGGGTCACCTAGTCTAATCAAAGTCCAAATATTCCGCTGGAGTATGGACAACAATAGCTAGGAAAAGACCCCTGGTGACCACTAAGTGTTACCTTTTGCATATGCGATAGGTACGTCACACAGAAATTTGCATTATGTTACTCATATCAACCTCCCATAAACCCTCTTGCCACATGAAACGTGCTTTCAAACCCCAGTGCAAAGCATTGAAAGAACATTGGTCCAAAGTGCCAAGAAAATCTAGGCATGGAGTGCCTAGTCTTTATTATTGTAAACTAGGTCTCCTACTCCAAGGAGCTTTTGTGCTTGTAAAGAACATGATGAGAAAGCAACCTTGTGAGGTTATCAATAGTGCCACAAAGAGAGAGAGAGAGAGAGAGAGAGAGAGAGAGAGAGAGAGAGAGAGAGAGAGAGAGAGAGAGAAATGCACATCAAACCTCTTCTCTTTTGCCACAATGGCTTGGTGACCTTCTCCTTGGTTTGGGATTACCAAGCAGTACAGAGATGCTCTCCAACCAACAAGATAGCCAAGATATCTACCCCCATTTCCAAATGGTACAATCTCTCTTGGCCAAAGGATCACATACTCATCCTAAGACTCCAAGCAAGGAACATTGAAAGTCCATGTTCAATCCACTTCCCTTGCAAAACAATACTAAGGCATTCATGATTTCAAATCCTCTTTCATATTGTGAGAAAGAAAGACATGTATAGAACACCCAAACACATGTGCATCCACACACACACACACACACACACACACACACATACACACACACTGATGGGACCTCAAATGGGCCAGCACTGGCCATGGCACTAGCCGGACCTCATACTCATAATAGACAAACACACCCTCATGGCCTCGCGGGCCAGGAGCGTCTATCTACTGCTAAAGGACGAACTGTCCTAAAGCCTAATCTATGCGTTTATAGTTTTATAGTTTTGTAGTCCAACGTTTCCCTTTCTATAAACTCCACAGAGGGAGAACCCATACACATTGGCAATAAATGCCACGATAATCATATACATGGGAGGCAACCTCTCGGTAGAATCACTGCGACCCCACTGCAGCTCTCCTACATTGCAGGGATTGGCCCCTTGATGCGCTACTCAACATATAGAACAAACGAACAAACTCCACTCTTTCAATTCACAAGTATTCCATGAGATACCATGTGTCCTTACCAAATAATCCCCCAAGAAACGAACGTCTATCCTACGGCTTAGTATGCATTTCCACACTCAAACGTAGGTCATTGTCATTGAAAACAGGTGCTATGCATCCAGTCATTTTATTCCGATACCATGATATACATGCACATGCAAAGTGAATGATCCTAAAGTGCTCAAACAGCATTTTCAATGAGACACGTGTTGTGCACAACTAGGCTTTCAAATGCTTATTCCCTAACCCGTTGCGGCGATGTAAGGATAGCACCTAGAAAACACTCGTGCTACTATCCTCTTGACTAAAATATAAAGGACTCTATGCCATGATATGCATAAGAAAATCAGCAACAATCAACACCCAAATCACACCATTCAAACATCCCAATCCCCTACGTTTAGGTGTATTGCTTTCGTTGCATAGGTGTAGAGGTTCATTTTAGCATGTTTTGATGTATAAAAAGCAATAAATCACAAACTTTGACAAGGAGATAGGGCAAACTGAGGCTAAACCTCATGCTTTGCCACTACCATACATCCACAAACAATCATTATATTTTCCTTATTTTTGTAAAATGTATTTCCATTTTTTTCCTTATTTTTTCCATTTTCTTAATTTAATTGGCAATAAAATATACTATTTTCTGGTTTTTCTTGTTCCAATCACTTCAGCATACTACTAAAAAATTTATCTTCTATATTCCCCCCATGGGAACACCTTTTACCCACCCGAAACGGAAAAACTACAATTTTACCTCTTAAGAACCACATTTCGGGTTTACGGGAATTAAATAGAGTATGTAAATCATTGCAAAACCAAAATTTTCTAATAAATAGCAATTACTCATGATGCAACCAACACACAAACAAATTTTCATCCAATAAGAACATAATTATCATCATAAACTATCCAAAATCCTTCATTTTTCTTCATAAAAGTGGTCATACCGTATTTTTACGTAACCCAAGATGCCTTGAATGTCTGCATAACTAGCAGACATAGCCTCCATTGCTCTCAATCGAATGCTATACTTCAATCTTCAACATCTCCATCAATCTCCATCACCATTTTCTTCATTCTCCTTCCCCGATTCCTCCTTCAAGATGGTACACATGAACAACCCATAGAGAAGGGAGAGAGGGAGGAGAGAGAAAGACTAGATTCTATTCTCTTCATCCGGACAGCCATTCCTCGTGCGAAGACCGGCAATAGAGTCAGCCAAGAGGGAGAAGTTGAGGCCTAATGTCGGTTGCATAGGTTGCTCACAGCTTGGAATCATCATCCATGAGGGGGAGGCGCAAAAATCGGCGCCATCTGCACGCCATGTCTTCACGTTTTCTCCACGCTTTTGTTTCATCAAAAATGAAGGGGGGGAGGTTAAAATTCCCAAAGGGCACCCCCCCTTTGGTCTTCAATTTGGTCCACCTTTTCAAATCTTGGCCATTTGTTGGCCTCTTCCTCGTCCGGGCTCTGTTTCAGCCTCTGAAAAATCTTGTGCGTCCGTCTTGACATCCCGTACTGATTGGCAGTTCCTGACATCCTATACGACAGTTGGAAAAATGATAAAAAATCCACAAGTGTCGCTCGGGCGCCTTTTAAAAGCCGTCTTTCACTTGGTGCTTAAAATCGTCCTAGCTGCAGCCGCCACCTTCGATGTTAAATATTTTTCCCCTAAATTCTATATTTTTGGCAAATTTTAGGCACATCCCGGGCTCAAAACTCCGCTCTCATTGGCGACCACGGGATAGGGCGACTCAGCCTGTCGAATCCCACAATAGATCTGCACAAAACAACCAAAGGAAGCATCAAGCTGATACAAAATAGATACATATTAAAACACGGCACAATGCTCACCCTACCCCCTGACAAAACCAAGGCATGAAATTCACAAGGAGTAGGCCTAGCATAATCTGATAGAAGGGCCGAAGCTAGTCACTAACCGACTGCTTCAACAAGGCCAAACTAAAAAGAACTATCAAAGATGTCGCCCTAAGTGGTGGTCTGAACTACCTACCTAACTAAGGATAACACAACCAGGAGCTCCTACTAGGCGAGGACTCCTATAGCCTGATCAAGAAGTATTTCCTTTTAGCACATGGCTGCTTTTAGGTTTTTATTTTCCCATACTCGGGCATGTAAAAAGGAGGGAGCTGAGCGTAGTGACCCAAGGAGAACAGGGCATCGGCCTCAGGTCCTGTCTCGGTACCCAAGAACCTACCAAGCCCTCGCAAGGCAACACTTAATCATTTTCTGACGCTCACTTTTATTTTTACTCCAACCTTCCTTAACTTCTTCTTTTCCAGCAAGACGCCACCCCTACGAAGACACGGTACTCGTAAAGGATATGCTACGAGTATCTTCCTTAATTTCTTCTTTATGCTATGTGTACCTACCAGGCCTTCGCAAGACGATGATCAACTGCTTCTAAATTTTCCTTTCTTTTCTTTTCTATTTTTATAGGGGTTAAAACTCCTTTTTACACAACTTTGTATATATTTATTTTCTTTGAGATATTCAAGGTTTTTTTTCCTGTCTATCATCATCATTTTTCCTTCGGCAGGCTTCTCTAACTGCCTCACAACTAACAAGAACTCCTAGAACGAATGCCTAGCAAGCTAGCAGAACAGGGTCACTAGAACTACCTTCTAAAACAGGTCTTTCGATGCCTGGCAATGTCTTTACAGGAGGCAACAATTACTCAGACCTCCCTCAGACAAACCTAACCTAAATCGGGGACTTCATGCCTTGGATGCCGGTCCCCAACAAGAAAAAAAAATCCCCTACAAGTACACAGACACAGATAGCATTAAAAAACACGTTACTCGTAAAGGAGAGATATCACCTGGATAGGGCCACGAGAAGCTTCCGCGAGACAAAGGCTTCTTCCAAGCTCTTCTTTGAACCTATATAGCACAGGACTAAAACAAGAAACCAGTAACCGCACCTGTACTAAATAGACAACTGGCCCTCTTGGCCGAATGAAATAAAGCATTTAAAACCTCGCAAAACTGGCCCTCTTGGCCTAGCTAGATCAAACAAAATAGCACCTACGCATCCCTCCTCGAAATAGTATAGATATACAATAATATGCTCCTTTTCAAGAAGGAAAAATAGTAGGGCTCGCAGCCCTAAGCTAAATGCATAAGGTTATGACCCATCCCTCTTGCATATATAGCAAGAGGTGTACGCATAACATATTGTCTAATCAGCCTATGGGTCCAAGATAACAACGGTAGATGGGTCTCGGTTCTCTTTGCATCACCCATATCAACCATCGCCTGCCATATATTGCATGCTCTGATAACATTCCCCATAAGCAACCGGGTCCTATCTCATTATTGATAACAATATCCAAACTAGGACCACAGTTGAAGAAAAGGTCTTCTTCATAAGCAAGATTTGCCAGTGAATCCGCAAACTGATTCCAGTAACATGGAATCAGCTGAAAAGACACTCTATCAAACTCCTCAAGTAGGGTCATTGCAGTTCGATGATACATACAAAGGATGGGATTCCGCACTCTGTATGTCCCATCTAGCTGATTCAAGATAAATTGAGAATCCCCTTTTACTAATAACTACCGAATACCACCTTGCTTGGCAATATGCCGTCCCATAATCAAGGCTTTATACTCCGCCATATTGTTAGTGAATCCTACCCCGAGATAAGCAGCTAACTTCATCGTAACTCTACGTCGGGGATCTCGGATTACTACTCCAACACTCCCTTTTTTATTAGGGCCCCTGGACGCTTCGTCAAAATATAATGTGTACGTCCACAATGGGTTTATACAACCTTTCATCACGAACTCCTCTATTCGTAATTATGATAGTCAAAATTTAACATGTTTAGAGGATGAACTGACGGCTCTATCCCACCTTCTTCATTGAACTCAACAGGGATACTTGTCAACATTCGTAAATAGTGATGGCAGAAGACTTTGATCTCCCACACAAAGGTTCTGTCTTCTTGCTCAATCACTTTG
Organism: Lygodium microphyllum; assembly: GCF_053477565.2. Lineage (NCBI taxonomy): Eukaryota > Viridiplantae > Streptophyta > Polypodiopsida > Schizaeales > Lygodiaceae > Lygodium > Lygodium microphyllum. Next base: position 133,166,986 of record NC_141136.1, on the reverse strand, counting down.
TATCCTTTGCTCCACCAGATAAGTTTCCCCTGATGGCATCTGTGCTCCAAATATGGGTGCTCCAAATAAGGAATTACCCACCCCATCAACCAGCTTTAAGCTCTTTTGCAGGTCTCAAATTAGCCCCAGCATGAACCTGCAATGCATTGCTTTGTGCTAGCATACTTAGAAATAATAAGGTTTAATCTTATTAAGATTAACCGTATTTTTAAACTCCACTCCCTGCAGATCAGCTAGTAGAGTCGTAGACCTATTTTTCCCTATCCTAACAATCTTGTAGGGGCCATCCCATCTAGGTTTCAGCTTCTCTAGAAACAGCTCACTACGCGCATCGTAGTACAGAAGTAATTGCCCTTTTTTAAAGGTATACTTCTTTGCTTTAAGGTCGTGCAATTGCTTCATCTGATGTTTAGCTACCTCCTCGTGTAATAAGCTCTGCAATTTCAGTTCATCCAGGTGAGCTATGGCCGTGAAACGTTCAAAGAGTGCATCCTCATCTCCCAAAGAGTGGTTAATTGCAAACCATATGGTTGGCAACTCGATTTCAAGGGGTAACACACACTCTTCCCCATAAACTAATTTAAATGGAGTATGGCCGGTAGCTCGCTTCAACGTTGTATTGTACGCCCATACTTCCACATACAACTTCCTGTCCTAGTCTCGTTTCTTCTCAAAGACTATTTTGGACAATATACCCACAAGCTGCTTATTAGTATTTTCGACTTGCCCATTGGCTTGCGGATTATAAGGGGTCATTTTGTTGTGCTTGATTTGCCAAGCTTCAGTCAGGCTTTTAATCACTTTATTCAAAAAGTGGGTTCCACGGTTCGACACTAGTTCCTTCGGTGGACTGAAATGGCAGATAGTCTACTATAAAAGAAAACTTGCAGTCTCTTTTGCATTGTCTTGCCTCGTCGCCCGCTCTTCTGACCATTTTGTAAAATAATCAGTTGCTACTATAATGTACCTCTTCTGAGTAGTAGACGACGGGTGATAAGACCCACAAAGTCAATGCCCCACTTCTCAAATGGAAGTATAGCTATAATAGGCGTAAGCGGGTACTTCCTATTCTCTTTGCTGTCATGTCTTTGACAGATATCACATCTCTTAACGTACTCAAAGGAATCTTGGAAGATGGATGGCCACCAATATCCAGCTCTTTAAGCTTTTTGTGTCGTCAACCGTCCAGCGAAGTGCCCTCCACATGCAGAGTCATGGCACTCTTCCAAGATGAAAGGAACCTCGTCAGACATCACACATCGGCGATAGATATCATCAACACCCTGCGGATATAGTGTTCCTACGGTCAAGGAAAACTTCAAAGCCTGTTGTCTGATTTTCCTCTTTCTAGATTTTGATAAACCGGCTTCTCCCGTTGATAGATAATGCGTGATAGCAGCGTACCAAGATGGGATAGAAGCTGTGTCAATTTTAAGCATTTCTTCAATATCATTTCCTTCAGCCAAAGTCTCTTTCGGCTCCCCGAAATCCACAAGGCATTCCACAATACCCTGCAACCTCGGTGGCTTACTCTTAATCTCATAATTGAACTCCTGCAAAGTGATTAACCACTTTGCCAAACGATCAGGCGGTTGTAGCTTATTCATAAGCAATCCAAGCCCTTCCGCCTTCGTATAGAATACTACCTTCTCATAGAGAATGTAGTGCCTGAATTTTGCCATCGCAAGGCATAACTTCTCCATGTAGGTGTAGTTAATTTTTGAAATGCCCAATTTTCGACTAGCAAAAGCTATCAGATGATACCACTTTTCCTCACAGATTTGGACTAAACAGTAGCTGATACTATGCATGGTGACTGCTGAAAATATGTAAAATATCTCACCTCTTTTAGGTGCTTTTAAAACTAGTGCTTTGACTAGCTCTTGTTTCACATCCTCGAAAACTACCTTACAAGGGTCGCTCCATACAAAAAGACAACTAAAAGATAACAAGTTCGTTAATGGCAACGTCCTTTCTGCCAAGGCCGATAGTACCCTATCGATGACAGAAAGCTATGTACCTCTTTCGGAGTGCGTGGTGGACTCATAGTGACTATAACCTTGAGCTTTTCAGGGTCAGTTGCGATCCCGACTGAACTGACCACATGGCCTAGCAATAGCCCATAAGGCACTCCAAAGACACACTTTTGTGGGTTAAGAGCGATACAAAATTGTCTGCAATGCTCAAAGCACTTTCTTAAAATAATCAACATTCTTTCCCTCACAATGGCTGCCCCTAGGTCATCGATAAATACTTTCAACTCATCTGGGGAGATATCGCCAAAGGTCTTGTATGTTGTTCATTGCCATGATCCAGGCTCATTGCACAATCCAAAGGCCATCACATGGTATGCAAAAGTACCAAAGACAGTAATGAAAGTTGTTTTCAACTTGTCCTCTTCTGCAATTTCCATCTGGTTGTATCCTACAAAGCAATCCATAAACGAATATATTTCCCTACCCGCTTATTGATCCAAAATTTGGTCAATAAATGGAAACGGGTAGTAATCCTTAACCGTCTGCTTATTCAGCTCTCTAAAATCTACACATAGTCGGATCTGGTTGTTTTTCTTCTTCCTGATAATAATTGGTGAACACCATTCCATGTGCTGTACAGGGAAGATTAAACCAGGTTTCCGTAACTTCTGTAACTCCTCAAACAACCCGTTCCTCAATTCAAAAGGCATACGCCTTACTTTCTGACGTACAGGATGACTGCCTTCTTTTACAGGAATAGTATGAATAGCCAGGCTGGGAGGAATGCCTCTCAGCTCATCATAACTCCAAGCAAAGATATCACGGAATTCTTGAATCAAGGACACATAGTTCTCCCTTTCTGCTAAATTGAGCGTGGGACCTAATTTAATTGGCCGCGAATCATTCAGCGTGCCAAGGTCCAACTCAATCACATCCGCGTCTCTTATCCTATCTTGCGGCTCTATCGGCTCATTTAGAGTTATCTGATAAATATCCTCTATAGTGGACCCCTCTTTAGATTCATCATTGGATGATGTCTCACTACCATATGGATCATCTACTGTTTCTAATTCAGTAGAGGATAAAGGAGCTCTCTCACTCTGAGGAGACTCAGGGTAAGCATCGACTATTACTCGATTAGCATCTCTACCTAGAACCACTCGACCGACGGGTATATCGACTTGACAGTCTGTTCATAAGATCCAAGGCCTGCCTAGCAAAACTTGATAGCTAGGACGTCTTGCAAATCTTATAACCCTAAAGTCCAAGAAGCATTCTACACTTGCAACTGTAACATGGACTTTAGTAACGCACCCTTCTAGTTGCCTTAGACTATCATCAACCATTCTAAGAAGGGTGGAGCTATCTTTTGGGATGCCTAGACCCAAGCTCTCCATCAACTCTGAACTCATGATATTGACGGAGGACCCAATGTCTACAATAGCATGCTCCACTAATATTCCATCCACATATGCTAGAACCCTAGGGCAATTCTTTTCAGCATGATCAAACCATCTTTCCTTACTCGTGCTATGCCCAAAGGTTCTACAATATACCCAATACGCAGGATCTTCTTGAATTCCTTGCGTACTCTTGGAGATAATTTAATCAACTGTAAGAGGTTGACTTCGTATAGAGAACTTGCTAAATCAAAATCATGATAGGTAGCCAAAGCTCTCTTTTCTCGCCAAACCATCCTTTCTTTTGGTCTCGGGACCGGTTTTGGTACTTCTTTTTTAGCTCTTGCCTTCTTTCTTGGCACTTCCTCATCCTTCTTAGGATCGACTTTTTTGTCAACATGCCTTCGAGGTCCACCTTCCACTCCAGGATTCAGAACTTGCGTCCCCTTATCCCCTTGCTTAGGGTTTCCCTCGATCAGTTTTGCATTATCTTTGTCAACCTCTTTAGCCTTTTGGCCTCTTGTCACGGCTCGTAGGTTAGAGGGTTCAGTGCCATTGACGCGTACAACCTCAATAAGGCTGACTCCATTGCCTTGTGGCAACTTCTCTATAGTGGTCTTTCCCCTTTGCAATATTTGTTTTGGTCCATCATTTTGCTGGAGGTTATTACCTTGCGCTCTATGATTAACTGGACCTGGCTGTTTACTCCCTTGTTGGAGGGAACTAATCTTACTCCAACAGGTAGCGGCTAAGTGGCCCGACTTCCCACAAATATCACATTTTACATTTGGACAGTTTTTAAGGAAATGTTGTCCGCCACACCACTTACAGCTGAATCTTGAGGGACCACCCTCTTCAGGGCATCGACTCCCTATCAGATTTTGTTCCTTCTGCAAGAAATTGACGTCAAAAGCTATTTGCCGATACTGTTCAGAAATCACGTCAGTATAATGCTTCATTATATCCTTAACTTTGCCAAGGACATTAGAGGCACTCATAGCCTTGATCGTCTATCCGTCGTTCCATCGGCCTAACAATTTGATTGGGCATTGGTTATTGACTCACAGGAACAACATTAGGGTTCGAAGGGCCTCCGACATTTGGTGGAGCCAACTGACTAGCCATAGGCATAGTCACACTGGGAGGAGCTGGCAACAAAGGTACATTTTGAACCATGCTTCCTCTCCCATTAGGGTTATTCATAGGCATCCCTTGACTTCCATTTATCAATGGTAAATTGCCTCCAGGTACTAGACCCGCATTAAGATTTATTCGAGAGGAGTAGGCCATTTATAATCGTGACTCTACTCCTTCTGCCCGTGTAATGGCGGTGTCTATATCAGCCAAAGCCACACTGCTCAATTATACCTGAATATTGAAATCTAATCCATGCAAGAAGTATTGCAATTGGGTAGCCGGCGGAATGGGAATGTAAGTTTGTAACTTACGAAACACTTCCTTAAGCTTCTTGGCATAGGCTTTCACATTCTCATGGGGGTCTTAGCGTGTTACATTCGAAACACGCAACCAGTATTAGCCACCTCTTTCAGGGGCATATTCTCCTCGAAAAGCGGTCGATTGTGGTTATGGTTCCAGCCTCTATGCTATGATACCATACCATAGCCCTTCCTTTTAACGTCATATTAAAGAACATCATAAGATGTCCCTCATCTTGGATGCGGTAATTAAACATTAATCTTTGGAATTCACAAATGTGAAATTTCACATCTTCTTTGGCTAACCCATTAAAAATGGGCAAAGGCACTCCTAAAGCTGGTAGATCCAGCTTCCCTGCAGGAATTGCAATGGGTTGTGCCATGGCGACAATCGGATTGACAATAGGAGTTTGGATTGATAGTATCGCATCCCCACTTGAAGTGGGTTGACTTGGTGGAAGAGAAAAAGAACTTGTGCTTCCTTCTGCACCTAAAGGACTATATGCAGCAGTTGGATTACTAAGACCACTGCCTCTTATGCGTATCGGGCTACTCCTTTGAGGAGAATAGCGACTTATAATCTCCAACCGCCGTCTAGCCCTCTCAGCATGTTCTGCTTTTTGTATTTTGGCTTGACGGTCCTTGTCAGAGGACATAAACCAACTTTTTGGCACTAGCCGGACCTCAAACTCATAACAGACAAACACACCCTCACGGCCTGGTGGGCCAGGAGCATCTATCTGTTGCTAAAGGACAAACTGTCCTAAAGCCTAATCTATGCATTTATAGTTTTATAGTTTTGTAGTCCAACGTTTCTCTTTCTATAAACTCCACAGAGGGAGAATCCATACACATTGGCAATAAATGCCACGATAATCACATACATGGGAGGCAACCTCTCGGTAGAATCACTGTGGCCCCACTGTAGCTCTCCTACATCGCAAGGATTGGCCCCTTGATGCGTTGCTCAACATATAGAATAAACGAACAAACTCCACTCTTTTACTTCGCAAGTATTCCAGGAGATACCATGTGTCCTTACCAAATAATCCCCTAAGAAACGAACGTCTATCCCACGGCTTAGGATGCCTTTCCACACTCAAACGTAGGTCATTGTCATTGAAAATAGGTGCTATGCATCCAGTCATTTTATTCCGATACCATGACATACATGCACATGCAAAGTGAATGATCCTAAAGTGCTCAAACAGCATTTTCAATGAGACACGTGTTGTGCACAACTAGGCTTTCAAATGCTTATTCCCTAACCCGTTGTGGCGATGTAAGGATAGCACCGAGAAAACACTCGTGCTACTATCCTCTTGACTAAAATATAAAGGACTCTATGCCATGATATGCATAAGAAAATCAACAACAATCAACACCCAAATCACACCATTCAAACATCCCAATCCCCTACGTTTAGGTGTATTGCTTTCGTTGCATAGGTGTAGAGGTTCATTTTAGCATGTTTTGATGTATAAAAAGCAATAAATCACAAACTTTGACAAGGAGATAGGGCAAATTGAGGCTAAACCTCATGCTTTGCCACTACCATACATCCACAAACAATCATTATATTTTTCCTTATTTTTGTAAGACATATTTCTATTTTTCCCCTTATTTTTTTCATTTTCTTAATTTACTTGGCAATAAAATATACTATTTTTTTGTTTTTCTTGTTCCAGTCACTTCAGCATACTAACATTCAATTTATCTTCCATATTCCCCCCATGGGAATACCTTTTACCCATCCGAAACGAAAAAACTACAATTTTACTGCTTAAGAACCGCATTTCGGGTTTACGAGAATTAAATAGAGCATGTAAATTATTGCAAAACCAAAAATTTCTGATAAACAGCAATTATTCATGATGCAACCAACACACAAACAAATTTTCATCCAATAAGAACATAATTATCATCATAAACTATAAAAAAATCCTTCATTTTTCTTCATAAAAATGGTCATACTGTGTTTTTACGTAGCCCGAGATGCCTTGAATGACTGCATAACCAACAAACGGAGCCTCCATTTCTCTCAATCCAATGGTGTACTTCAATCTTTAGCATCTCCATCAATCTCCATCACCATTTTCTTCATTCTCCTTCCCTGATTCCTCCTTCAAGATGGTACATATGAACAGCCCATAGAGAAGAGAGAGAGGGAGGAGAGAGAAAGACTAGATTCTGTTCTCTTCATCCGGAAAACCATTCCTCGTGCAAAGACCAGTGATAGAGTCAGCCAAGAGGGAGAAGTTGAGGCCCAATGTCGGTTGCATAGGTTGCTCACAGCCTAGAATCATCATCCATGAGGGGGAGGCGCAAAAATCGGCGCCGTCTGCATATTATGTCTTCACGTCTTCTCCACACTTTTGTTTCATCAAAAATGAAGGGGGCGGGTTAAAATTCCCAAATGGCACCCCCCCTTTGGTCTTCAATTTGGTCCACCTTTTCAAATCTTGGCCGTTTGTTGGCCTCTTTATTGTCCGGACTCCGTTTCAGCCTGTGAAAAATCCTGTGCATCCGTCTTGACATCCCACACTGACTAGCAGCTCCTGACATCCTGCACGGTAATCGAAAAAATGATAAAAAATCCACAAGTGTCGCTCGGGCCCCTTTTAAAAGCCGTCTTTCACTTAGTGCTTTAAATCGTCCTAGCTACAGCCGCCACCTTCGATGTTAAATATTTTTCCCTTAAATTCTGAATTTTTTGGCAAATTTTAGGCACATCTCGGGCTCAAAACTCCGCTCTCACTCACACACACACACACAGATACACACACACACACATATACACGTGTGTGTGTATGTGTGCATGTGCAAACACAGAATACACATATGAAAGTATGTGCCATTGTATACTTATAGAAATACACATGTATGTAAATGTGTAGGTAGATGTGTATGTACATACCTACGGATGCATCCAAGTATGGATATACATACATGCATTAGCACACACATTCCCGAGGATTCATGGGATGTGCTAAAATAGAGAATAGCATTTTCTTTTATTTGTGTAATCTTGCAAACATATACATGGGTACATATTTTTGCTTATGTACATGTGCAAGTATGTCTGTATGTTTATTTTTGCTATTTATGGGATGTGCATACATACACAATTGCGTGTATTTATCTACCTAAGCATTTGAAAATACATGGCTAGGTGTGTCAAGATTATGGGAGAGAAGGAAGGAGTCTCACTTGTAGCTTTCTCACTTACACAATGGGGGAATACACACAAAGGTGGAGGCTGAAAAACAATTTTTCTCTTCTTAGTTGTGTAAGCCAAAAAGAACACATGTACAGAGAAATAGAAGAACCCTATATATGGGTCTCAAACCAAACTCAACTAACTAAGGTGGCATACTAACTGAGCCGTGAACTAGAGTAGATAAGGATAGCTGTCATCTAGCTATTATTCTTGGGCGGTGTACCAACCGCATCTGCAACTAATAAGTCGGTGACATAAATGCACAGCGGTCACCCTGGCATATCACGAGTGGAGCTCGATATCTCAACACTCCCCCTCGAGCTCAATCCCAATTCTTGCACACCAAGCAGGTCTCTGAACTTGCGTAGCTTCTCTGCGCCCAATGCCTTCGTGAATATGTCAGTTACCTGATCCTCTGTGCTGACATAAACTAGATCAATAAGACCTAGTAAAACCCTCTCCCACACATAGTGATAATGCACCTCAATGTGCTTTGTTCTAGCATGATAGACTGGGTTATTTGCCAAGTGTATACTGCTCATGTTGTCACAATAAATGACAGCTGGCCCATCTGTAGGCTGATGCATATTATAAAGTAGCTTATGCAACCAAGCTACCTCACATGCAGCCATTGCTGCAGCCCTGTACTCAGCCTCTGTGCTCGACAAGGAAACTGTAGGTTGTTTCTTCCTACTCCAAGTGACTGTAGCACTCCCAAAAGAGAACACATATCCACTGGTAGATCATCTATCAGAAATACTACTAGCCCAATCAGCATCAGTGTATCCATGCAACTATATCTGAACCCCAGTCTCATAAAATAGTCCATACTGCAATGTGTACTTCACATACCTGAGTATGCGTCTAGCCGCATCCAAATGCGGTTTCCTTGGAGCCTGCATAAACTGACTTACCAATCCAACATCATAGCTCAAATCTGGCTAATAGTCATATAAATCAAACTTTCTACTATGCGTCTGTACATAGTAGGGTCTTCAAGAAGCTCACTTGCATCTGCGCTTAGCTTTAGATTCTGCTCCAAAGGAACTGAAATAGGCTTACAGCCTATCATTCCATATTTGGACAGCATGTCCAATCCATACTGCCTCTGCAAGAGCCGTATCCCACTTAGTGATCTAATCACCTCAATGCCCAAGAAATAACGCAGCTCTCCCAAATCCTTCATCTCAAACTTCTGCTTCAATAGTATTTTCACATGAAGGATATCTTCATCACTATCACTTGTGATAATCAAATCATCAACATAAATGACAAGCAGCATAATACCTTTCTCTTTTTTTCTCACATAAAGTGAGAAATCTGCCTTGGAAATCTGAAAGCCAATAGTGACAAGATACTGTCCTATCTTGTCAGACCATGCTCTAGGTGCTTGCTTCAAGCCATACAAGGCTTTCTTCAACCTGCAAACAAACTCAGGATAAACAACATGCACATAACCTGGTGGCTGCTCCATATAGACATCTTCTTGCAAATCACCATGCAAGAATGCATTCTTTACATTCATCTGATGTAAAGACCATCCCTTTGATGCAGCCATAGCAATGACTATTCTTACGGTTGCCATCCTTGCAACCGGACTGAGTGTTTCTTCATAATCAATGCCATATGTTTGTGCATACCCCTTGACTACTAATCTTGCCTTGTATCTGTTCACAGAACCATCTGCATTGTGCTTCACCTTATAAACCCACTTACAACCAATTGCATTCTTATCTTTAGGTAAAGGTACCAATTCCCATGTAGCATTTTCTTCCAAGGCATCCATTTCTTCATCCATGGCTTTCTCCCATTTTTCTTTTCCCATGGCTTGCTCAAAAGAAGTGGGTTCTGGTTCCTGTATCACTTTGACCATATAGGCATAGTGAATGGTTGTAAATCCATCATATTTCAGCCTATCCACAAGATACCTAGCTCTGGTAGACCTACGCAAAGTAGATTCACTCCCACGTACTCTCAAAACATCCATGGTCTTCCTTACTCCGGGTGTAACAATAGAAGGAATACCCAACTCATCATCAATGCTCTGTTCTGAGCCACTGGATTCACCATCCACATAAGAGTGACCTGCATTCACATCAAACATGGGCTGATCTACCTTCTCTTTTCCTTTTCGTGAAACCTGCGTACCACTATCTGCATTGTTTTGAGGAGATTCTCCTGATCTCAATCTGCCTGTCCATGGCAAAGAATGTGAACCACTGCTAGAGGACACTCCAGGTTCACTAATATTTTGTGACTGCTACTGTGAATTCTGTGCAGCATTACCATTTTGTGCATCTATATCATCAATCACATTTACTGGTTTATACCAGCTATTCATCTCATAAAAAATAATATCTTTGCTCACTGTAAACTTACGAGTAGAAGGGTTATAGCATCTATACCCTTTTTGCTCTACAGAGAGTAACCAATAAAGATGCACTTCTCAGCTTTTGGATCCAACTTGGATCTCAACTCATCTGGCACATGAACATAGGCAATGCAACCAAAAATCTTCAAATGAGAAATATCTAGTTTCCTACCAGTATACCTCTCCTCTAGAGTCATCCCATGTATTGCTGCAGTGGGAGTCCTGTTCATTATGTAGACTACTGTAGCAACTGCTTCAGCCCAGTAAAAATCTGGCAAGTCTTTTTCGTTGAGCATGGCACGAGATACCTCTCCAATATGCCTGTTTTTTCTTTCTGCAATTCCATTTTGTTGTGGGGTATGACTGCATGAATATTGCTGCTTTATGCCATGCTCTTGCAGGAATCTTTCAAACTCATTTGAGAGGTACTCTCCCCCTCCATTGACCTTAGGCATTTTATTTGCAGGCCTATTTCTTTTTCAACCATAGCTTTAAGAGTTTTGAAATGCCCAAAAACTTCACTTTTCTTTTTCATAAAATACACCCAAACTTTTTTGTTATAGTCATCAATAAAAGTGACAAAATAATGACAGCCTCCAATAGATGCAGCTTTAGTAGTCCACACATCAGAGTGGATTAATTCCAATGGCTTCTTACTCTCTTGAACATGTCTAGGAAATGGTTTCCTTGCCTGTTTTCAAAATTGACAGGCTTCACATATCTTATGCATTTCTGCAACCTTAAATTTAGGCAATCATGCAACAATATTTTGGGCTTGCATTGATTTAAGTCGCTGTACATTAACATGACCAATGCGTTTATGCCAGATATCAATATCTGCAACCACACCGGTCCCATGTGCAAACATTACTACACTCAATTCAGGCGTGTCTGCATCCAATGTAAACGTTCTGCCCTTCTTCTTTCCTATTGCTATCAAGCAACCTTTATTTTTCATATTCTCAACAAAGCATCCATGAGAAATAAATCTGACCTGCAAGCCCTGCTCAACCATTTGACAACAGAAACTAGGTTCTTGGTGATATTCGGGACATGAAATACATCCGACAGGTATTTCTTTTTCCCATCCTGCATAGACAAATGATTTTTTTCAATCTGCACAATAGGATGTGCAATATCATCATCAGTATCCACAAATCTTGGTTTTTCCATTTTTATTGCATCCTACATCCATTCTGCATGACCTGTCATGTGGTTTGATGCACCTGAGTCAACATGCCACACATCCTTGCTTTCTTCTGCACTTGTCATAGAATTGGTCATGTGGTGCACCATAAACAAATGCTCATTTCTGTCATCACCCTGTCTACTAGAAGATGCATAATTCCCTTGTTGCAATTTTCCATTCATGATGTCATTCTGCTTTTTATAGCAGTCTTTAGCCATAATGCCCATCTTACCACAGTAGTAGCATTCAACATTGGTGTTTGCATTTTAGCCTCTTTGCCATCCACCATGACCTCTTTGGCTCCCCCTACCTCTAGAGTTACCACATCCTCCTCCATAGGACTGGTTTTCTTGAGTTTTCTGCATATTCTGCTTTCTACCACGGCCTCCAGATCAGCCTCCTCTACTTCTGCCTCTACCTCTTCCAGCATTTGAGTAGAATACAACTTCTTTTGAAGTTCCTCCTGAAGAAGATGCACCACCATTTCTCTGCTCCTCAGAAATTAGAAGAGCAATCAACTCCTCAAAATCAAGAAATCTTTCACGGACGGAAATCGATGTTCAAAACTATGCATAATCCTTTCCTAGACCATTCAAGGTCACAGAAACTAAATCATCACTTCCACTAGCGACCCAATGGAAGCAAGTGCATCTGCAATCTTCTTCACCTTCATGTCGTAGTCATTGATTCTTATACTTTCTCTTTGCACATTGTGCAACTCTTCCTTGAGCTGCATTTTCCTGGCTTGCGTATTTGTGCTATACATTTTTGACAAAGTATCCCATGCCTCCTTTGGCGTACTTGCATCCTGAATATGCACAATCATAGAGTCTGAGATACTGATAGACAGCCAGTACATAACTTTTCTGGCTCTCTCATGCCATTCTTTAAATGCCTGCATTTGTTGTTGATTGGGAACATCATTAAGAACTGATTCTTCTTCGTCTCCTGCAACGAATTCCCAATATCTTTTTCCCATAAGGAAATTCGTCATTCTAAACTTCCATGCTTGGAAGTTGTTCTTGTCAAGCTTTTCAGTGACAATCTGTGAAAGAGAATCAGACGCCATTATAGAACACTGCAAAAAATTCTGTCATTGCAAGAAACATAGCTTTAGCCTCACAAGGGCAAATCTGCGATACTGACGAAAGTGGTATTTGACCACACAGTCACTTCCTAGTGACGATTTTTCATCAACAGGCAACAAGGATGATTCTGTAACTCCCAATGTCTCTGCGCACAGGCATACGATGCAATTTTTACGGTAACTTTTCACCGGCCTGTAGAACAGTGGTCGCACAGTAAAAAAGAGGGCCTTTTTCTGAATGCGTGCGGAAAACTTCCACCTCCAAAACAGGCCCCGAAATGGCCTCGAATCAAAAAAACTGCCCTCTTGCTACACCACGAAGGGCGTCTCAATCTGAGACAATGCACTCTCGCACTTTTCGGCTGTGCTACCTGCAGAGACTTGCTCCCAAACTTGAAAAATGAAAATAGCACTGGTCCTCTTACCAGAACGCCGCGAACTTGGTTTTCTTTCTTGAGCTCCTTACCACGAACTAGGCTCTGATACCATGTCAAGATTGTGGGAGAGAAGGAAGAAGTCTCACTTGTAGCTTTCTCACTTACACAATGGGGGAATACACACAAAGGTGAGGCTGAAAAACAGTTTTTCTCTTCTTAGTTGTGTAAGCCAAAAAGAACACACATACAGAGAAATAGAAGAACCCTATATATGGGTCTCAAACCAAACTCAACTAACTAAGGTGGCATACTAACTAAGCCACGAACTAGAGTAGATACGAATAGCTGTCATCTAGCTATTATTCTTGGGCGGTGTACCAACCGCATCTGCAACTAACAAGTCGGTGACATAAATACACATTGGTCACCCTGGCATATCACGAGTTGAGCTCGATATCTCAACAAGGTGTGTCTATGCTTGTGCTTGTATATGCAAACATGTCTATGTATGCATTTTTTTATTTACTAAGCATAAAGGATCTATAATATTTAGATGCTTTTAATTCTTGAATTTATGAAATATTTGTTGTTCTAGCATTTTTTGTCCATCCTTTGAAGAGGATAGAAGGATTTGGATATTAAAGTTCAAAAATGCTTGTTAGAAGAGGGCTATAAGTTGTAATAAAACATTCTTATGTTTTGGGATGTGTTTGTTTTGCTCTGATCTGTCAAGGAGTAGGATTAGAGAGGAAGAAAGACAAGAGAGAGAAGATGAGGTGCAGAAGAGAGAGAAAGAGATTGACAAGAAGAGAGAAAGACTAGGAAAGGAGAGAGAAAGACAGGAAGAAAGAGAAGGTAGCCATGAAAGCTGAGAAAGAGAGAAGATGAAGGAGACTTGTATTATAATAATGGTGGTGCAAAAATCAAGTCCCTTACACTTTTTATATCGGCCAATGTAGATGGCATTTTATCCGCATCATTTTATTTCCCCTCTCTTACATTCTATCCCCACCCAAAGGTTTTTGCCCTCAAAAACAAGTTTAGCACTTATTACAAAAAGACAGGGTAGGAGTAGACCAGAGTACTACTCTAATGCAAACTTTACAAGGTTTATCTGATGGAATGATAGGTAATTGTTGATGTATAAAGGGTTGTTGATCAAGTATGATCAGGAAGTTGTTATCTGAAATGAGTTGAACAATCTTTTCCTACACTTCCTTAAACAGCTTCTCTATTGCCATCTTCAAACCATCCGCCCAGCTTCGAAAATCATGCGCTATTGTGAGCAATTCCGCATAGTGACTTTGACTCTCTGCTTTTGCATGAACTAAGGCCTCCTGAAAAGTTTTTCCATCATCCATCAGCTCCTCCACGTTATCTTGAAACCTATTAATCTCTCTTTCCATCATGTCCACCTTCTGTTCATCCCCTTTTTATTTCTCCAAAGTAAGAATCATAGCATCTTGATTGCAAATAAACCGATTCAAATCTAACAGACTTTGAACTGCATCTTGAACAGAAAATATTTTGACTGCCCTCAAACTGTATTCCTGTGAGAATGAATTTGTCTTAATTTCTTGTGCAATTGGAGTCTACTTCCTAGAGTTCTCTCCCAACTTCCGCGGAAACAAAGTGATGGTTTTGTTCTAGGATTCCGATCTTGGCACCACCGGCTATTGAGGAAACAATGGTATCTTTGCCACTTCTTTCTGATTAAGAGGCATTCCCTCCCAATTCTTTAAGCCATTCCCCACTCCACTTTTTGACTTCTCAAAGGAACTTGGCTCCAATATCAATTTCCTCTTCTTGAACTCACTTGCATTCCCCTGACTAGATCTTCCCCCAATACCAATTGGTGATACCAATGGTATTGATGGGACCTGTAGCACATGAAAGAATAAGGTTGCCAAGTAAGGTGATAACTTTGCAATAGAAGGGGATCTCCTCTTGTCCTTCAGCTCTATCAACTACATCCTGTCAAAAATGAAGGTCGCCCAATCTATCTTCTACCCTCTCTCTGCATGATACACAGGTGAAAAAGCCTCTTTGGACATGTAGGCCATCTTTGCCAACAAACAAACTTTGTCTAAATACCAAAATAGGTGAACACTGTGGGGTTTGTCACAATTACGCACCATGTAATAAGACCTTGTGCATTCTGGCACTTTGAACTCTGCCTTCATGACAACATCACTAATCTTCTTCACCTTCTATCGTGGGGCAAAAGGCATTCTGAACACCTCTGCTACCAACTACGGTGTTACTTCCTTGTCATCTACGATAAACCCTACATTATTTCTAAGGTAGCTGAGTTGCTTCTATGCATACTCATTCTTCTCCTAGAGCTCCCATGGCAAACATGCATAATCACACAGCACGATTCGTCGTAGCCAAAACCTCGGTCTCGCTATCTAACACATCAAACTTTTCATCCACTTCAATTTCTTCTACATCATTGCCACCAGAGTCTACTTCCTTGCTTTCTTCAACACTGTGCATGCTCTCTCGCCTAGGGCACAAGAGCTCCTCCATCCCCATCTTCATGGACCTTGTGTGCATCATAGGCTCACTAGTGAGCTCTTGCATGCTAGCTTGCTGCTTTTGCTTCATGCTGCTTGAGAACATGGTGGTTTGAAGGCTAGAAGGCTCACACACAACTGATTTGGTGGCTTGCATAGAGGGTACCATATGCCTCCTTGCAAATTTAGCATAAGACATCACCTCTTTAGGCAGGTTTCACATATGATGATGAGCCTCAAAGAGCATACTGAACTTAAGTCCCTTCACACATGTGGCCTGCATATTTAAACTTGCTATTATTTAACTCTGCACTCTAGTTTGGTGACATCCCCTCTGAAAAAATTGCTCCAGAACTCCACAACATGAATACTAATAGCACTCTTCAACAATCCATGATCCGCATCCGATCCGCATTCTGCAGAAACTCCACAACCATGTGCCATCACTTTTGTCTTGACAAACAGTCACATCCCCTGAATTGTCTACTAAGACCTTTGGCACAACATCTACCCATTTGACTGCTATTTCTTTAGCTTTATTCACCGTCCAATGAGGAATTTCAGGAACCTTACCATAAAACATTTTCAAGCAGAATCCATTTACTAGCTTCTGAACCGGAGTCCCAAACACATCTTGCAACCTGAAAGTGCATTGCTCCAACTCTTCCATAATCTAATAAGGCCCAAAATACCACAACTTCAATTTACAGGATGTGTCCTAACTTTAAGTTATAGAGCATCACCTATTCCCCTTTCTAAAATATATTAAATTTCACCTGCCTTAAAATCCATGCTTGCCTTCTATTCTGATTTATTTCCACTACATATGCACTCTAAATCCGATCTTCCTCCAACTTCAATAACTCCCTTTGTCTATTGAAAACTGAATCCTCTGGGCTCATCCTATGCTGTACGGCTAGCCTCAAGCTAGGAACTACATACTCCATTGGAATAAAGCCTCAATCCCATAAACTAGCTTGAAAGGTGTCATCCATGTTGCAACTTTGTATGCTGTGCAGAATGACCACAATGTTGAATCCAACTTGTCATCCCAATCAGATCTGGTCTCTACCACTATCTTTTTCAGAATCCTCACCAGCACTTTATTGGTACTTTTTGCTTTCCCATTCGCTTGTAGATGATATGGGGTTGACTTCTTGTGCATGATCATATGCTTACTTGTCAACTCTTCAATAATTGAATTCAAAAAATGCACACCCTGATCAAACGCCAGCTCAATTGGGCATCCAAATTTGGTCATAATGTGCTTATACAAGAATCTGGCCACACTTGCTACTTTGTTATCTCTCAAAGGTATTGCTTCTACCCACTTTAAGGTGCAGCCTGTTGCAATCAGAATATATCTTGCTCCTGTCCTACTAGCTTTTGGCTTTATGAGACCCCCCAATCTTCTGACATTGCAAACATTCCCTAGCAAACTGATATGGGTCCTTAAGCAAGAATGACCACCACAAACCTGCTTGCATAATCTTTCTTCCTATAATTTCACCTAAAAAATGTCCTCCATCTGTTCCATGATGTGCTTCTTGCAAAACCGTCTTTTGCTCCTCATCCGGAACACATCTTCTAATTATCTGATCCGCTCCTTTCCTATACAATGCTTCTGCAATTATTAAGAATAGCCTACTCCGCAAGGCAAACTTCTTCTTCTAGTTTGTTGACATATCAGAAGGCAACACTCCATCTATCAAAAACTGCACCATTTGGTCATACCAATTGTCAAAAGCTTGCTCTTGTATTTGAAACAATTCCACATCTCGAAGCTAATTTGACACTCCAAGTGCCTCTTGCACATGCTCCAACCTACTAAGATAATCTGCCACTACATGTTTGTTGCCTGGTGTATGCAACACTGTATAATCAAATTCTTGTAACAAAAGCATCCATCTGGAAAGTCTACCTCTTCCAGCTTTGGTTTCTTCACCAATAAAATGAGTGCTTGATGATCCACATGAAAGATAACTTTATTTCCTAGAAAATAATGCCTGAACTTTTCCAATGCAAAAATCATCCCCAAAGCTTCTCTGTCAGTGATCGTATAATTCTTTTCAAATAGTCTTAGCATTCGACTAGCATAATATACCAATTTGAACCATCCTTGGATCTTTTCCTACATCAAAATTGCTCCAATCACCATATCCGAGGCATCCACAAACACATGAAATGGTAGCTTCCAATGTGGTGGTTGGATGATAGGGAAACCACAAGCATCTTTTTTGTCATCTAAAATGCCTTCTCCTAAGCATCTCCCCACACAAACTCAACATCTTTCTTTGTTAGATGCGTCAAAGGTGAATTGGCATCTGCCAAATACTGCAAATACCAGTTATGGCACTTTATTTGCCCCATGAATCTTGACACCGCCTTCAAGTTGTCAGGTGCTACTGCCTTCTAGATTGCACTTATCTTGTCAGATTCAATTGACATCCCTTCTTGTGAGATGATATGACCCAACAATTTCCCTCTCTGCATTGTAATTGCACACTTGTAAGGATTCAAAGACATCTGAAATAGTCAATATCTCTCCAAACATTTCCTAAGATACTTCAAATGCTTTGCCTTTGCTCCAAACACAGAAAATTCATCCATAAATATCCGCATGGATTTCGTCAAGTATGGCTCAAAAGTTTTGAAAGCTGCTTTAGAAAATGATGGTGGTCCATTCTTTAATCCAAAGCACATCACTGTGTATGCAAGTGCTCCCCATTCAGTTATAAATGACGTCATGGGGACATCCTCTTCTACCATCCGGATCTAATTGTAAATTTGAAAATCCATCAAGAAAGTTGTACATCTCATGCCCTATGACATCATCCAAAATTAAATCCACAAATGGCATTGGAAATGGATCTGCGATTGTTGCTGCATTCAGCTTCCTATAATCCACACACACTCGAATTTTTCTTGACTTCTTTGGAACAACCACTATCGGTGACAGCCATTTTTCTTTATCTATTGGGACAATGAAACCCACTTAGAAAAGCTTATCTAACTCCTCCTTTACCTGCTTTGCATAGTTTAGATTCATCCTATAACATTGTTGAATCACTAGCACTGCATCCTCCTTCAAATTGATTTGATGGTTATACACTCCCGGATCAATGCCTTTCAAGTCAGAATAATCCCAAGCAAATACATCCATGAACTCCTGCAACAACTTCTTAAGATCCTCCTTAAATCCATCATCCAAATCAACACTGACTTTGACAACTTTTGGGATAACTTTTGATCCCAAATTCAAATCTTGCAAATCATCCTCTTTGACCCGTGAAACCTTTTCCATTAGCCTGTCATACAAGAATTCAACTCTAGTTATTGCCTCCTTTGGTGCAACCTCCCCTTCTGCACATTCCAAATCCTCCTTCACCTTTATTTGATGAGAAACTATTGACTCTTGAGTCAAATTTTTCTTTGCATATTCATCCTCTGATTTACTAGATGACTCCTTAACTAACTTTTCAAATTCTCTCCTGACAAACATATTTTTGCACAATCCTTTCCACATCAACTTCAAACACTGGTACCACATTGGGATTGGCCTCCGAAAAATATGCTTCCTTATCATCTGCAACATCCTCAACTAAATTAATAGTCTAAGCCATCATTGGCTTTATTGATGTTGGCAATCTCTTCATAGATGTCATTGGAATCCTTACTAAATTCTTTCCTTTCTTTAAAACCACTTCATTTCGTTTCCAATCCTGCTTAAGCTTTGCTGATTTGAACCACGGTCTTCCCAATAGCATTGAATAAGCATTATGTGCATCTTGCATTTTCAAAACAACAAAATTTGCTTGAAATAACAACCCATGCACTTTGAGGGTTTGCCCTCTTAGCATCCCTATCAGTTGTACTCTTGACTGGTCTGCCATCCTTACTTTAAATGGTGCCGATTAAAGCTTTGCATTTGTCATCCTAGAAAATTTAGCCTCTACCAAAATATTTACTCCGGATCTGCCATCTAACAAAACATCTAAAAATGTGCGACCATCGAATTCAAGCTTAGCAGTTGGAATGGTAAAGTGTTAATTTAATTTGTTCAATGCTTTATAAAGATTAAAAAAACAACTGCCAGTGCAACATTTGCAAAAGCACATTTGTGCTAGCACATCATCTGTGTGGTGTGGCCACGAGCATAAGCAGCATTTGTCTTGAGTTGTACATGAATGTCAAATAAGCTGCACTTCATGCTATAGGAAATTCCCTTTCTTGTTATTCATTTCATTAAATGGAGGGCCAGAGGCTGTGAATGACTGAAGGCCATTGTAGGCAATTGGATCAAATAAGACTAGACCAAAGATAAAGAGTCCTCCATGCCCTTCATAGCCTGAGAATCTTGCTGAAAGGCTACAGTCAAAGCTCATAGTGGCAGAACAAAAAAGGTTGGAACTGCTGGCACACGAGTAGACCCCATTGGCAAGGTCACAAGAACTAAGAGCAGCTGCAACAAGGATAGAGGTGCAGCTTCGTGCAAAAAGGGAGCATGAGGAATAAGAGTCAAGGGTGGAATCTCGTGTGCATCAAGCTTAAACAAATAGGCTAGCCTTGCTTGAAGAAAAAAAGTAATGGTGGCGGGTCATGAATTTTGATGACGGATGCTCATAGCAAGGCAACAAAGGCATCCACCCTTCCAGGTTCTCAAGCCCGATCCTTATGGAAAGCTACAAGGCAAAACCCCTCCTTCAGCACATTACTCATTCCAACAAACTTTACTTGATCATCACAACTGACTTAGTTGCAATGAATTTTGAGAAAGTTAAAGACACACAAAATGGCAAGGTCTTATGCCTACTCTAGGCATGTTGTCCACTCTCCAGTCTTCAATACTACCTGCCATGTCTATGCATGTGTACCTGAAGTTCTTGGATTTGTGTGGCTGAAAAGGGAAAACTAAACAAAATATGACTAACTAGATCAAGAAGCTCTGATACCACTTGTTAGGGAGAGTGGACTAGAGAGAAAGAAAGAGAAGAGAGAGAAGATGAGGTGCAAAAGAGAGAGACAAGGAGAGAGAATTACTAGAAAAGGAGAGAGAAAGATAGAAAGAGAGAGAAAGAAGGCAACCATGAAGGCTGAGAAAGAGAGAAGATGAAGGAGACTTGTATTATAATAATGGTGGTGAAAAAATTAGGTCCCTTACACCTTTCATACCAGCCAATGTGGATGGTTTTTTATCCCCATTATTTTATTTCCCCTCTCTTACATGATCATCCTTTTTCCTCTCCTCATTCTTAAAACCATCACTTCACTTATGTTACATTTGAATTATGTCGGGACCTAAATGGGATCGACACTAGCTCTAAGGCTCTAGTTGGGCCTCTATGCTCAACCAAAACACCCCTCATGACCTCGCGACCAAGAGCGTATGGAGGCTATACACACTTATTTAACTTCTAATTTAGATATTCATGTTTATATGGCTCGTCGTCCAATGGATAACCCTTCCCAAACTCCTCACAAGGAGTCCCTATACATATTGGTGTTATACACCCTATAAAATAGACATAGAGAGCACGCCTCAACTAATTGCCAGTCGCGGCCCCACTACGGCTCCTCCTACATCTCAAGGATTGGTCTTAAGATGCATCGTGAACACATAAAGCACGTACGATACATACTCCTCTCTTTTAAATAATCATTCTAGGAGATAAAATATCATCTTCATTGAATACTCCCCAAAGAAAACAAACCACTAACCCTACGGTGGCTTAGGATACCTCACTTTGAGTGTAGGCCAATGTTTATGAAGACAATTGCCATGCATCTCTAGGATAATACCATGTGTTGAATGTAATGCAACTGTGAATGATTTGTAGTTTTGAATTATTTTTATTCATTTAAAATAGCATTGTGACAATGTTAATCCATTTATTTTCATGCTTTCATTCTTCTAAACGGAATTGCTACATTGCATAGGGTCAGTACAGAGCATGTTCATGATATTGAACCCTTTGGTTCTCAAAATACACTTATTCTATATGCAAAATGTATCAGAAAAAAATCAACTTTAGCATTTAATCAGCACTTATGATCCCCTCTTTTCCCTACCAATTAAAGTTGTGCATTCGGTGGTAGGTTTAGAAAGCATTATGATGTATTTTTTTTAAAAAAGAGTGATAAGTACTCACTTTAGCACAAAGAAAGGGCTAAACTGAGGCTAACTGTTATGCCTCAGCCATATCATGCATCCACAGACACATTATTTTTTCCTAGTTTTTAAGCATTAATTTTTTTTCCTAATTTTCTCTATTTTTCTTATTTATTTATAAAAAATATCGATATTTATTTATTTTCAAATGTGACTTGATTAGAATTATTGAGAATTATTTGTATCCCTCATTTCATCCCATGCGAACACCGTTGACACATAAAAACCCCCAAAATCCATGATTTGCCTTAAAATTACAAATTTACTACGAGTTTCGCGTGCTTATAGAAAAATTAATAGATGATCTCTTCTTGCTGATTTTATAATGATTCTCATAAAGCATACCATTGACAAACAAGAACAACCATTTTCAACCATTTGCAATTGAGATTTATCATAAAATGATGAAATTTATCACTTACTCATAAAATCGTGCCTTATCTCACACATATCTCATATTTGGAAGGCCAGTGTGATGTTTTAAAAAAAAATTAGAATCCACATCATCCGCTTCTGTCGAGCTTTAAATTTTGTGTAAAATTTGTATCATTCTGCCTTTTTTTTGCATGTCTTGGGTGTCAAGATTGTGGGAGAGAAGGAAGGAGTCTCACTTGTAGCTTTCTTGCTTGCACAATGGGGGAATACACACAAGGGTGGAGGCTGAAAACAGTTTTTCTCTTCTTAGTTGTGTAAGCCAAAAGAACTCTAGTACAAAGAAATAGAAGAACCCTATATATGGGTCTCAAACCAAACTCAACTAACTAAGGTGGCATACTAACTGAGCCACGAACTAGAGTAGATAAGGATAGCTATCATGTAGCTATTATTCATGGGCGGTGTACCAACCGCGTCTGCAACTGACAAGTCGGTGACATAAATACACAACGGTCACCCTGGCGTATCACGAGTGGAGCTCGATATCTCAACACTCCCCCTCGAGCTCAATCCCAATTCCTGCACACCAAGCAGGTCTCTGAACTTGTGAAGCTTCTCTGCACCCAATGCCTTCGTGAATATGTCAGCTACCTGATCCTCTGTGCTGACATAAACTAGATCAATAAGACCTAGTAAAACCCTCTCTCGCACATAGTGATAATGCACCTCAATGTGCTTTGTTCTAGCATGATAGACTGGGTTATTTGCCAAGTGTATATTACTCATGTTATCACAATAAATGACAACTGGCCCATCTGTAGGCTGATGCATATCATAAAGTAGCTTATGCAACCAAGCTACCTCACATGCAGCCATTGCTGCACCCCTGTACTCAGCCTCTGTGCTCGACAAGGCAACTGTAGGCTGTTTCTTGCTGCTCCAAGTGACTGCAGCACTCCCAAAAGAGAACACATATCCACTAGTAGATCGTCTATCAGAAATGCTACTAGCCCAATCAGCATCAGTGTATCCATGCAACTGTATCTGAACCCCAGTCTCATAAAATAGTCCATACTGCAATGTGGACTTCACATACCTGAGTATGCGTCTAGCCGCATCCAAATGCGGTTTCCTTGGAGCCTGCATAAACTGACTTACCAACCCAACAGCATAGCTCAAATCTGGCCTGGTAATAGTCATATAAATCAAACTTTCTACTATGCGTCTGTACGTAGTAGGGTCTTCCAGAAGCTCACCTGCATCTGTGCTCAGCTTCACATTTTGCTCCAAAGGAACTGAAATAGGCTTACAGCCTGTCATCCCATATTTGGACAGCATGTCCAATCCATACTGCCTCTGCAAGAGCTGTATCCCACTTGGTGATCTAATCACCTCAATGCCCAAGAAATAACGCAGCTCTCCCAAATCCTTCATCTCAAACTTTTGCTTCAATAGCATTTTCACATGAATGATATCTTCATCACTGTCACCTGTCATAATCAAATCATCAACATAAATGACAAGTAGCATAATACCTTTCTCTGTTTTTCTCACATAAAGTGAGAAATCTGCCTTGGAAATCTGAAAGCCAATAGTGACAAGATACTGTCCTATCTTGTCAGACCATGCTCTAGGTGCTTGCTTCAAGCCATACAAGGCTTTCTTCAACCTGCAAACAAACTCAGGATGAACATCATGCACATAACCTGGTGGCTGCTCCATATAGACCTCTTCTTGCAAATCACCATGCAAGAAGGCATTCTTTACGTCCATCTGATGTAAAGACCATCCCTTTGATGTAGCCATAGCAATGACTGCTCTTACGGTTGCCATCCTTGCAACCGGACTGAATGTTTCTTCATAGTCAATGCCATATGTTTGTGCATACCCCTTGACTACTAATCTTGCCTTGTATCTGTTCACAGAACCATCTGCATTGTGCTTCACCTTATAAACCCACTTACAGCCAATTGCATTTTTACCTTTAGGCAAAGGTACCAATTCCCATGTAGCATTTACTTCCAAGGCATCCATTTCTTCATCCATGGCTTTCTCCCATTTTTCTTTTCCCATGGCTTGCTCAAAAGAAGTGGGTTCTGGTTCCTGTATCACTTTAACCATATATGCATAGTGAATGGCTGTAAATCCATCATATTTCAGCCTATCCACAGGATACCTAACTCTGGTAGACCTGCGCAAAGTGGGTTCACTCCCAGGTGCTCTCAAAACATCCTTGGTCTTCCTTACTCCAGGTGTAACAATAGAAGGAATACCCAACTCATCATCAATGCTCTGTTCTGAGCCACTGGATTCACCATCCACATAAGAGTGACCTGCATTCACATCAAACATGGGCTAATCAACCTTCTCTTTTCCTTTTCGTGATACCTGCATACCACTATCTGCATTACTTTGAGAAGATTCTCCTGATCTCAATCTGCCTGTCCATGGCGAAGAATGTGAACCACTGCTAGAGGACGCTCCAGGTCCACTAATATTTTGTGACTGCTGGTGTGAATTCCGTGCAGCATTACCATTTTGTGCATCTACATCATCAATCACATTTACTGGTTTATACCAGCTACTCAACTCATCAAAAACAACATCTCTGCTCACTGTAAACTTACGAGTAGAAGGGTTATAGGATCTATACCCTTTTTGTTGTAGAGAGTAACCAATAAAGATGCACTTCTCAGCTTTTGGATCCAACTTGGATCTCAACTCATCTAGCACATGTACATAGGCAATGCAACCAAAAATTTTCAAATGAGAAATATCTGGTTTCCTACCAGTATACCTCTCCTCTGGAGTCATCCCATGTATTGCTGCAGTGGGAGTCCTGTTCATTATGTAGACTGATGTAGTAACTGCTTCAGCCCAATAAAAATCTGGCAAGTCTTTTTCATTGAGCATGGCACGAGATACCTCTCCAATATGCCTGTTTTTCCTTTCTGCAATTCCATTTTGTTGTGGGGTATGACTGCATGAATATTGCTGCTTTATGCCATGCTCCTGCAGGAACCTTGCAAACTCATTTGAGAGGTACTCTCCCCCTCCATCTGACCTTAGGCATTTTATTTGCAGGCCTGTTTCTTTTTCAACCATAGCTTTAAGAGTTTTGAAATGCCCAAAAACTTCACTTTTCTTTTTCATAAAATACACCCAAACTTTTCTGCTATAGTCATAAATAAAAGTGACAAAATAATGACAGCCTCCAAGAGATGCAGCTTTAGTAGTCCACACATCAGAGTGGATTAATTCCAATGGCTTCTCACTCTCTTGAACATGTCTAGGAAATGGTTTCCTTGCCTGTTTTCCAAACTGACAGGCTTCACATACCTTATGCATTTCTGCAACCTTGAATTTGGGCAATCCTGCAACAATATTTTGGGCCTGCAGTGATTGAAGTCGCTGTACATTAACATGACCAATGCGTTTATGCCAGATATCAATATCTGCAACTACACCGGTCCCATGTGCAAACATTGCTGCACTCAATTCAGACATGTCTGCATCCAATGTAAACATTCTGCCCTTCTTCTTTCTTTTTGCTATCAAGCGACCTTTATTTTTCATATCCTCAACAAAGCATCCATGAGGATTAAATCTGACCTGCAAGCCCTGCTCAACTATTTGACCAACAGAAACCAGATTCTTGGTGATATTCGGGACACGAAATACATCGGACAGGTATTTCTTTTTCCCATCCTGCATAGACAAATGAATTTTCCAATCTGCACAATAGGATGTGCAGTATCATCACCAGTCTCCACAAATCCTGGTTTTTTCATTTTCCTTGCATCCTCCATCCATTCTGCATGACCTGTCATGTGGTTTGATGAACCTGAGTCAACATACCATACATCGTTGCTTTCTTCTGCACTTGTCACAGAATTGTTCATGTGCTGCACCATAAACAAATGCTCATTTCTGTCATCACCCTGTCTACTAGAGGATGCATAATTTCCTTGTTGCAGTTTTCCATTCATGATATCATTCTGCTTTTTATAGCAGTCTTTAGCCATATGACCCATTTTACCACAATAGTAGCATTCAACATTACTGTTTGCATTTTGGCCTCTTTGCCATCCACCACGACCTCTTTGGCTCCCCCTGCCTCTAGAGTTACCACGTCCTCCTCCATAGGACTGGTTTTCTTGAGTTTGCTGCATATTCTGATTTCTACCACGGCCTCCAAATCGGCCTCCTCTACCTCTGCCTCTACCTCTTCCAGCATTTGAGTAGAAGACAGCTTTTTTTGAAGTTCCTCCTGAAGAAGATGCACCACCATTTCTTTGCTCCTCAGAAATTAAAAGAGCAATCAGCTCCTCAAAATCAGTAAATCTTTCACGAACTGAAATGGATGTCCGAAACTGTGTTTTATCCTTTCCTAGACCATTCAAGGTCACAGAAACTAAATCATCATCTTCCACTGGCGACCCAATGGAAGCAAGTGCATCTGCAATCTTCTTCACCTTCATGTGGTAGTCATTGATGCTCATATTTTCTCTTTGCACATTATGCAACTCTTGCTTGAGCTGCATTTTCCTGGCTTGCGTATTTGTGCTATACATTTTTGACAAAGTATCCCATGCCTCCTTTGGCGTACTTGCATCCTGAATATGCACAATCATAGAGTCTGAAATATTGATAGACAGCCAGTACATAACTTTCCTGGCTCTCTCATGCCATGCTTTGAATGCCTGCATTTGCTGTTGATTGGGAACATCAGGAAGAACTAGTTCTTCTTCATTTCCTGCAACAAATTCCCAATATCTTTTTCCCATAAGGAAATTCGTCATTCTAAACTTCCATGCCTAGAAGTTATTCTTGTCAAGCTTTTCAGTGACAATCTGTGAAAGAGAATCAGACGCCATTACAGAATACTGCAGAAAATTCTGTCACTGCAAAAAACACAGCTTCACCCTCACAAGGGCAAATTTGCAAAACTGGCGAAAGTGGTATTTGACCACACAGTCACTTCCTAGTGACGATTTTGCATAAACAGGAACCAAGGATGATTCTGAAACTCCCAATGTCTCTGCGCACAAGCATACGATGCAATTTCTACAGTAACTTTTCACCGACCTGTAGAACAGTGGCTGCACAGCATAAAACTGAGCCTTTTCTTGAGTGCGTGCAGAAAACTTCCGCCTCCAAAACAAGCCCCGAAATGGCCTCAAATAAAAAAAATAGGGTCCTCCATAGGACTGTGCTACCTGCAGAGATCTGCTCCCAAAACAGAAAATGAAAGCAACACTGCTCCTCTTACCAGAACACCGCGAGCTTGGCTTGCTTTCTTGAGCTCCTTACCACGAACAAGGCTCTGATACCATGTCAAGATTGTGGGAGAGAAGGAAGGAGTCTCACTTGTAGCTTTCTTGCTTGCACAATGGGGGAATACACACAAGGGTGGAGGCTGAAAACAGTTTTCCTCTTCTTAGTTGTGTAAGCCAAAAGAACTCTAGTACAAAGAAATAGAAGAACCCTATATATGGGTCTCAAACCAAACTCAACTAACTAAGGTGGCATACTAACTGAGCCACGAGCTAGAGTAGATAAGGATAGCTATCATGTAGCTATTATTCATGGGCGGTGTACCAACCGCGTCTGCAACTGACAAGTCGGTGACATAAATACACAACGGTCACCCTGGCGTATCACGAGTGGAGCTCGATATATCAACATTGGGCATTTAAATTCTTCTCTCATTAGTAACCATGGGATAGGGCAACTTAGCCTATCAAATCTCATGAATTGATTTGCACAAATAACAACCATAAAGAGTATCAAGTTGCTACAAAACAAAATACATAACAAAGCACAAACAAAGCTCTCACCCTACCCCCTGACAAGATCAAGACATGAAACCCACAAGGGAGAGGTCCAGCATAATCTGATAGAAATCTAGAGTGAGCCTCTAACCAACTGCTCCAATATAGACTAGCTAAAAAGAATTGTCAAAGAAGTCATCCTAAGTGATGGTCTCAACCATCTACCCAACTTAGGACAAGTGAATTAGGAACTCCTACTAGACAATGACTCCTATAGCATGGTCAACATATTTTCATTTTATGATAAATTTCCTTAAAGTTTCCATACTCGATCGTGGTGAAAGGAGGGAGCTAAGCATAATGACCCAAGGAGAATAGGGCATCAACCTTAGGTCCTGATTCAATACCCAATAACCTATGAAGCCCTCGTAAGAAGGTGACACTTAAATCTTTATTTCTTCCACTCAATTTTATTTTTGCTCTAACCTTTCTTAGTATTTTTTTAGTTAGATACCACTCCTAGGAAGATAAGGCATCGGCCCCAATTCTTTGATTTATCCTTAAAAATTTCCTTATCTTTTTCTATTCCTTGTTTTCAGGGGTTAGAATCTCTTTTTACACACCTCTATATTCTTATATTTAAGTATATTCAAAATTTTCTCTTCTTTGATTTTGGCAAGCTTCTCTAACTATCTCACTACTAATAAAAGCTCTTTAAAATAGCTACTAGCAGGCTAGCAGAACATGGTAACTAGGACTACCTTCTAAAACAGTTCTTAGAATGCTTGGCAATTTCTTCATAGGAGGTGGACTATTTCTCAAACCTCCCTTAGACACACCTAACCTAACCCTAGGACTTCATGCCTTGATTACTGGTCTCTAACAAAAGAAAAATCCCCCATAAGTATGTAAACACATAAAGCACAGAAAGAAAGTACTTGTAAAGAAAAAATATCATGTGGTCAGAAAATTCTACACAATAAAAGGATCCCCAAAGTTCCATTTTATCTGTATAGCACAACACTAAAACAAAATCATTAATTACACCTACACTAGACAAACACATAGCCCTCTTGGCCTAATGAAATATAGCACTTCATTGCAAAATAACTAACCCTCTTAGCCTAATGAAATAATGTAAGAAATGACCATTCAGCAATGTATTGGTAAAACAAACCCTTGGTCCTAAAATAACTCTACTAAAGTATAAGATCTTAGGGCTCCACCTAACCCTACAGTAAGTGCATCAAGTCATTGGCTAACCCCTACAAATAGCAAGGGGTGTCTAACAAATATGATGGTAAATGATCATATGCATCCATGAAAGAATTGGAAGATGATCAATCGCCACCTGACTCATAATCC
This sequence comes from Lygodium microphyllum, assembly GCF_053477565.2. NCBI lineage: Eukaryota > Viridiplantae > Streptophyta > Polypodiopsida > Schizaeales > Lygodiaceae > Lygodium > Lygodium microphyllum. Next base: position 133,137,728 of record NC_141136.1, on the reverse strand, counting down.
ATACTAACCAGTGGTGGGCAAAATAGGACGTGTCAGACCCCAAAGAAGCGTGAGCTGATGTTAGAATGCAATTGTAAGAGCACCCTAGAACCACAATTGAAAAAGATATCCTCAATGAAAGCATAATTGGCCAAGGAATGTGGAAAGTGATTCTGATGTCGGGAAATAAGCTAGCAAGTCACTACTTCAAAAAGATACATCATATCCAAAGTTGCATGGTGGTACATCCACAGAATAGGATCCCTCACACTATAGCTCCCATTCAATTGATTGATCACTAGAGCTACAAGTCATCTTTTACCAATATCTTACAGATGTCACCACATCGGGCTACATTCAGTCCCATGATTAAGGCCTTGTATTCTACCATGTTATTCATAAAAGCAATACCAAGATATGCTCCCATTTTCATAACAACTCTACGTGAGGATCTGTAATGACTACACCAACACTCACATGCTTAGCAAGCCCTTTAGAAGCTTCATCAAAATACAAAGTATAGACCTAGTCTTCATAGATAGCCATGGCATATTGATCAGCTCACGTGTACTTATGATAATCAAAGTTGATCCAAGAGAGAGAATGCGTAACATGTACAATCCCTCCTTCCTTGTTGCTGAACTCGATAGGAATACTCATAATAATCCTTTGACAATGATGGTAGTAGACCTTAATATCCCATGTGAAAGATCCATCTTGCCACTCAATAAGCTAATATCCTTTAATCCACTAGGTCACTCGACCTTGGTGGTAACATTGCTCTAAATACAGATGGTCAAGATAAGGAATGAGTCTTCCCATCCGATTGTCTCGGTACCTATTGCAAGGTAAAGCTAAATTCTAAAGGACTTGCATAGGGGCACAAAGCCCAATGTTAGCCCTTACACATAATAAGGCTTCAACTGATAAAAATTCGCCTTATTTTTAAACTCTACCCCCTAAAAATCTGCTAAAAGGACTAAGAGCCATTCTTTCCTATATGAACAATTTTATATGGCCCATCCCATTTGGGTTCTAGATTACTAGGAAATAGCTCATGGCGAGCATCATAGTAGTACAACACCAACTGACCCTTCACAAATTTATATTTCTTAGCCTAAAGATCATGAAGCACTTTCATTCTCTTCTTCCCTACCTCGTGATGTAATAGAGCCTACAATCGAATTTCATCAAGATGCACAAGAGAAATATATCATTCTTGTAATGCTTCTGCCTCACCCAATGAAAATGATTGAGAGCAAATCGCACACTAGGTAGCTCTATTTCCAATGGTAAGACACACTCTTTCCCATATACAAACTTGAATGGGGTGTGGCATGTAGCTCTCTTAAATGTCATATTGTAAGCCCAAACTGCCATATACAATTTCTTATCCCAATCTCCCTTATATTCCACACATTACCCTGGATAAGATCCCTACAAGCTGTTTATTCATACTCTCAACTTGACCATTTTCTTACATATGATATAGGGTGGTTTTATTGTGTTTAATCTTCAAAGCTTTCGTTAAGGCTACTATAGCCTTATTCAAAAAGTGTGTCCCTCAATCAGACACTAACTCCTTAAGTGGACCAAAACAATAAACCATTTGTTCCATAATAAAACTGGCCATCTCCTTACTGTTATCCTTCATCGTTGCTCAAGCTTCAGATCACTTTGAAAAGTAGTCTATCGCTACAAAAATATAATGCTTCCACATAGTCAATGAAGGGTATATTGGTCCAACAAAATCAATATCCAATGTTTCAAAGAGTAATGTAATTAAAATAGGATTCAGTGGCAGCTGCTTACGATTCTCCTTGGTATCGTGTCTTTGACAAATATCACAGTGCTTAATATAATTGAAAGCATCATGGAAAATTCATGACCACCAATATCCAACACCATGTAGCACTTTTTGGGTAGTAAGCTGTCCAGTAAAATGTCTCCCACATGTTGAATTATAGCATCCCTCAAGAATAAATGGTACCTCATCAGGTACTACACATCGACGATAAATCTCATCCACACCTTTTTGATATAAGACACTCGATATAATCGAAAAGTGTAATGCTTTTTGCTTAATATTTCTCTTCTTAGACTTTGATAGAGCAACCCCAACCTCTCTTGTAGATAGATAATGTGTTATAGTTTTGAATAAACCTTCAATGCCACCTCCTTTAGCTCCCCAAAATCCACAAGACATTCCACAATGTCCTGCAACTTTGGTGTCTTACTCCTAATCTCATAATCAAACTCCTACAAAGTGATTAACCACTTTGCTAAATGGTCAAGCGGCTGCAACTTGTTCATCAACAGTCTAAGTCCTACCTTCGTAAAAAATACCACCTTTTCATAGAGAATATAGTGCCTAAATTTCTTTGTCACGAAAACCATTCCAAGGCATAATTTCTTCATATCAGTATAAATAATTTCATATATTTTTTATTTATGGCTAGAAAAGGAAATTGGATGATACCATTTCTCTTTCCAAATTTGGGCTAAACAGCAGCTAATACTATGCACTATTACTGTTGAAAATATATAGAAGACCTCACCTCTTTTAGGTTCTTTTAGGACTAGCACTTTTGCTAGTTCCTGCTTCACATCTCCTAAAAAGATACTTGATATGGTTTACTCCAATTAAATTGACAGTTCAAAGATAACAAGTTCGTCAAAATGGCACCGTTCTTTGTGCCAATGCATTGATAAATCTTTGGTAGTATCTTACTAATGTGATAGAAAGATGTGTACCTTGTTAGATATGATCAATGCCCCACCCTCATTAGGTGCTACCAATGATCCATGGTGCTCAAAGTTGTAAGGGCCCCATTATGAGGAGAAACCAAATGTGAGCCCGGACATTGGTTGAGTCCTGAATTGTATATCAGATGAGGTCTATGTGATCGGATGGCAAAAAGGTGACCGTTGTGGATCTAATCTTTGGGTTAGACAGAGTGGTTAAGCTGGTAGCAACTCGAGGCGCATTGCATCGAGTTGCGGGGTAAGGGAGTTAAAAGGGGCTCCTATTGTGGGGTCCGGGGGCTGCGGAAGCGGCCCCTGGCTGGGGGGGTCCCAGGGGGGGCCAGCGGCCCCCCTGGCGGGGGTCCAGGGGCAGCGCCCCGGCCCGATGGTAAAGGGAATATTCCCTAGAATATTCCTTGGCCGACTAGTGGAGGCTTATATGGTAGGTCGGTCAGGTCAACCTCACGGTCTTCGCAGGCTATAAAAGCTAAACTCCTTCACAGCCATCGATCACTCATCTTTCACCCAGTCAGAGTTGTTGTTCCAGCTAGCCTTAAGCTCTTCACCTATCTTCTGTCTAGATCACCATCTAAGCTTCACACAGTGGAAGCGCACGAGTGGATAGAGCCATCTTTGTATCAGTTGTTTGGAGTTAAAGAATTTACCGATTCTCCTCTTATCTGTTGTGTACTCTCTATCTCTTTCTCAAATTCTGTTTGCTGCGCCGTGTAATATTTTACGTACCTCTTTTGGAGTGCGTGGCGGTCTCATAGTGACTATGACCTTTATCTTTTTATGGTTAGTTGCAATACTAGCCAAACTAACCATATGGCCAAATAACAACCCATGGTTAAGAGCAATGCAAAATTGCATGCAATGCTCAAAACATGTCCTTAAAATGACCAATATCTATCCCTTATGGTGGCTGCCTCCAAATCATCGATGAAAACTTTTAACTCCTCTAGGGGGAGATGTCAACAAAAGTCTTATCAACTGTTCATTGCCAAGAACCAAGTGCATTGCATAACCCAAAGGCCATAACATGATACGCAAAGGTGTCAAATACAATTATAAACATCGTTTTCAACTTATCTTTCTCTTTAAGAGACATTTAATTGTATCTAGCAAAGCAATCCATAAATGATTAGATTTTCCTACCTGATAATTCATGTAAAATCTAATCAATGAATGGTAATGGATATTAATCCTTAACCATCTGCTTATTAAGCTCTCTAAAATCTATGCAAGCAAAATATTATTATTATTATTCTTCTTCTTCCTGATAACGACTGATGAACACCACTTTGTGTGTTCTACTAGAAATATTAGACCAATTTTTTGTAATTTTGTCAATTCCTTGAATATCCCATCCCTTATTTCAAAAGGTATATTCCTTACTTTTTGTCACACATGGCAGCTACCTTCCTTTAGGGGAATGGTACAACCAAGCTTGAAGGAATACCTCTTACCTCTCGAGCAAAGATGTCGCAGAACTCTTGAATCAAGGACACATAGTCCTCCCTTTCTTCCAAACTAATCATGGACCCTAATCTAATTGGCAATGAATTATCTATCATCCCAAGGTCTAACTTAATTACGTCTGCATCTCTAATCTTATCTTGAGCCTCTATCGGATTATTCAAAGTTACCTTATAGATATCCTCTATAGTGGACCCGTCTTTGGACTCGTCACTTGATGATGTCTCACTAGTAGATGGGTTGTCTAATATATCTAACTCAGATGAAGATAAAGGAACTCTCTCACTTTGAGAAGATTCAGGGTAGGCATCTACTACTACATGTCTAGCACCTATACCAAAGATCAACTGACCAGTGGGTATATCAACCTGACAATCTTCTTGTAATATCCATGGCTCAACTTATCATCTTGCTTAGGTTTTCCCTCAATAGGTTTTACCTTGTCTTTGTCATCATCTTTATCATTTTGACCTCTTGTAATGACCTATAGATTGGAAGCTTTAGTGCCATTGACACATATACCTTCAATAAGGCTGACTTCAGAGCTACTAGGCAACTCCCCTACAATAGCCTTTCCTCTTTGCAATATTTGTTGCAGTCCCTCATCTTACTGGAGATTATTCCCTTGCACTCGATGTTTGATTGGACCTAGTTGTTTACTACCTTGCTAGAGAGAGCTAATGTTGCTCCAATAGGTACTAGCTAAGTAGCCAAACTTGTCGCATATGTCACATTTAACATTTGGACAATGTTGGCTGCAGCATCACTTATAATTGAATCTTGATGGGGCATCCTCTTCAAGAGGCATCGATTCCCTATCAAATTATGTTGCTTCTTAAGTAAATTGACATCAACAACTATTTGCCTATATTGTTCCGTGATCATGTCAGTATAGTGCTTCATCATATCCTTAAATTCACTAAGGAAATTTGAGACACTTGACTCATAGCCATGACCATGTACTTATCATTGGCCTAACCACTTGATTGGGAATTGGCTAACGATTCCTTAGAATAACACTGGAATTTATCATTTGGATTTTCGTATTTGGTGGGAGCCATCTGACTAGCCATAGGCATGGTCACACTGGGAGGAGCTCACAACATGGACACATTCAGAATCATGCTTCCTCTCCCATTGGAAGTAATCATGGGTGTTCCTTGACCTCCATTTGTCAATGCCAAAGTATTTCCAACACCTAGACTCAGATTTTAGTTTACCCTAGAGGTACAGGCCGCTTGTAGTCGCAACTCTACCTCCTCTACTCGTGTAAGAGCCATATCAATGTCAACAAGAGAAACATTGCTCAATTGTACCTAGATGTTAAAGTCTAGCCCATGCAAAAAGTATTGTAACTGAGTAGTAGTTAGAATAAGAATATCAGTTTGCAACTTATGAAATACTTCCTTCAGTTTCATAGCATAGCCTTGAACATTCTTGTGAGTTTCTTGACGTATTACATTGAAAACATGTAGCCAATATTGACCTCCCCTTTCAGGGGCAAACTCTCTTTGAAAGGTTGTAAAAAATAGGTCAATCATAGTTATAGCTCCACCTTTTAGGCTGTGATACCATACTGCATCTTGTCCTTTTAGAGTCATATAAAAGAACATCATCAAGTGTCCTTCATCTTGGATTTGATAGTTGAATATTAAAATTTGAAACTCATTAATATAAAGTTTTGCATCTTCCTCTACTAACCCATTAAAAATGGGTAGAGGAAATCCTAAGGTTGGCAAGTCTAGTGTTCCTACTGAAATTGCAATGGGTTGCACCATGATCATTAGATTTGTTAAGGGTCCCCAAACTATGGGAACTATTATCCCACTAAAAGTGGGATAACTAATTGGAAGAGAGACAGTAATGGAACTTCCTCCTCCTAAGGACCTATTCATGGAACTAGGGTTGCTAAGACACCTCCCTTGTAGGGATATCTGTGGGGATATCACACCACTCTATTGAGGAGAATACCTCCTAATAACCTCGGCCCGCTATCAAGCCCTTTCAACTCTTTCTTGCTTCTAAAGCTCGACTTGATGGTCTTTTGGATCTATTTTCACTTCCTTTTAGCATACATTAATAGCTGGTCCCTATCAACTAAGATTCAAACACCGCTACTTATTATCAACTCTCAAAAAATGCACTACCTGTTCAGGACCTAAAATGGGCCTGACAGTGGCTCTAGGGCTCTAGTCATGGGCCTCTATGCTCAACCAAAGCACTCCATTGTCTCATGGCCAAGAGCGTAATGAAGGTTGTACACTGATTTAACTTCTAATTTAGATATTTGCATTTGTATGGTTCCTAGTCCAACGAATAACCCTTCCCAAACTCCTCATAGGGAGTCCCTACACATATTGGTGTTGTACATCCTATAAAACAGTTACAAGGAGAACCCCTCGTCAATTGCAAATCAGAGTTGGAAGCATTAGAGAGTGTGCACAAGAGGGAGAGAGAGAGCTCAAGTACAAGAATAATATCTTGTTTAGTTAGTTACTCAAAGTACAACTAGTACACTCTCCTCTACATTGAGTGTGTACTTTAGGCTATTTATATAGCCTCTGGAGGAGTTGGGGTTAGGGTTTCCCCTGTCCTCTAGTCCATTTACACCTAGATACCCTTATCATCTCCAATGTAAAGAAAGTTCCTATGCTTATCTTTCAACATCCCCCCTCAATGCCAGGTGGCATTGGATAAAACATAATAGGATGCCTCCCCTTAATTCTCAATGAGATGCCTTTATAAATCAGGCTACAAGAAAAGGTTATAGGTAGAGAGTGTTACAAGACTCAAAAGAGTCGGTCACCTGTGGATTGGGAGGCAAAGTTGACCTCCAATGCCTTAGGTACTTCTGGAACACTAGGACACTTATTGGTGATATGCCTAGTCTTTTTGTATTTATTGCACTTCATTTTGTTAAGATATATCTTCCAGCAATTGCTCATAATATGCCCCTTTTTGTGACAGAAGGAGCACTTAGTAGAAGTTAGAGGACATAAATGTTGAAGACCCTTCAGTATTGTTTCTCTTCTCTTCATCCAGGCATGATTGGATGGTACTTGCTAAAATTGGGTTTGGGATATTAGTTAGGGTAGTCACAAGGGTTCTGTGATGTTTTCTTGATTATGGACAGCAGATTTCAACAGGACTGTTACACCACGAATGCAACAAGCATCTAATACTGCTACTTTTTATCAAGCTTAATCAATTGTTTTATCATGATGGTGTCTGAGCTCTCGACCTCAAGGGTGATGGTCTTGCTGGTGATGACTAACTGATGGTCTTGCATACTGATGACTAACTGATGGTTCGACGAGTGAACAGGAAGGAGATGGAGTGAGACGAACAGACAGAGACCTCGATCAGCACAAAACAGAAACTTTAATAATGAAGAAGATATCGCAGAAGGATTTGACGTTATCGATGGTGTCAAAAATTTCCACTTCAAGTGTAATTGTCTTACCAGTGAGAGGGTCTTGACGAATATATGCATGCCGCCACAAAGCCTCAGCACTAGATGCAGGGTACTTTCCTTCTAGATGTGGTAGTTAGCAAGGGTGTGCTTACACTCATGGATGGTGCTCAGTTCAGTGGATTTATTTGTGGACAAATAAAGGTTCAAATAGTATATTTGCATTCCCTAGTAAAAATTGCACCACTGGTATGCCAAGATGCATCAACAAGGTCAATGTCTCTATTAACAATGACAACGATGACCAGCAGAGGGTGGTATATACTGGGATGTATGTGACAGATCTCTATTAATTTCTTCAACAACTAGCTGGCAATGGAATGAAGCAAGAGTTGCCAACATTGCCTCCACATTGGTGGAAAGACATCTCTCCTTGAATCTTCGGGTCATGCTTCTCATCATGTTGATCAGTGTCAAGCACTAGTAATCTCCTTGAAACAAAGATGCTGCAACCTAATTTTACCATCTAGAATAGGTGTTGACTCGACTAATAGTTGATGCCTATCAAGATGAATGACAACAAATGGGAAACCACATAGAAACTCTGTAAGGTTTAGAGTGTGTTCCAGAAACAAATCAGCATTTTTCCTCTTGAATTTGGGATGATCTTTGAGTTGAAGAACTGTGGTTGTGCCTTCAACAAAGCTCTCTCCTACTCATTTGAGTGTATCGGTATTGGGTATTGAATCGAGCTGGATAAGTACTCAAAACACTTGAAATAGGGCCAAAACAGGGTGTTGTAATAACAGGCAGATTTGGTAATTTTGCTACTGGAATTTGTCAACTCATTCTAACAAGAAAAGAATACTTGGAGCTTCATTTTGACATGACTTTGGAGTCAAAACAGGGCAGCAAGCTATAGGCTTCAAATTTTTGGTCTATTCTCTTCTATTTCATGGGGCTTTGGTCTTAAATGACTTCAGGGACCTTCCTACTACTCCAAACACTCAAGATTTTGAAGGCTTTAAGCAATGGATTCAAGATTGAAGGCCAATCTTCTCTTGGACTTCAAGCATGACAGGGATTGAAGAATTTCTTGGAAATCTCAGTTAAAGAGGCTCCAATTACAAAGGATCTTCCATTCATTTGGCTTCTTGGAGTTGAAGACACACTCAAGGCATCATCCTTGGATCATACTTGGAGCTATTGTATGGAATTATGGAGTATTACTCTCTCTCGATCAATTGGAGGACTTATGAAGATGGGCCATCACTCTTTATGGCTGAGGTTTGAGACAAGCAACATCTTCTTCTCCAAGCATTGAAAGAGGTACTTCTAATACTCTTTTTAATCTCTCCAATCATTAATCCACTTGATTACTGCATCTCCTATTATTGAAGGAGAGATTAAGAGAGTAATCTAAGCAATGACTTGCTTCAAAGACTTTACCTTCAGCATTGATTGATAATGAACCATCAAATTTCATACAATGAGCCTTCAATTTGGATTGTCAAGCATTGATTGAGTATCTACTCAGTCATTCAGCCATTCATTGATTGAGTTTTGATCATCTCATTGATTGATTGCATTTGATTGATTGAAGACTTCAAAATTCATCATATAATCCTTCAATTTTTTATTGAGATTTACCTAACTCTAACCCATGAGTTTGTGTTGACCCAATCTTTGAGAATCTCCCAAAATAAATTTGTAAAGGTGAGCATAGTATGCAGTAAGTCACTGATACTATTGGTAAGCCTATCTTAGCCCATTTTCATTCATGATACTTTTCTAATTCATGCATATCATTCGGTCTTGCATATTATACCTTGTTTGTTAGAATACTTTCTCTGCCATGTTCAATACTGACCGAGGAAAAAGGTCGAAGTTGGACGAGATAGCAAGACAATAGTGAGGTGACCCTCCCTTGCTATTGATGACTCTGTAAGGGTGCACAACCTGGCCCGGAAGAAACTTTGCACACCTTCCGGAGTTTCAGAGCCCATTTAGGTGCCTGTTCTGCCGTTTTATCCCTCACCATAGGTGGTGGACCATGGAAGACCACTCAAGATGAGAGTAGAAAAGATTTGAAGACACTTGGTACAAACAGGAAAAAAGAGGGCAGTTTGGTCACAGTTTTGAACAGTTTGACAGGTCTAGAGGTGCTACAGATTTGATTCTAGGTGGTTATTATAGCCTACAGGTTGGCCTTCAGTGTCCACATGAGTTTTACCATGGTTTATATGCATATGGGATGAAACAGTGCTCAAACAGTGCTTTTACAGGGTTTTACAGGGTGCAGTCCCATTATGGACAGTCATAAAGAACCTATTATAGGAAAGGAATTTTTAGTTCAGCAATAAGGGTTCTTTTTCTCAAAACGTAGAGCTCAAAGTCCTCTTCGATCCTAGCTATAGCACGCCTCATTTGGAGTAGCAGAGCTCAAGTTATAGCCCATTTTGTGACAGGTGGTCATTGTAGATTGCACTTTGACAGAGGCAGACAGAGACACAGTGTTTTGGTCTGGAACCATTATATACCTCTTCCAAAGTGATTGTTTCAGTAAATCTGGTATATATACATATTGTAAGCTCCATTTGGAGCTATAAAGCACTTGGATCGGGGAAGCATATCTGAAGATATAGACCAATCTTTGACTGACAGTTCTGAAATTACAACATGGCAAGGAACAATAAGAAAGAGCAAATGTTAGACCACATTGAGGAAGGCTTGGAGGAGTATCATGCTGAGACAAATGACAATAATAGAGCCAAAAATTAGAGGCTAGAATTCATGGGAGTTACTATCACCAATGACGAAGTGCAATGGCCAAAGAACCCTCATGTCATAGATCAGGGAAATGAAGTAAACATCTCACGTGATTCTAACGACTTCCAACAAATGTCTAAGCAACTTGGCAACATGAATGATGGTTTACTTCAGCTTACCCACTCCATGGATGATAAATTTAACAATATGATTTCTCATATGGAGCAACAAAGTAGTAGATTGGATACCAAGATTGATCAGTTGATCATTATATTCAACAATTTGGGAGATAGATTCCAAAGTAAACCACCACCCCATGTTGAAGAAGTGCCACTTATTCATGGGAATGTGAGATCTACTATAGCTCATCAAAATATACCATTGACTTATGAACATGGTGGTCCTTCTAGAGTCAATGAAACCACTCAACCATGTGCTAATTCATGGAATAGAGGTAGGCCTAAATTTCCTATCTCAAGAGAACATGGACAACAAGGTCATTCACTGCATGAAGATGAAGAAGATTTTATTCATGGATGTCACCCCTTTTATAAAGAGTTTGATACCCATCATGCTCAAACTCCTAATGTAAGAGAACCTAATGTGAGAGAAGATCATGGACAGCATGTACATGGGGACAGTTTTCAGCATGTTAATGCTCATGACAGTTTTCAGCATGTTAATGTTCATGAGGATAGAATGCCACATGGTGTTTCTAATCATACCCAATCACATGGAAATTCATTGCTTGGCCCATCAATCTCATGGAAACCATCGCAATGGGCAGTAATCATATTCAAACAATCATGGATAGCAAGCAAGGAGTGACTCTTTTCATAGACAACAATCTTTTGGCTTTAACAATCATGGTGAGTAGCAATATCACTATGATAAAGAATATAAGGATAAGATCAATATAACAAATTTCAAAGGAGATAACCCTTCACCGACCGAGCTTAAGGAGTGGATCAATAAATTGGAAATGTACTTTACTCTATACCCTCGCAACGAACAAGCAAAGATTTGTTATGCAGCCTACACCTAGAAGGGTATGCACATACTTGGTGGAGATACATGTGCAAGATAGGGGAAAACTTTCAATCTTGGGATGAGTTTAAATAAGCCATGACTCAAGTATTTGTGTCACCCATGGAAAAGGAAAGACTTGAATGAAGATGGTACGATCTTAGGCAAAGGGGATCTTCCGTAAGGGATTATTCCAGCCAATTCTTAAATCTTTCCATGTATGTCGAAGGTATCTCTGATGCAGCCAAGTTAAATAAGTACATATTTGGTCTTGATCCTAACCTTTCAGCTGAAGTTGGAGCAGCCAAGCCAACTAGTATACATGCAGCCATACAATATGCTGAAAGGTATAGCCAAAAGTATAGAAGAGAGTTGACTGCATTTCAGCCCAAAACAGGGACACATTATCAAGCAAATCAGCCCATGAGATTTGGACAGTAATTTAGCCAACAAAGAGAAGGAAATAGAGTTGAAAATACGTTCTCAAATAATTCCAGTAGGGTGCCTATATCCTATAGCTTATGCTTCAAGGCAGGGCACTAATTTTAGGAGTAATGCTAATTCAAAAGGGATTTCAAGAGGATTGAAACTGCAGCCAAACCATATCCCATTTCCAACAACAATAAAGCACTTCCCAATGACAAAACCAAGGGCCTATGTTACAAGTATGGAGAGAAATGGTCTCCTGAACATAAACAGAAGTGCAAGGGATACATAGCAAAGTCAAACATGCTGAATATAGAAGAATTTGAGGATGAAGAAGCAAATGAAGATGCTCTTTTGCAAATGGATGCAGCCCCCACTTATGAAGACATGCATGATCAAGAGATGTGCAGGAGGATTTAGAGCCGATCAATAGCTTTCCCTATGATCCAGGTGGTTCTATGGTTTCTTGTCAACCCATGTTATGTTCCATATCTCAGGATGCATGGATGGGTTGTAAGGGTGAAAATACACTTCGGCTCAAAGGTACTATAAATTCAAAGGTTGCTCATATTCTCATTGATATGGGTAGCACACATAGTTTTGTCAATGCTAAGTCATTGTATGAAGTTATTACCACAAGAAATGGATTCCCTATTGAAGGTACAAGTGGCAAATGGAGCTCAAGAGTTGAGTAAAGAGATATGCCGGCAGACTCTTATTGAACTATCACAGTCTTGCACTATTATGACAAACTTGATAGTCCTAGATATGGGTCCTATTGACATCATCATTGGCTGTGATTGGCTTAAACAGTTTGGAAAATTTTCCTTGGATCTTAACCAGATGTTTATGGAGTTTACTTGGAATGGGCAGCAAGTAAAACTTAATGGCATTGAGAGGAAACACATGGAAATAATGAGTAAGAAGAAGATGACGAGGGAAATCAATGCTATGTCTTGCATTTTCACACTTCTTCTATCAAAGGCAGATGAAAATCAGCAATCTACTTCACCTAAGGAGCAAGATCCATGTCTATGTAAACTTTTGGAAGAGTTTAAGGACATATTCCAGCTACCTACATCGTTGCCTCCTCAGCGAGAAGTGGATCATCCTATTGATTTAATGCCTGACACTAAACCCATCAACAAACCTCCTTACAGATGATCCAAGTGTGAGAGAGAAGAAGTAGAGAAATAGGTTAAAGACTTGCTGGAAATGGGATTTATTCAGCCTAGTCAGTCACCTTTTGCTTCTCCCGTACTACTTGTCAAGAAGAAAGATGGGTCATTTAGGATGTGTATTGACTATAGAGATCTAAATAAGAGCACTGTGAAGAACAGGTACCCAATTCCCCACACAGATGATTTGTTGGATGAACTCAAGGATGCAAAGGTTTTCATTAAGATCGACTTAAGATCAGGGTATCATCAAATCAGAATGAAAGCAGGGGATGAGTACAAGACAACTTTTAGGATAGAAAGAGGTCTCTACCACTTCCTAGTCATGCCATTCAGACTTTCCAATGCAGTTGCAACCTTCCAAGCACTTATGAACAAGATTTTGCAGCCATTCTTGTATAAGTTAGTCTTGGTATTCTTTGATGATATTCTCATCTATAGCAAGAATAGAGAGGAACATTTGGAACATGTCAGAGAAGTTCTCCTTACTTTGAGAAGACACAAGCTTTTTACAAAGGAAATAAAGTGTACTTTTATGGTTGATGAAGTGGAATATTTGGGTCATATAGTTGGTGAGAAAGGAATCATGGTTGATCCAAAGAAAGTACAGTGCATCAAAGATTGGCCCATACCACAAAATTCTACTTCATTGCGAGGATTTCTTGGATTATCTTCCTTCTATAGGAGATTCATCAAGAATTAAGCCCATGTAGCAGCTCCTCTTACTGACAGATTGAAGAAAGAAGCTTTCTTCTGGGATGCTACAGCCACTATGCGCTTTAATGAGCTGAAAAGTCTTCTTATTTCAGCACCTATCTTAGTGTGCCCAGACTTTTCCAAGGAATTTACCATCTATGCAGATGCTAGTGGCAGAGGTATTGGGGCAGTTTTATGCTAAGACCATGGTGTTATTTCTTATGAAAGCAAGAAGTTAGATGATAAAGAAAGGGAACTCCATGTCTATGAGCAAGAAATGTTAGCCATTCTTCATGCTATTAAGAAGTGGCATCACTACATCTATGGCAGCCATTTTAAAGTGAAGAGTGACCATCGAGTGCTGAAGTATTTTATTTCTCAGCCAAATCTCTCTCGCAAACAAAGACAGTGGTTAGCTACTCTTCAAGGATATGATTTTGAGATATCCTATATGGCAGACAAGGATAATGTAGTGGCTGATGCCTTATCCAGGATGTGGGCATGTTCCATTTCTACTATCTCTACCATACATAAAGATTGGATTCAAGACATTCAAGAAGAATATCTTTTGGATGAACACACTACCAACATTATGAAGAAATTACAGCAAGACAATGGATCTGAATTTCCCAATTTCAAGTGGCAAAATGGAGTTCTTTGGTTCAAAGGAAGAGTCTATTTGAGCCCTCAGCGTCATTTAGGCCATGTATTTTGCAAGAGATGCATTCTTCTCCTTTGGTAGGACATATTGGCTTGTTTAAAACTTTTGATAAGATCCATAAATGTTTCTATTGGAAGGGAATTTGGAAAGATTTCAAGGAGTATGTGATGCAGTGCTTACCATGCCAGTAGAATGGATTTATTGCCTAGTGGTTTACTTCAGTCTTTGCCTATTCCTCATGGTAAATGGACTGATATCAGTATGGATTTCATTAGAGGACTTCCTACCACTAAGTAGGGCTGGAATAGCATTTTTGTTGTGGTTGATCGTCTTACCAAATCAGCCCACTTCTTACCCACCAAAGTCCAATTTTCAAACTTCATGGATTACCTATGAAGATCGTTTCTGACAGAGATTCCAAGTTTATGGGAAATTTTTGGAAAAGTATCTTTACTTCCATGGGTACCAAATTAACTCCAAGTACTGTCTATCATCCACAAACAGATGGCCGAACTGAAAGGGTCAATAAATGGTTAGAGGTCTATTTGAGACATTTTTGCCATGATACGCAGAATGCATGGGATCATTGGATTCATCTTGCGGAGTTCTATTATAATAATACTCATCATATGAGTATTGGTATGTCACCATTTGAGGCATTGTATGGATACAAAGTCCAAGTACCTTCAGCATTGTTTCATGATGAAGTGAATCCTCTTGCTCGAGAAGAGTTGGAAAAGATGGAAGCCTTAATGAAGCAATGCAAAGAAAACATCAGGAAGGCACAAGAGACAATGAAATTATATGCAGATGATAAGAGAAGGCATGTGGATTTTGAAGAATGAGAATGGGTATTTTTGAAAGTGCCTAAGTCTCGTTATGCTTCTCTCAAGGGCGGACATAATAAGCTTGCTCATCGCTATTATGGTCCATCTCAAATCACAAGAAAAGTTGGAGATCTTGCTTACCAACTTGATTTGCCTTCATCCACACGCATTCATAATTTTTTTCATGTGTCTCAACTTAAGAAGTATATTGGCCCTGACATACAAGTTCTTGAAGAACTACCTCCTCTTGAAGAATATGGCTTAATCATCTATGAGCCGAAAGGATTATTGGCAAGAGGGAGAAGGTTCTAATGAACCGTATTGTTATGGAATATCTTGTCAAATGGAAAGGATTTCCTATGGAAGAATCATCTTGGCAGCATGCTTCATATTTGGATCAATATCCATGGTTTCTTCAAGAAGATACTTAGCTCATTACACAATGGACGCTCTTGCTGTTATAAATTTTTGTCATGAAAATAATTGAACTATTGGCATCAAAATTGGATTTTGATGAGATGGATGGATACCTTACGAAGTAAACTTCATTTCTATACCTCATATGCGTCATTCTGACATTTCTATCCAAAGTTATGGGTCATTTACTATCATTACCCTGTTCAGGACAACATTCCAGATTTCCACTGTTTTGAGTTTATTTTCAAGATTTTTTTTTCATGGAAGAGTATCTTCTTCAAATGAAAACTTCAACAAGGAAATTCAGCATTGGTCTCTCGTTCCTTTACATTTACCATCCACTTGTCATTTCAGTCTTCAAAGTTTTGAGGACAAACTTTTGGCCAGGGATGGATTGTAATAAAGCAATTCTCATGCTACTTTAATTAGGCCAATTAGTCTATTTTAGGCTAGAGTATAAAAGGCAAGAGAGTGCCAATGTAACAGATCTTTT
This sequence comes from Lygodium microphyllum, assembly GCF_053477565.2. Lineage (NCBI taxonomy): Eukaryota > Viridiplantae > Streptophyta > Polypodiopsida > Schizaeales > Lygodiaceae > Lygodium > Lygodium microphyllum. The sequence continues at coordinate 133,121,620 of NC_141136.1, read as the reverse complement.
CAATTCATTTCTTGAAACTCCACTTCTTGGAGCTAGAAGGTTTCTTCCTTCCCACCATTGCAAAGGGTGTGTACCTTGCAGCAGCTATCATCATAGTATTCTCAACAAGCAGCCATGGCTTCAACATTTGTATTTCTCCTTCTCATTGAATATGAATGGCAAGCTATGGTTTGTTTCTAGCATTTCTTGGAAGCATTTCTTGTTAGTTTTCTTGTATTTTCTTGGTTGTGGCAAAGTATCATTTCACTATGATTTCAATGCTTGTTGCTGATGACTCTGAGGAGAATACAATGATACTCATCCCTCTGGTTTCATTGACGAGGCTACTTGAAAAAAACCACACATGATATGCAATAAAATTTTAGGATAGGATGGTCTATGTGTTTATAATTGTATACATAGCCTTACAACATGAAGTAAAGCACTCAATTGTTTAAATTTTCTTATGAAAAAACTCAGATTGTGTAAGTACCGGCAGCAATAATGATTAAGCAATGTACCTTAGTGCTTACAAGCACTCATCTCTAGTTTATATTGCTAGAGATGGTGGATGTGGATCTTGATGAGCTTCATGATGACCTTCCAAGTAAAAGAACCTCTAAAAAGAGGATTCCATATTAGTAACTAACTCTGGAAGAGATAACTCAGTGATTAAAATCATTGTTAGTGACCAAACATTGAAAAATTTTGAAGGTTGAAAAAGCTTGAAGCTTCTTGGCTATGGCTGCCAGGAGACCCACAGCTAGGGTTTTGATCACAGCAGGCTGCAAGAGATGAATTAGGACAAACCCTCTTAGGTGAGGATGGTCCACTATAGGGGCTACAATAGCCCTAAGATAGCTTCCATGATTGCGCCCAGTACATGCCATGCCACACGTAGAGATGCCACGTTGCCAAGACTGTGCCTTTTCCTGCGTTTTCTTCAATGATTCCCTCCACGATGCATAATGTCGCCCTCTAATGTGCCACACCAGGTTGCCTTGTGTTGGGGAAGAAGTCCTCATTTGAGGTCAAGAGCTAGAATGCTCTCCTTTGGCTTCCCTAGGTCCTCCAAGGTCAGGGGGTCAATGTTTGGCTATGGAGGTAAGAGGTTAAAGATGAAGATGATGGAAAATCATGTGCACTTAGTGAAGCTCAGGGTATAGGAAGCTGAAAGGATCAGAGAAGGCTCCGATACCATGTTGCAAATCAGAGTTGGAATCATGAGAGAGTGTGCACAAGAGGGAGAGAGAGAGAGCTCAAGTACAAGAACAAGATCTTGTTTAGTTAGTTGCTAAAAGTACAACTAGTACACTCTCCTCTATATTGAGTGTGTATTTTAGACTGTTTATATAGCCTCTGGAGGAGTTAGGGTTAGGGTTTCCCCTATCCTCCAGTCCATTTACACCTAGCTTCCCTTATCCTCTCCAATGTAAAGAGAGTTCCTATGCCTATCTTTCAACATCGATTAATTGCCACAGCCCCGCTAGGGCTCTCCTATACCTCAAGGATTGGCCTCGAGATGCACCGTGAACACATAAAGCACGCATGATACATACTTCTCTCTTTTAAACAATCATTCCATGATATAAAAGATAATCCTCATTGAACACTCTTGAAAGGAAATGAACCACTAACCCTACAGCTTAGGATACCTTACTCTCAGCATAGGTCAATGTTTATGAAGACAGTTGGCATGCATCTACCAAGATAATACCATGTGTTGAATGCAATGAAATTGCGAATGATTCATAGTGCTCAACTATTTTTATTCATTTAAAACAAGATGTGATAGTGCGAAACCATTTCTTTTCATGCTTTTATTCTAAACATAATTACTGCATTATAGCGTATCCTATATGCAAAATGGATTGGAAAAACATCAACTTCAGTATTTAATTAGTACTTATTACCCCTCCTCTCCCTACCGTTTACAGTTGTGCATTGGGTGGTCGGTTTAGAGAGCATTTTGATATATTTTCTTCAAAAAGATTGATAAATACTCAATTTAACACAAAGATAGGGCTAAAATAAGGCTAAACCTCATGGATTTGAACCTATGAAGAAGAGTTTCCAACAGATTTATAACCACTCAACCACTCTCTCGGGTGGTTTCTTGCATTTAGACCAAAGCACACTTCTCTAGGCACTGCCCCACCTAAGATTTAGGGTCCTATCGGTGATAAGTAAGATATTAATAAAATTTTAATGAATAGGATTTAGGGTCCTATCAGTGATAAGTAAAGAGTCTTTTGACTCGCTGAGATGTGAACAATCAAGATCTCCACACTTCAGGGAAGATCGATTTGAACATCCATGCCATACAGTAACCAATGGATTTGGGACCTAGAGCATTTACCACTTCACCCTCAAGGCAATGGACATTAGTCCACTCTTTGTGGCCCCAAAGGGGGTGGATGATCCACCCTCATTTGAAAATCTATTGCTCAATTTGGAATTTCCAGTCGGGGCTATGCTTTTGCATCTGAAGGGAGAAGAAAGGGATAGAAACTAGAATGCCATCTACTAGAAAAAACAACCAAACAATGGCTATTTCACATTCTTTCTACATCCGATTATGTAGTGAAGTGGTTTAACTATGTAGGCTCCTTATTTTAACCATAACATTATTGATCCATGGACATCCTACCATCAAACCCAAAAAAAAAAAGTGAAACTCGAGATAGACTGAAACCTTTCTTTCAAAACTTGATGCTTTGCACCCAATTGATGCAAATCGATAAGTGTCATAGAATCTACTTGTTCTACTAGGAGCTACTTTCCCAAGACATCAATTATTGCATAATTATTCATTGTGATTTGTTTTTCCCAATCTACCAGAAAAAAGGGACTTCGAACCAATTATAAAATCCAAAAATTAGGTGAAATAGACTTGATTTTAGAAGAGCTATCACGTGAAATGACTGCGTCTCCCAAGCTTTGGAACTTTAGTTTCATGCAAAGTGGCACTTATGAGTTGATAAGATTATCGTCTGGATCCAATGATTTGCCTCCAATTTCTACCGTGGGCCCTAAGAAGGAATGGAAAAAGGCCAAAAAAAAAGCTTTAAAAAACATAACCTCCGAAGTAATAAACGAAAGAGAGCCATAATGAAGTCCTGGAGATATCATCAAAGGTTTCTTACAAGACCTGATACCGTCTCGTAGATGTATAGATCCCTTTCGCATTAGTCAGTGCTTTCTAAGATGAATACAAGGTAACAAGTGCTATGGATCCTTCGACTCCCATGCTTAGCCATAACATACATCCACGAACACATGTATTATTTTTTCCTATTTTTTAAGCACAAAAAGTCTATTGTTTCTATAATATCCCCCGTGCCTCCCCCCATGAGAACTCCCCCTTTTAAATTTTTTAATTTTCTTTTCAAAAATTTTTACGCTCCCGCTCTCTCCCCCTGTCGACTGCATGGCGGGGAGAGAGAGAGAGAGAGAGAGGGAGTAAAAGAAGTGAAGGGGGGGCATGCAGCCCCCCCAGGTGGAGGGTGGTAGCCGTTAACAGCCATCTCCCTCCCCTCATGTAGCCCCCTCCCACCATATAAGGCAGCATCCCCCCTCCCTCGACTGAACAGGAAGCGCCTCCCCCCTCATCGTCAGAACCCCCCCCTACCCCCCCTCGTGGTCTCTAGTAGGCACGCCCCCTGGCCATGAGTGAGAGAGAGAAGAAGAAGAAGAAGAAGAAGAAGAAGAAGAAGAAGAAGAAGAAGAAGAAGAAGAAGAAGAAGAAGAAGAAGAAGAAGAAGAAGAGAGAGAGAGGAGAAGAAGAAGAAGAAGAAGAAGAAGAAGAAGAACAAGTGAAGAAGAAGAAGAAGAAGAAGAAGAAGAAGAAGAGGGAGAGAGAGAAGGAGAAGAAGAAGAAGAAGAAGAAGAAGAAGAGAGAGAAAGGGAGAAGAGAGAGGGAGAGAGAGAGAGAGAGAGAGAGAAGCTTCTGGAAGCTTCTTCTAGAGGTCACACACCCCTCTTGTCATTTTTGAAAATACGCCCCTCCCCTTTCAATCTCTTCCTCCACTCATGGAGAGGTGGTGAATCTTGCATAGGAGAGCGCAAGAACTCTATCACTCATACATGCGTCTTCGAGTATGGCCTCGAAGTGTGGTTCCACAAAGATGGCCGGAAACCTTGCAAGTCGGATGGAGGTTCGAAACAAGGTGGCACCGCAACCGCGAACGGTTCATCAGGCATGAATACCACGGGAATCACATCATCACTCCAAACCCAGTTTGCTCTATTAATAAATCATAGGTTATAATTATCGCTGTGAAAAATCATATTCACATGCATCACATTAATTGCGTGTTTGATAATTTCCTACGTATGAACTTAGTTGTGACGTATGTAACGAGCAAGATAATTTCCGTAGTAAGATGGCATCATAATAGGTGAAATTGATTAGATAATGGCATCATAATTTACCAAAAACATCTTGCAAGGATTCGTGCATAAAGTGCATTGTTCTTTGCACAAGTTCTTGCTTAAAATGCATTTCAGAGGACATTGAAAGAAACAAAAATTCATCTCCGTATTGCAAGAAGGATTCTAAGGTACATGCAATAAGTTACAGAAAAGATTAAAGCACAACTAGGCTCATACAATAACTACATTAAGTTATAAAGGTCAGATCATTCAAGAAGGTTATGGGACATGTAAATAATTACATAGACGATAATGTTAAGACACTTCAAGAGGGAGTGCCCCAGGCTTGGCAGAGGGCATCGCCAAGGGAAATTCCAAGGTCAAAATAGAGCCGCTCATGGCCAAGGAACCACCATTATGGCGAGAGGGAGAACCTCCAGTGTTTCCAACAAGGAGCTGGACGATGAAGAAGATCCGTCCATGGATGCTGACATTGAGAGGGCAATGGTTCACGCCACTCTTCACAAGAAGGGTCCGAATTGCCAATTCTCGATGATTCAAACTCCATCAGAATATCAGGTAAAAGCTTCAAAACCTTGATTGACTGTGGCAGTACACATTCCTTCATTTCACTAATCTGTGTAAAAAGATTAGGGATAACCACAATAGATGCACCTACTTTACTTGTGGAATTAGCAAATGGTCGTGATGTTACTTGTACTAGGCAAACTGCTAAGGTGAAATTCCTACTGGGTGGGAAGCCAACTTCTGGGAAATTCAGGGTAATGAACCTAGGTGTCCACGAATGTTTACTCGGAGTGGATTGGCTAATACCCAATGATGCCCACATCCACTGTGGGAAGGGCCAAGTCTCCTTCCACAATTCTGAAGGGGAACTAGTCACGACTCAAGGTGAGGCTGGTAAGCCAAAAATACAGTTGAAAAAAGCAACACAGATAATAAAAGGCATTCAAAAGGGCCTACCTGTCTATGTGATTAAACTGAATAAGCTAGATCAGAATCAAGAATCCGGAGAGGAACCTTTATGGTTAAAGGAATACACAAACGTATTACCTGAAGATTTGACGAAACTTCCTCCCCAAAGGGAAGTCGACCACGAAATCAAACTTGAGCTAGGAGCTACACCGGTTGCAAATAGGCCATATAAGATGTCAATTTTGGAAGCTATTGAACTGAAAGAGCAACTCAAGCAACTATTAGATCAAGGCTACATCCATCCTAGCAGTTCACCATGGGGAGCTCCAATGTTGTTCCAAAAGAAGAAAGATGGAACGCTTCGCCCATGCATTGACTACAGAGGGTTCAATCAAGAAACCATAAAAAATAAATACCCCATTCCAAGAATAGATGAATTACTTGACCGTCTTCAAGGAGCAAAGGTCTTCTCAAAGATAGATCTAAGATCTAGATATTATCAGATAAGGATCAAAGAAGAAGATATTGTGAAGACTGCATTCAGTACAAGGTATGGACACTTTGAATTCCTAGTGATGTCATTCGGGCTAACGAATGCTCTTGCTATATTCAACAGATTAATGTAGGATATCTTTAGGTCCTATCTTGATGACTTCATACTCGTCTTCTTTGACAATACCCTAGTCTACTCAAAACAAGAAAAAGATCATGAACCCCAGCTTCGCGTTGTTCTTGAAACAATGAGAGCACACAAACTTTATGCCAAGAAGAAGAAGTGTGCATTTTCCAAGCGACAGATTGAATATCTGGGATTCATTGTATCAGCAAAAGGAATTCCAGTAGATCTAGCTAAGGTCAGAGACGTTCTGGAATGACCAACACCAACTTCTGTCAAAGAAATATGTAGTTTTCTTGGGTTGACAGGGTGGTACAAAATTTTCATAAAAGATTATGCTTTGATTGTAGCACCTTTGATGACTGATCTACTAAAGAAGCAAGTAGCAATTGCATGTCACCTGCTAAACAAACCAGCTTTTAAAAACTAAAGCAAACCTTAGTATCAACACCCATCCTGAAACTTCCTGATCTTAGTAAGGAGTTTGAAGTGGTAACTGATGCTAGTGCACTTTCTTTAGGATGTGTACTTATGCAAAAAGGTCATCACATAACATATTCTTCAAGAAAATTGAAGAGCCATGAAAGGAATTATGCTACCCATGACCTGGAGCTATTGGCCATGATCCATGCTCTCAGACTTTGAAGACATTACTTGCTAGGTAACAAATTTTCCTTAGTAACGAACCACAAGAGTCTTAAATGGATTTTCACCGAGAATGAGCTCAATATGAGGCAACGTCGATGGATCGAAGTGCTGGAAGAATATGATTTGGAAATCAAATATAGTGTTAGAAATCAAGCTCACCGTCAGTGTGTCTTCATCTATGACCGACATCTATGACAGCTAGTGTGTACAGTTGTCTACATGTGACTACATTAAATAAGTCGGGTTAGTAGTCAGTCAGTGACCTGACTAGAGTTAGTCAGTCTGGTCTACGTTTACACTAGGTCACTTTATCTTGTAGTGGGTGTGTGCTTTTCAGTGAAGTGTGTGGAAATGAAGGAATGAGCTTGAGAGCCTGAAGGCTCATGGATATGGAGTCTTTCCCTTTCTCTCTCTCTACTCTTTGAACATATAGGCCTAGAAAAGAGAATGTAGTTGCCGATGCACTCAGTCGCAAGGCATTTCTAGATTCTTTTATTTTGCAAGATCCATCAACAGCAAGGTCTCTAGCCACAAATGTATCCATGCCAAACAACCCGATTCTTGAGCTAGCAAAAGAAAAGACATATCATGACCCAGTCTATCAGAAAATGCTAAGGGAGATCCCATCAAGGATCAAAACCCGAAGCTAAAGACGAAGTATCAAGAATTCTCCATCAGTAGTGGACTTCTCTACTTTAGGACAAGATTATGTATCCCTGCAAGCCAAACTCTCAATCAGAAGATACTCTGGGAAGCCCATGACTCCCCTTTCTTAGGATATCCTAGTTATGCCAAGACCCTTAATGCAGTCAGAAAGAGCTATTGTTGGGAAAGGCTCAAGGGAGACATACTCAAATATGTCACGGAATGTTTGTCTTGTCAACACATTAAGGCTGAACATGTTAAAATGCCTCAAAAATTGCAACCACTTGACATTCCACAAATGAAATGGGAGTTCATTAGTATGCACTTTATTATTGGCCTACGCCAAGTTCAGAAAGGATATAACTCTATTATGGTAGTAGTAGATATGCTCATCAAGGTCGCACATCTCATCCTTGTCAAGACGAACTATAAAGCTTTAGACATCGCAAGATTATTCATCAAGGAAATATTCAAACTTCATGGGTTACCCAAAAGAATCATTAGTGATCGTGACTCTCTTTTCACATCACACTTTTGGAGGGCTATCTTTGAGGCTATTGGAACTCAACTCTGTTTCAGTACAGCTTATCATCCCCAAACTGATGGTCAAACAGAACTAGTCAATCAAGTCATTGAAGATATGCTTAGGGCATACTGCAACCGCGAACCCAAAAAGTGGATTCAATCTTTACCACTGGTTGAGTTTATCTACAATGCTTCTTACCAACAGAGTATTTAGATGACCCCTTTCCAAGCATTGTATGGGCATGATTGTCCTACCCCTTTGAACTTCTTGGATCCAACTTTGAGGGTAAAAGCTTCAAGGAAGATGCTGGAAGACATGGATAATCAAATCAAATCAATAAGACAAGACATTCAAGTTGCCAAGGATAGGCAGAAGGCTTACCTGACTTGAAATGGCAAGACAGATCCTTTGTTGAAGGTGATACAAGAAGCTAAGTCCGAGGTATTGTGGACCTTATAAGATCACCAAGTGCCTAGGGCCTAATGCTTACAGACTACAGCTGCCCGCAACTCTAAAGATTCATAATTTATTCCATGTTAGCCTATTGAAAAAGTATATTCCTAATCCGAATCATGTACTTGATGATCATCAAATTGTAATGCCTAGCCAAGGAGTCCTTGAGCTACGGCCTGATAGAATCCTAGATGTTAGGGAGAGGCATTTGAGATCAAAGACCTTGAGAGAATACCTCATCCACCAGTGGAAAGATTATCTAGAAGAGGATGCCACCTGGATGGACGAAAATACTCTCAACCAACAATATCCCCAGGTCTTCTCGAGATGAGGAATCTCGATTCCTCTAAGGGGGAGAGGATGTAATATCCCTTGTGCCTCCCCCTATGAGAACCCCCCTTTTAAATTTAAAAAAAAAACAAAATTTTTTACTCTCCCTCTCTCTCCCCCTGCCGACTCCATGGCGGGGAGAGAGAGAGAGAGAGAGGGAGTAAAGGAAGTGACGGGGGGGGCATGCAGCCCCCCTAGGTGGAGGGTGGCGGCCATTAATGGCCATCTCCCTCCCCTCATGTAGCCCCCTCCCCACCATATAAGGTAGCCTTCCCCTCCCTCGGCTAAATAGGAAGTGCCCCTCCCCCTGTCATCAGAAACCCCCCCCTCGTGGTCTCCAGCAGGCGTGCCCCCCTCCCCTGGCCATGAGTGAGAGAGAGAAGGAGAAGAAGAGAAGAAGAAGAAGAAGAAGAAGAAGAAGAAGAAGAAGGGACAGAGAGAGGAGAAGAAGAGAAGAAGAAGAAGAAGAGGGAGAGAGAGAGAAGGAGAAGAAGAAGAAGAAGAAGAAGAAGAAGGAGAAGAAGAAGAAGAAGAGGGAGAGAGAGAAGGAGAAGAAGAGAAGAAGAAGAAAAAGAAGAAGAAGAAGAGAGAGAAAGAGAGAAGAAAGAGAAGAGAGAGAGAGAGAGGGATTGAGAGAGAGAGAGAGAGAAGCTTCTAGAAGCTTCTTCTCCCCCTCCTCAAAGAGAGGTCACACACCCCTCTTGTCATTTTTGGAAATATGCCCCTCCCCCTTCAATCTCTTCCTCCACTCAAGGAGAGGTGGCGAATCTTGCATAGGAGAGTGCGTGAACTCTATCACTCGTACATGCGTCTTCGAGTATGGCCTGAAAGCGTAGTTCCACAAAAATGGCCAGAAACCCTGCAAGTGTGGATGGAGGTTCGAAACAAGGTGGCACCGCAACCGCGAACGGTTCATCACGCATCAATACCACGGGAATCATGGCATCACTCCAAACCCGGGTTTCTCTATTATTAAATCATAGATTATAATTATCATCACAATAGGTGAAATTGATTAGATAATTGCATCATAATTTACCAAAAACATCTTGCAAGGATTCGTGCATAAAGCGCACTGTTCCTTGCACAAGTTCTTGCTTAAAATGCATTTCAGAGGACATTGAAAGATACAAAAGTGCATCTCCGTATCGCAAGAAGGATTCTAAGGTACATGTAATAAGTTGCAAAAAAGATTAAAGCACAGCTAGGCTCATACAATAACTACATTAAGGTATAAAGGTCAGATCATTCAAGAAGGTTATGGGACATGTAAATAATTACATAGAGGATAATGTTAAGGTTGCATGCCTAGAAAATACCTTCGCATGTGTGGCATAGAACATCATGTGGATTATATCAAAATTGTAAGCATTGAAAGAAGACATGGCATTACGTTGCGTGCATTAACGTTGTTGGGAAAATTCAACGTCGTTTGTAATCTACCAAATGGGATTGAGATCCATGAATCCCATGTCAAAGTCCTTGGTGACTTCAAGAGGGATAGGTAAAAGCTTAAGCGCCCGTGAGTATTATTAAGAGGGCTTAAGAAGACTATACTTAAGATGGAGTAGGATTGTTCTAAAGAGAACCATCTTGACCAACCATGGTCAAGGGGATAGACAAGCTTGATCGATTAAGATCAAAGATAAAGGAACATAGGTACTTCAAGGGATCTAGGAGATAACCAGCAAGTTGACCAATCGAGGACGATGGGGTTGTCCATGGTCCTAAGGTAAGGATAATTAGGGTCGGTAGGGTACAAACCCTAACCCAAAGAAAAAGGGAAACAAGCATCCTAGCTTGCCAAGTCCTTGAATTCTTGCCAAGTTGCGAACGATCAAGGATCGAATGCTGGGAGCATTCACGAAGAAGGAATCACACCTTAGCAGTTGGTCGTACAAACGGCCTCCGAAATGATCGCGATTGTACACTTAGGCACATTGTTTGAATTTCCTTGCTCAAATTTTCATATCTTGACCATTTTGTGGCCATTTCCCCGTCTTGGCTCCGATTCGAGCTCTGAAAAATCCTGGGCGTCCGGCTTGACATCCCGCATTGGCCGGTAACTCCTGACAACCCGCACGACAGTCTGAAAAATCATCAAAAATCAACAAGTGTCGCTCGGGCACCTTTAAAGCACTTTGACGCTTAAAATCATCCTAGGTCGAGCCGCTGCCTTCGACGTTGAATATTTTTCCCTTGATATTCGTAATTTTTAGCTATTTTTAAGCACTTCTCGGCATCAAAATTCTGCTCTCATATATTTGTAGGGGATTTTCTTTTCTTGTTGGGGACCGGCGTCCAAGGCATGAGACCGGCGTCCAAGGTATGAAGTCCCAGGCTTAGTTGTTGCCTCCTGTAAAGACATTGCCAGGCATTGAAAGACCTATTTTAGAAGGCAGTTCTAGTGACCCTGTTCTGCTAGCCTGCTAGGCAGGCGTTCTAGGAGTTATTGCTAGTTGTGAGGCAGTTAGAGAAGCCTGCCAGAAGGAAAAATGGTGATGATAAAAACCCTGAATATCTCAAAGGAAATAGATATATACAAAGGTGTGTAAAAAGGGGTTCTAACCCCTATAAAAATAGAAAAGGAAAAGAAAGAAACATTTATGAGTAGTTGATCATTGCCTAGTGGAGGCCTAGTAGGTTCCTGGGGACGAGTCAGACCCAGGGCCGATGCCTTGTCTTCCCAAGGGTGGCATCTTGCTGGACAAGAAGAAAGTAAGGAAGGTTGGAGCGAAAATAAAAGTGAGCGTCAGAAAAGGATTAAGTGTCGCCTTGCGAGGGCTTGGTAGGTTCTTGGGTACCGAGACAGGACCTGGGGCCGATGCCCTGTTCTCCTTGAGTCACTAAGCTCAGCTCCCTCCTTTTTACATACCCGAGTATGGAAAAAAAAAAAACCCAAAAAGAAGCAATGTGTTAAAAGAAAATACTTCTTGATCAGGCTATAGGAGTCCCCGCCTAGTAGGAGCTATTGGTTGTGTTGTCCCTAGTGAGGTAGGTAGTTCAGACCACCACTTAGGACGACTTCTTTGATAATTCTATTTAGTTTGGCCATGTTGGAGCAATTGGTTAGTGACTAGCTTCGGACCCTTTATCAGATTATGCTAGGCCTACTCCTTGTGGATGTCATGCCTTGGTTTTGTCAGGGGGTAGGGTGAGCATTGTGCAATGTTTTAATATGTATCTATTTTGTATCAGCTTGATGCTTCCTTTGGTTGTTTTGTGCAAATCTATTGTGGGATTCAACGGGTTGAGTCACCCTATCCCGTGGTCGCCAATGAGAGCGGAGTTTTGAGCCCGGGATGTGCCTAAAATTTAACAAAAAAATCTAGAATTTAGGGAAAAAATACTCGACATCGAAGGCGGCGGCTTTAGCTAGGACGATTTTAAGCACTAAGTGAAAGATCGCTTTTAAAAGGCACTCGAGCGACACTTATGGAGTTTTGATAATTATTCAGACTGTCGTGCGGGTTGTTAGGAGTTTCCAGTCAATGCGGGATGTCAAGTTGGACGCCCAGGATTTTATAGCACTTGAATCGGATGCCAGACGAGCAAGGAGCAACCAAATGGTCAAGATATGAAAAGGTGGACCAAAGTTTGGCCAAATTGGGATGTGACCTTTGGGAGTCTTGGACCCCCCCTAACATTTTATGCAACCAACCAAATCATGGAGAGAGAAGATGGGGAAAAAAAAGGTGATGGAGGCACCAACATCTGCGCCCGAAAATTGCGCCATGGATCTTGATGGGGGTGATGGCTGCCTGCAAACAACCCATCCAACGAATCATGGGGCTGATCTTCTCCTTCCTTACTGAGCATATCACCGCCCTTCGCACGAGCAATGGTGGACTGAATGAAGAAATCTGACTCTAGTCTTTCCCTCTCCTCCCACTCTCTCTCCCCTAAAGGGTTGTTCCTTCCTGCAAGAGGAAATGAAGAACGGTGAAGGAAAGATTGTCCGGTTGGAACCGGATTGCTTCCGGGTCGATGTAGACATGAAGATTGCTGATTGTGAAGATGCTGGACATTGAATGTGGGCTGACCCACAGTCTCGCAGCAAAATCGAAATCCCGAAACACGAAACGTAAGCGGTAATTTAATTTTTTATAAAGAAAAATGAGTTTTTATGCCATTTGATTGATAAAACATTGTTCCCATGGGCTAAATATTCATTATGATGTTGTTTTCTATGAGTTTCAACAGTTTATAATCTGAAAATCAGAAAATAATAAGCGATATGGCTGAAATTAATGTTATAAAACCCGAAAAACACGTATTTAAGGGATAAAAGTGGGGTTTTTGCAAAATAAATGGGAAATATGAGACATAATGCCTACAAAACCTGAAATTTTGCTGTCAAGGAACCTAATGGCCATAGCCCATAATTAATCTTAATTGTTAGTCATTTTTATTGAAGAAAATAGAGAAAAAATACCAAAAAATGTTGAAAAATGGGTTTTAAATGGGAGAAATTTAGCAAAAGGTAAAAGGAAAATTCCAAAAAATTACATGTGTGCTTGTGCAGCGTATAATGAAGGTAAAGCACGAGGTTGGCCTCGGTTTACCCTCGTTTCTATGTTTCCGTTCATGTTTATCTCTTTCTTTATAAGGAAACACACATAAAACGACCCTTTCACGTATCAACGAATGCAAAACATTAAACGGCAAGGTGAGAGGGGAGGTTGAGCGTCAAAGCATGAACTAGAATCTAGTTTATGTGTTGCATCATGCCTATAGGAGGTTGTTTTAAAATAAAGAGAAAGGCAGCATGATCGTAAGGCTCGGTGTCTTTTCTCTTTACAGCACATAAACGCTAGCATGGAAATCATGAAAAGAATGGTTTCGCACAATGGACAATGCTGATTTTCTTCTGTTTGTGCACTAAATCGTTCACATTATGCACTATGCATAGTTCATGGTATCAACGGAAAAGCTCCTGGACTGGATAGCACTTGTTTTCTTAAGAATTTGACCCATGATTGAGAGCATAAGGTTATCCCTTGCCGTAGGATAGAGGGCCGGTTTCCTAAGGGACTGTTAAGTAAGGACACATGGTCTATCTCCTGGAGACGTTTGAAATGAAGAGTGGAGTGTGTTTGTTTGTTTTATATGTTGAGCAATGCATCAAGGGGCCAATTCCTGCGATGTAGGAGAGCTGCAGTGGGGCCACGGTGTTTCTACCGAGAGGTTGCCTCCATGTATGTGATCGTGGTGTTTATTGTCAATGTGTAAGGGTTCTCCCTCTGTGGAGTTTATAGGAAGGGAAACGTTGGACTACAAATTGACGAAACTATAAACGCATAGATTAGGTTTTAGGGCAGTTTGTCCTTTAGCATTAGATAGATGCTCCTGGTCCGCGAGGCCGTGAGGGTGTGTTTGTCTGTCATGAGAATGAGGTTTGGCTAGTGCCATAGCCAGTGCCGGCCCAATTTAGGTCCCATCAGGTTCTTCACTAGACTCCTGCTTTTAATCTAGCTTATTAAGCTTAATCAAGTAGATAGGTAGTCCCTTTCTAACTCCCTTTATAATCCGAGATGCTTTAGCCAATTGAATTTTCAGCTTTCCAGCCTCTCCTTGAGTTGCGACCAATTCCCCTTCAAAGTTTCGAAAGGAAACTTGGCCCTTTCCACAATGAATTTGGGCATCCTTAGGTTTAAGCCAATCCATTCCGAATAGACACGTGGATACCTAGGTTCATGACCCTGAATTTGACGGAAGTCGACTTTCCTCCCAGAAAGAATTCCACCTTAGCAGTTTGCTTGGTACAAGTGACCTCACGACCATTTGCTAATTCCACAAGCAAGGTAGGTGCTTCTAATGTGGCTATTCCTAATCTTCTTGCACAAGCTGGTGAGATAAAGGAATGCGTACTGGCACAATCAATCAAGGTTTTGAAACCTTTACCTTGATAGTTCAATGGTGTTTGAATCACCAAAAACTGGCGATTCGGGCCTTTCTTGTGAAGGGCAGCATGGACTGTTGCCCTTTCAAACTCTGCTTTCATGGTCGGATCTTCTTCTTCGCACATTTTCTTGTTGGTAACACAAACGGTTCTCCCTCTGCCTCGGGTGGCGGCTCCCTAGCCACGGCCAGCTCCTTGGAAAGGAGCTTGACGATGTCCTCCGCCAAGCTTGGGACATTGCCTTTTGAAATGATCGGGCTCGTTGCAGTGGAAACAATGGAGATTTTGACCATTACTTTGGGTAGAGACAAAGTTGTTGACATTATTGGTTCTTGCTTTCTTTCTTTGTCTCCGGTTTTGACCTTGAACTCTCTTCGCTTGGGGCCTATATGCTCCTTTGTTCTGGTCATTATAAGACCAATTTTTGTTACTTCTTGGCCTAGCCTGCACCTCTTGAATTATGGACACAGCTTGAATGAGTGCATCGTGTAGATATATTGGGCGCATAGATTCGAGGCGGGTATTCACTGGTGGGTTTAAACCAGCACAAAATTTCGACACTTGCTGTGTCATATCCATCTGTGGTGTATACTTCAGAAGTGAGACGAATTTTGAGTAGTATGCGTCAAGAGTGAGACCCAATTGTTTCAGCTCGTAGAACTCATTCATTTTCTGCGTGCAATACGCATGTGGTAAGTATCTTCCTTGCACATATTTCTTCAGCTTTTCCCAAGTAATGGATCCTTCCGAGATTCCTTGATCTCTGCATCATTGTTTCCACCAAAGCCTAGCTTCGCCGGTAAGCTTCAGCTTGGCAAGCATAGCCTAGTTGGCGGGTGCAGTACCGGCCGCTTCAAAGTAATCTTCCATGGACTCTATCCAAATCTCAGTATCCGCTTGGATAGTCCTACCTTTCTCGTCAAATTCTGGTGGCTTGATTTGCTTGAGAAGAAACTTCTTCTCCTGGATCACGGCCATACTTGATGTAGGGGACGGACTGGGAATCTGTACCTGGGGTTGTGCCTGGATAGAGGATTCTTAACGTTATAACTCCCTAATCGTTATGATTTATATTTCATACCCAATTCAGCTATCAACTAAGAAACCTAGCCACTTAACTTTTTATCAATTCTCATAGACAAGACAGACATTGATAAAAAGAAGTCTTATTCCATTTATATGGGCGTAGCCCTTTCGGAGTACAATATTTCTTGGGATAGTAAAGCAATTGGTACATTAGTTCGGGGAGAATAATGTTATGTTACATTTAGCCACGAAAACTGGATAATAGTATGGTTTTGGGTCATGGATCTTTAGGAATGGATAAGTCACCGGAAGATTAGGGTATCCTTTCCTTTGGAACCCATTCTTCTCATAGCGCCCCAATACCTTGATCCTGTTGGCGGGGATTATGCAGGTCACTTCCTCGTATACATATGAGTTCAGCTCGACCCTTCGACCTTTGACATGTAAAGTTGTGTTTACGTGAGCTTCAAAAAAAATGAATAGCTTCACGATCTTCAGGTCCTCCAACCACTTGATCCTCTTTAGGTTGGTTTGAAGGTACGCAAACTGGTGGGCAGCTATGTAGTAGATTCCTGAGTCACCTGTCCACTTCCATTCCGCATACCAAGGTGATGGATTATAAATACAGTCTAGGATGTTCATCATATCGATCCTTTTTTGATAATCCAAGGAATGCATCACGGTCATAAACATGACTCGGAACACTAAGAACATGTTCCATGCTTCATAATTCTGCAAGACAGTATCGAGAGTAAGGAAATGTTCTTAACAGCAACATTTGCTTTACTTCTTCTATTAAGATTTCTTATAAAAACAAATCATTCGTTGGTTCGCTCTGATACCAATTGTAACATGTCCACCTATTCCCTTTCAAGACACGTCTTAGCAGTCCATCGGAAAAAGAGTCTAGAAAGCTCCACCTAGCACTCCCATGAAATGTTACGGGGTTTGCGATCTAGGACTTCACGCATCTGCCACGAAGTAGCGGAAGTATTCCAGCTGTTCCCACTTAGGATCGACCTGAATCAGGGTTTTCCCTAATGGTCATTTTCTAAACGGCAACTAGCGTCGAACCCCAAGCAAACTACTTTACGCAGAAATGCTAGGGGCGAAGCGGATTTACGCTGCACTTGGTTCAAATAGAATGGAAAACGAGAGGGATGCAAGGCTCGACCTCTCTGCCCATAAGGCATATTCCCATTCCGTTCCCCTAAAACAACATAAATTGGAATTTCTAAACTCTAAGTTAGTGCCCTTGCTATTCATTTCCTTTGAGAAGAGCTCCTTGCTGTCCATTATGATTGAGAAAAGTTCTCGGCCAACCGAGACCACCCATCCGTAGGATGGACCCATGGCCACATCCACTGCACTTTCCTCAAGGTTGTTTTAGTTGTCTAATTACCTACCACATTTAGTTGGACAAGCAGCTTCCTTAATTAGCCCATTAGACACTAGTTCCTTCACGTAATCTTAACACTTGACATAGAAAAGCAGTGTCAAACAAGTTCCTTTTCAGCAGGTTATCATATTTATCTTTGGAATACATTCATAAAGTCCAGCACGTAGGCTTATCCATAATCCACCCGAAGGCTATCCAACAAACCACAGGGATTACTAATCCAACATTCTGTCCATAGACTAGTATGCGGGCCTTGAGATTCAATCCCAAGTCATGTTGGCCTCTTGTGCAGGGCTCGGAAGGCGAGGGATTTATGGCCAAAGCCCCCTGGCACCCAAGCGTCCTCCTACTCCAAGTAGTGCCCAATGGAGAGACACTACAAGGAATTGGGCAATTAGCGACGCCGTTTAGCGACGGCGGATATCGGTGTCGCTATTGGCGTCGCTATTTGTGTCGCTATTGGCGTCGAAACGCAAATAGCGACGCCGCAGGAAAAAAAGCGCGGTCGAAACCCGAGCACCGTTTTCATTTCTTTTGCTTCGACTTTTGAGAGCGAGAGCGAGGGAGAGAGCGAAGGCTTTGTGAGAAGGAAGGAGAGGAAGAAGACTTGCTGCCGCCACCGCCGTTGTTCGTGAAGGAGAGGAGGAGCCCTCATTGCAAAGAGAAGCCGCCCCACGCTCGCCATATCTCATTGGTGAGTCTCCCTCTCTCTTTCTTTTGCTTGTTGAAGGTTTAAATCATTTTCTTTTGCTTGTTTAGGAGAGGAAATGAAAGAGAAGGAGAGGGAGAGGGAGAGAGAGGGAGAGAAAGAGAGGGAGAGGGAGAGGGAGAGAAAGAGAAAGAGAGGAAGAGTGCATTCTCTCTCTCTCTCTCCCTTTTGCTTGTTTAATGTTTAAATTACTTTCTTTTTTGCTTGTTTAGGAGAGGAAACGAGAGAGTAAGAGAGAAAGAGAGGGAGAGGGAGAGGGAGAGAAAGAGAAAGAGAAAGAGAAAGAGAAAGAGAAATAGAAATAGAGGGAGAGGGAGAGGGAGGGGGAGGAAATGAGAGAGGGAGAGAAAGAGAAAGAGAGGGAGAAGGAGGAAGAGTGCATTCTCTCTCTCCCTCTCCCTTTTGCTTGTTTAATGTTTAAATCACTTTATTTTTTGCTTGTTTAGGAGAGGAAATGAGAGAGAAAGAGAGCGAGAGGGAGAGGGAGGGGAAGGAAATGAGAGAGGGATAGAAAGAGAAAGAGAGGAAGAGTGCATTGTATCTCTCCCTCTCCCTTTTGCTTGGAGGATGTTTAAATCACTTTATTTTTTGCTTGTTTAGGAAATGAGAGAGAAAGAGAGATAGAGAGGGAGAGGGAGAAAAAGAGAAAGAGAGGGAGAGGGAGAGGGAGGGGAAGGAAATGAGAGAGGGAGAGAAAGAGAACGAGAGGGAGAGGGAGAGGGTGAGAGAGAGAGTGTGCATTCTCTCTCTCACGACGGGTTTGGTTGTTTGTTGTTTGAATCACTTTCTTTTTTGCTTGTTTAGGAGAGAGGGAGAGGGAGGGGAATGAAATGAGAGAGTAAGAGAGAAAGAGAGGGAGAGGGAGAGGGAGAGGGAGAGGGAGAGAAAGAGAAAGAGAAAGAGAAAGAGAGGGAGAGGGAGAGGGAGGGGGAGGAAATGAGAGAGGGAGAGAAAGAGAAAGAGAGGGAGAAGGAGGGAGAGTGCATTCTCTCTCTCCCTCTCCCTTTTGCTTGTTTAATGTTTAAATCACTTTATTTTTTGCTTGTTTAGGAGAGGAAATGAGAGAGAAAGAGAGCGAGAGGGAGAGGGAGGGGAAGGAAATGAGAGAGGGATAGAAAGAGAAAGAGAGGGAGAGTGCATTGTATCTCTCCCTCTCCCTTTTGCTTGGAGGATGTTTAAGTCACTTTATTTTTTGCTTGTTTAGGAAATGAGAGAGAAAGAGAGATAGAGAGGGAGAGGGAGAAAAAGAGAAAGAGAGGGAGAGGGAGAGGGAGAGGAAGGAAATGAGAGAGGGAGAGAAAGAGAACGAGAGGGAGAGGGAGAGGATGAGAGAAAGAGAGGGAGTGGGAGAGAGAGGGAGAGAAATAGAGGGAGAGGGAGGGAAATGAAATTTAAGATAATAGACTTATTGATAATGGTATGCAATGTGCTTTGCCATAGGCCACGTACATTGGTAACTCTTTAAGATGGCTTAAAAATGGTCAATTCCTTCATAATGTCCAAGTAGGGGATCTAATTGTGATATGCATAATTCATTGTTTTTGTATTAACTTTATAGGCATGCCAAATTAGAAATCATGCCAACTAGTCAACAGAAGGACTAAAAGAAAATGATACCCTAGCTAATGGTCATTAAGGTACTTCATCAAAATGAACCCAAAAGTATTGTAATAGAAGAAGAAACCCTTAAATTGAGTATAGGATAATTTCTCTCAGGTCTTATGACTATGAGTAGAATTGATTGAAATAAATTTTATTACTATAGTTATTAAATTTCATAGATGGTGCGCATTAATTTTAAAATGGATTACTTATACTCAAAGCCGAGATATAACAAATAATTATCTACCGGGACAAACAAATCCTTGAGCATGATACAAGGCCGAGATATAACATCGGAATATCTCTCAACTACTATATACAATGCAAGATTTATGGTCAACTTGCAACTTGACGTACATCTCCATAAAGCTATCCATTTAAGCCTCGTTTGCTGTAATGTAGATAAGATGGAAAACGAAGAAGGTCTTATTGTTCAAGACCGCGAGACGTATCTTAATCAGCGTGTCCCATGTCCTTGCTCTCAATGCAAGTTGGCAATTAGACGAAAACGCCGATTGTCTATAAAACACGTACGAGATTTGGCGAGTTTCAATCTGAGATCATTGATCAGGCGATTGCGGATTTTCAGCAAATGGTAATTTGAAGTTAATATTAATTATGCATTGTGCTCTCAAGCTAATTGAAAACCATACACAATAAGATTGGGTCTTGTTGGCAAATTTTCTATCCAGGGGGTGATGTCTTGACCCAAGGGGGAGTGCACCCTTTGCGGCCAATTAGAAGAGTTCGTGGACGTGCGATGGATGGATTGCAAGAGCCAATCAACTACTCGCAAGGCCCATCTATACCGTCAATGCAGAGGAGACAGACAACCTTCCCGACCTGCCTACAATCTTGGAGCCTGTGATGGAGGCAATGATCGATGCATTGATTCCCATGGATGTTGAGACATCTGACCCGCTTAGAGAGGAAGCATCCATACCATTATATGATGGGTACCGAGTATCTCGGTTGAAGACATTGCTTGCACTCTTAAGTGTGCAAGCAAAATACGGTTGGAGCGATACGTGTGTGACTGAGTTATTCAGGTACCTTGCACACATGCTTCATTGTTTTTTTTAAAAACAGTATTATTGCAAACATTTATGCTTTTTCAAGGTGTGTTATGATTTTTTTCAGGTTATTGAAATATCATATATTGCCACCTACAAATACCATGCTTGAGTCTCATGATGATGCACGACATGTTTTACGAAAGCTTGGCATGGACTACAATAACATCCATGCATGTATCAACGACTGCATATTGTTTCGAGATGAATACAAGACTATGGAGACATGTCCAAAGTGTGGTGCTCACAGGTATCGACAGGACTTGCAAGGGCAAACCATCCCTCAAAAAGTTCTCAGACACTTTCCGCTCATCCCCCTCATAAACCACATGTTTCGCACGTTTGCCATGGCAAGCTTGACAATATGGCATGTGCAGAATAGGTCCACGGATGGAGTTCAACGAATATCAGCGGATTCGCGCGCATGGAGCCACATTGACTCTACCTTCCTAGGCTTTGCGCGAGAGCCAAGGAATCTTCAGCTCGATCGCGCCATGGATGGTGTGAACCCATTCGGTCTGCGCTCGACTTCTTACAGTGTGTGGCCTATAGTGCTTGTCAACTACAACATCCCTCCATGGCTTTCTACGAAGAAAGGACATCTCATCCTTAGCTTGCTCGTCCCGGGCCACTACAAAGTAAAAAATATGGACATGTATCTTCGTCCATTAGTCGATGAGCTTAAGATTTTGTGGGAGGAGGGGGTCACAGTGCAAGATATGAGCAGGCGCGATGGTCGACGGTCAGCCAACATTCGAGCCATTCTCATGTGGACGATGCATGACTTTCCAGGATTGGGAGAGTGCTCAGGTGAGCAGACCTTTGTTCTCGCTGGTAATATCTATATTTTATTTCATTCAATCAAGTATTCACTAGGTCGTGGATCGCCTTACAGGTCTGGTTACCTCAGGTTATCATGCATGTCCAATGTGTGGGCCACAGTTAGACTCCCGAAGGTCACGAACCATGAAGAAGATGGTATATCAAGGACATGCCGCTTTCTTGCCAGAGGATCATGAACTCAAGGAAGGTTTTCTTGGACGACCTCCAGCACGTATGAACGCTGCAAGCTGGTATGAGCTGAAAATGGTAAACCCGGAATCACATCCAAATGGAATGCGACGGTTCTCAGTTTTCTACGAGTTGCCATATTGGACCCACTTACAGGTCAACCACTTGTTGGATCCCATACATATTTTCAAAAATGTGGGTAGCTTGCTATGGGACCACATCACAGGAAAGAGAGACACTATAGGGTCACGAATGGATTTAAAGGAGGTAGGTAAGATGGAGGCGCTTTGGCCATAGTCGAGTGCTGAAGGGGGAGTGCAGCTTCCTCGCGCTCCCTGGGTTTTGTCTACCAAAGAAGAGCGCATTGTGAAGCAAGTAATCAAGTCTATCCGCACTCCGACGGGTATGATGCGTTCTCTCAGGTCCGCATTTTCTAAAGATGACCAAATGTCTGGGCTAAAATCCCATGATTGGCATAAGATATGTCAGGTTTGTGAACAGAATGGATTGTAATTAGCGTGGGCATTTTGCAATTTGAAAAGTGGCCATTATTCATAATGCTTTCTCATTTGTGGCAGTTTGTCCTACCGATCGCAATCGCATGACAAGCATAAGTGCATCCTAGTTCCATGAAATAACCATGCATAATTGCAATACTTCTACGTGAAATCAAAAATAGGAAAAAAACTTGGACTTGTGAGCTCGGTGAAATATCCACATGAATACTAGGAGATGATCCTCCTGTAGGTGTGCCTTGTGACTTTTTAGGGGCCATCATAGATGTGATTTCGGCTTCTGGTTAGCCTTCGCGGTCTAGGAATTACTTGCCTTGGTATGCATCTCTAAGATCTTTTCCCGTCTCTCTCATACGTGGAGATCCCCTTTGAAGTACGGATCCTTGAAGAAGTACGGGCTTGTGGGATTTGGCTTATGGAAGGCCTTAGGGTTTGGAGCTTGGGCCTTTTTGTGGGAGAGGAGGGTTCGCGAAAGGGTTCTTGTGAATGAACCTTGTGGAAATGGAGGCTTGAGAGTTCTTCTTCTTCTTCTCTTAAAATTCCGGGGCTAGGAATGGTTTTATGGGGGCCTTGCGGGAAAGGGAGGCCTATGAACTTCTTCTTCATCTCATAAAAACCCCGGCTAGGAATGGACTTATTGGGGGATCTAGTGGGAAGGGGGTTTAAGGAAGCCCCTCTTCTTCTCTACAAAAACCTGGGGGTAGGGATGTGCTTGTGGGTGATTGGTAGAAAGGGGGCTTACGAAGGCCCCCTTAGAAGCTTCCTAAAGAAGCTTCTATGAAGCTTCTAAGGTGTGGAGTACACCACGTGGAAAGGGGGAGGGCCAATAGTGGCAGAGGAAGGAGGACGTGAGGATGGCGGCAGCTGTTAACCGACAGGCAACGGTGTGAGGATGGCGTCGTCTCCCCTAGTTTGGCGGCTAATGGCTCCCCCTGGCGGCAACTCCTTCAGCACAACGATGTCTGCCCTCTTCCTCACTCTCCACGTAGCATACAGTAGTTTCCTCCTTCCACCCTCTCTTATCCCCCCCTAAGGGGGGGTTTTATAGTCCAAGGGGGAGAGGGGACCTTCCCCCACATGGCCCTTTGCATGGCTCTCTCCCGCCCCCTCCTCATGTAGCCCCTACTAGCCCATCCCCCCACACTCCCTCTCCTCCAGCCGTGCATCGACTGGGGGAGAAGGGATAATAATTTTTTTTTGAAATTAATTGCACAATGATCTCTTAATCTCCTCCCAAGAGGATGTTTCCCCGCACCTATGCGGGTTTGAATCCCGGCCTTGCTTTTCTAAGACGGAGTTCTCCATTTCTCCCGTGCGGTTATAGATTAACTACCGGCATTGAAGATAATCTTTGCACTAGTTTACAGTGCATGGGAGGTCGGTTTAGTAATATTTTTTCAAATGGGAATATTTTATTAAACCACTTTATAAGAAATTTCAACACAATTAACTAATGTTATTGAAAGAATAAAAAACATCAAGTAGATTCTCTCATTGATATCGGTGGTGTTTAGAAACACAAAGGTAAGTACATAAAACGCTTTAAATTTCTAACAAGCACATATTTCATAGCCATACAAAATCCTTTAATGTAAGGGATATATTTATTATGAAAGTCAAAATTAGTCCATATAGAGTCAGCGCATTCTTGTTAGATCATGTATATTGGAAAAATACAAATTTTGTAGATTTTGTATAAAACATTTAGCTGCACTACCATTTATGAAATGTTTGTAATATCCTAACTCATGAGCAAGTTGCATTGCTTCCATATCTTTCAAAGTAGAGACTAAAGGAGTTTATTTCAACATGGATAATTGTGAGTTGTTCAATGTAAGTGATAGATGATGCGAGGCATTTGTTGAGTATGTTTGTATAGTAGACTTTCATAAAGTACAAAATAGGATTTAAACCACTTTATAAGAAATTTCAACACAATTAACTAGTGTTATTGAAACAATAAAAAACATCAAGTAGATTCTCTCATTGATATTGGTGGTGTTTAAAAACACCAACGTAACTACATAAAAAAATTTAAATTTCTAACAAGCATATATTTCATAGCCATGCAAAAGCCTTTAATGTAAGGGATATATCTATTATGAAATTCAAAATTAGTCCATATAGAGTCAGCACCTTCTTGTTACATCATGTATATTGAAAAAATACAAATTTTGTAGATTTTGTATAAAACATTTAGCTATACTACCATTTATGAAATGTTTGTGATATCCTAACTCATGAGCAAGTTGCATTGCTTCCATATCTTTCAAAGTAGAGACTAAAGGAGTCTGCTTCAACATGGATAATTGTGAGCTGTTCAATGTAAGAGACGGATGACGTGAGGCATTTGTTGAGGATGTTTGTATAATAGATAATCTCTTGAAGCAAGAACTAATTGAAGGTTGAACATATATACCATCTTTATCAATCATGGTCTCGTGCAGTATTGATGACGAAGATGAAATACCATCATTCTCTGCTCTAGTCCATTCATCAATGACAACCTTGAATTGAGCATACAATTCATGTCCATATTGAACTGGATCCTGTCCATATCGATTAAACTTTATGACTTCACGTGCATCATGGTATTTACTTAAGCGAGTCAAGTATGGTAGAAGTTCTTTGATCAAGATAGAGTCTTCACGATCAATATCAAATGTTTTTGGATAAATGCAATTCTCAACATGATTTGGACATCCTTTGTAAGGACTATCATCTATGAGAATAGTCTTGGTATGCTGACAAACATCTCCATATTGATCCCATACATACTTCAGAGGCTTGAACATTGCTTCTATTCCCATCTTATCTGGCCTATATATGATTTTGAGTCAATGTCTATGACATTGTTCTTGGCCCCAAATCATAAAGAATGGATTCTTCCTTTTTGCATGGATCTCCAAGCACTTAATAACTGCCATGACATTCTTATGTAAAGCTTTGACCAAACTCCCACTTGGAATCTTGCAAATAAGGCTTCAAGAAACTCCATACATACTGGTCAAAGAACAAGCCATTGCTTTCCCATTTAAAAGCTTTGAAACCTTTTAGACTTAGCAAAGCATCGTTGTAAAAGAAGACCATTGAGATCAAGTATGACACATAATTGTGTTGTATTTCTTATCAAGGAAACATCAATCACATCATCATGCTCTACTGTTGTTGAATCTGTTAGATATCCAAAGAAGAAAAAGAAGCACATTAGATTCATTTACTTCCTCATCATTCTACCTAATGCTTGAGCTATAAACTGGCATAGAACACTAAAGCAATTTAACTTCACATTGATAAATACATAAATAGGTACTACTTAATAAATGATGTCTTAAGAAAAGAGACATTTGACCATGTGGTTAAATCTAATCAAGAGTAATATCATGAGGTGAAAAAATATATATAATGATTTTTTTGAAGTAAAATCTATTCTAATAAAGTCATTTTTCCATACCTACTTTTTATCGCTAATTACAAGTATACTTGAGATACTAATAATAGATTCTTGTAATTAGTTGCACAAATTATATTATCATTATAATATTTAACATAGTCAGTTTTTAAAAAGGCCTTCAAAATGGCATGTACAAAGAAGGTGTTTATTAGTTCTAATTATTAAACGAAAATTTAAACATGATACTTTTGACCATCTAACCAAAACTATGTCACATATAAGTGACACATGATAATTTAATTGAGATAAGTTATACTTTATTTGAATAAGTTTTCATAGTTTCTTCTTCAGGACTAACCATTCTATTTTTTAACTAGTTATATCCCATAGATATTTAAACTCATGGATTGTAACAAGGATTTTACCTTAATTTTCTATATACACATCTCAAAAGATACATTGGAAAGAAATCTTTGTTGCAATATTTATTACTGAGGTAAAACTCCTTTGGGAGGTGCAATGAATCTTTTTTGGGGTGTGCAATATATTGTTGGCTTTCTTATTCTAAGGTACATGCATAGACATACACTAGTGATGTAGTAAAAGAGGCTATAAGAGATAAGAGATTTGACCATGTGGACAAATATAACCAAAACTAACATGACAAGATCATAACACAACACATATAAGAGTTTAATTGAAATAAGATCTAAATTAGACTTAAGTAAATTTTGCATAGCTAGCTCAAACTTTTCATTATGATAAGTATTCTTAGACACTAGATTACAATTAAATAGTTATCCTTACAAAGGATGATAAATTTTAGTGAGCTCTTTAATACTGATTTGGCAAAATATTTACTTAAATAGATTTTTTAAACCAAACATGCTTGGTACCTTTTATAAAAAAGTAAAAAATTAAAGACAATTTCTTTAATTAATATCATCAAAGAAAGAAAATATTGCAAATGCTAATGGAAGTAACTTCTCAAGAAAAAAATCAAAATTACATCAATGTGTCTTCCTTGATGAAAGGAGAAGGAATGGAGTTTAAACACCTGAAGTAGCCCTTAGTTTCTCTTTTATAATTAGACTTGCTATATCTTGGCTTGATTCTTCTATGCCCTCGGGTGGTACTTCAAGAACTTGAACTTCAGTAGGAGGAACCTCTTGGGAGTTTGAATTTTGTTTGGCACTCTCATGGACCCTCCACAATTGTGCTTCAACCTCTCTTTGCTCTTGAGTGTTGCAAACCACTGCAATAGTCTTCATATGATTTACCAATGCCACCTTAGATGCAAGTCCACTTGCATATACATCAAATACAACCTCATGAGCATCATTGAATGCTTTGATTGTAGTTTTCATAGTTTTCATTTTCTTTCTCATATACATCAAATACAACCTCATGAGCATCATTGAATTCTTTGATTGTAGTTTTCATAATTTTCATTTTATTTCTCAAAACGGCCTTTGCAATCCTTTGTTATTCTTCAAGATCTTCATCATTGCACTCCTTGTCCAAGCCTTCAAAGTCCAAAATGGAAGGCTTGTTGACATTGTTTATATATCGCTCAAAATTGATGAAGCTTTTCTCCATGGTCACTAATGTCAAAACCACAAAATAATCTATAGATCCAAAAGCAAACGTTCTATCCATTGGTAGGAAGTCAACACTACCAACTAGCATGCGATACTTGCAAGAAATGCTTTCAAGAGCATTTTCCAAAGCTGCCATTTGCTTTTGATCAAGAAATGATAACAACATGAATTGTTTAGGTTCACATGTCATTTGTAGTAGAGTGGATACAACCTTTCCAAACTTTATAGAGTCCCATTTCATTCCCTCATGTAACGTGCCCACTCCTCAAATTTCGGGACACATTTTAGCAGTCCATAGAGAGATATATCTAGAAGACGCCGCACGGCACTCCCAAGGAATGACACGAGGTTTGCCAACTAGGGTCTCTCGAGTTTGCCTCGCAAAATGGAAGTATCCGACCATTCCCACTAGGATCGACCTGAAGTTCGGGTTCCTCGTAGTTGGGTCTTCCTAACAGCCTTCTAGCGTTGGTCTACAACTGCTCCACTTTGCGTAGATACAACTGGACCAAAGTAGACTCATACCGCACTTGGTTCAAAGAGAATGGGAAATGCGAGTGATGCATCGCTCAACCTATTTTCCCGTAGAGCATAGTCCCATTCCGGTCCCCTAAAACGGTATGAATCACAATTCTAACCAAAATTGTCTAAGGTCATCGTCCAACTTTTCTTAACATTTCTCGTTAACATTTCCTTTGAGGAAAGCTCTCGGCTAATTGAGACCACCCTTCCGTAGGATAGACATGTTGGTCACATCCACCATGCTTCCCTCAAGGGTTGTTTTAGTTATCTAATTTACTACGACATTATGTTTGACACATAAAACCAGCTTCCTTAATTAACCCGTTAATCACAGGTTCCTTTATGTAATTTAGGGCATAGACATGAAGACAAGATAACAAGATCAAACACCTTCTTAACTTATCTTCAGATTAATGCTTGTCTCCCACCCATACAGGAGAATTAAGTGTCCCTTTCTGCCTTCGTAGAAAAATCCTTTCGTCTCTTGGCAATAAAAACCCGAAGGTTTATCCTACCAAGATTCTACCTTGTAACTAGTATCAAGGCCTCGAGATCCCATCTAGAGTCACGTAGAACACTTGTGTAGGGTCCCGAGGCATTGAAATTTATGGCCAAAGCCGCCCTTGGCACCCAAGCATCCTCCTACGCCAAGTAATTTCCACGGAGAGACCTCTCGCGGCGGGTTCGGTCCACATTCCCGGCACGGATTCATAACCCCCTTGGTTAGGCTTTGGCGGTTCGAGGGGGTAGCTAGCGCCATCCTTCCTTAAATATCCCTTTAGGAAATCATCCACAGCTGAAGCAACTAGCCCAATAACATTTACTAGGAGAAACATCCCTTTTGTTCCCATGGCAATTTATCCTTACAGTTCTCGCCATGAAAATATAATCACTTGGATATTCATCTAAAACCACAACCAATCCTTAAGTATCATTCTGGAAACAATGAAGCTGAAACAACCAGCCTAACATCCTTTAACTAGGAAAACATCCTTTCCTAATCCAGCAAGTAACCACTCTGCTTACTAACCTTTTTTCCATCTTAAACAAGGTCAATCCTCATTAAAAACATCAATGGTAACCATTTCAACAAGTCCCTTAAGCCACCAATGCTTTGGAACTTAGCTTATCCCTGCTTAAATCATTTTAAGTCTTGATGTACTGCCTCCCTAGGGTTTACTCTCCCCCTTGGGATCTAGGGTTGCTCAAGGAATAACTTTAACGGTTATCTTCTAGATCTTTTTAATGATCTATGTGATTTCACCTTGACCTTTATTAATCATGGCTACCTATTTAGGGTAGAAGATCAACCCATCTTAAAACACCACATTGAGGAATATGGGAATTTCCCATAAGTTTGGGACACGTGGTCAAATCTTTGGATTTGTCATAACTTGAACATTATAACTTCAAATTGAGCGCTCTATAGCTCAATAGATTCCATTTTTCAAGTGCTTTCCAATGATAGGTCACATCATATGGTTCTGTTGAGTGTTGAAATGACTTGTTTTTTGGCTGATTTTTGTTGTTTTTGAGAGCTGAATGGTTGATTTTATGGGATGATTGGTTGATTTAGAAGTGGATTGAGAGTGTTTTGGATGATATTGATTGTGTTTTGGAAGTTCATGATGTTTATTGGTGGTTCTGTGATGGTCTGATAGGTTCTGAATGGTTCTGTATACCTTCTGTTTTGTTCTGTTTTGGTTTGTTTTGTTCTGATTGTCTTCTGTAGGGAGGGATGAAGTATTGATTAATGAAGATTGAGATCTTGTGAAAGTTTATTGAATGGTTTGTGAGAGTTTGGAATGGTTTGAGAATGAGTAATGTGGTTTTGATGATCTTCTGTAAGCTTCTGTAGGTCTTCTGTAGAGCTTCTGCTTCTGTTCTGTGTCTGTTCTGTTCTGTACTGTAGCTGTTCTGTAGACTGTTCTGTATGCTTCTGTAAGTGTTCTGTGGAATGTATGTGTGACTTTGGGGAAAGTTTTCTAGCCTTAGAAAGAGGTGAATACAAGTGCAAAAGAGCTGAAAGAAGTGGAAGAAGTAGCTGCTGAAGACTCAAGTGAAGACTAGAGTGAAGTGACAGTAGTGAGTTGTGAAGAGACACTGTAGTGGCTCTGGTGACTCTTCATATCAGACATACCTCTTGGGAGGGGTATCCACGACCTAAGAGTGATTATTGAGGGTGATTTTAGAGAGATTGTAGTGAGGACATGATGTATTATTGATGGAGTGAGATAGAGAGAGTCAGAGATAGCCAATTCTACTCAAACAGAGTGATTGTATATGAGAGATTGAGAGAGAGGACTATGAAGATATTGAAGATGAATACTATGTGATGTATTTCCATTCAAAGATGGTGTATTTCTTTGTTTTCTTTGTTCTATTGATGGATTTTGTGAAGATGTTGAAGAATATGGTTGATTCTATCAAAACCGTGGGAGATTTACATGATGCTGCATGAAGATTTGTTGTGCCTGGTGTTCTTTTCTTCATTGGGATCATATGAAACATGATAAACAAGCTTGTTGATGTTACAAGATAGATTTTCTTGCAAGAGAATTCCCTTTTCCTTGGTGTTCCTCTCGGGGCTCCATGTTTTTGGTGCGCAGCCGGGGAATCTTCCCATCAACAAGCACCAAAAGAGGCTGAAAATGAAGGAAATGGCATTGCCAAGAAGAGAAGAATTCAATGGATGTTTGTAAAGTTCCTTCTTCCACTGAAGAGTTGGAATTTCTCATAATCAAAGCCACTTTCCACAAGAAGTTCATCCCACAATGGCGGAAACACATCACCATCATGATGCATGCTCTAGGTGGTGGACAGTTTCCTCTTCCTATTGAAGCAGCAGAAACTTGCATCTTGGTGGCAAACTGTTTGGGAACAAACTGAAGAGCAGAAACAGAGAGAATGAACATCCATGGAAGATTTGGCATTCATTGAGAAGTTTCCAGACAACATCAAGTGGGAGATTGTGAAGAAGCTTCAGGAGTCTTGGTCTGTAGAGGTTCACAAAGACAAGAAGGAAAAGAGTTGGAATTTGTTCGTGGATGCTCAACAGCAAGATACATGGGATGCTTGGTGTACTGATAATCTTCTGTTTGTTCAATTAGCAACCCACTGGAAGCTGGTAGACAGAGTGTTTTTCACAACATACACTATTGAAACCATCAGAAGCTGGCATTACTATAATGATGGCACCACCACAATGCTCAGACGTATGCATTTTGACACCTTCATAACCGAATACCTTCCTCTGTGCAGTGACATGAAAGCAGAATTTAGGGACGTTGAGAGGAAAGAAGTAGAAGAAATGTTGGCAAGAGAGTCCTCCAGAGACTGAAGCCTTCTGTTAACCCTCTGTGGAGCACTAACAACATAGTGGAGTCAACCCCCTGATGAATGACGCAATAAAAAGGCAAGCGTTGGAACGAGTCCAGAGGTACGTGAGAAGAGAGAAAGCAAGAATCAGAGCCGAGAGCGAGCTCGCAGCAGAAGCCGCCTTTGATGCCCTTGCGGAACTCTTTACAGAAGTCCCAATGGCACATCAAGCCCTTCCTCCTCCTGCTGGAGGTCCACTTCCAAGCCAGATCCGTCCTGGAAATATTGATGATAGACCAGCGAATGTAGTCCCATTGCCAGTTTTTAAGGGAGAGTACAATGAAGACCCCGATCTTCATGTAGCAGAGTTTATGGTAGCATGTGTGGCTAACAATGCCAGAACCCCTGAGCATTGGTTGGCAATATTCCCCGCCACTTTCAAGGGCGCGGCGTTTCAGTGGTATGAGAGACAAGCAGCAGGAACTTTTGGCACATGGGACGACCTGAAGTTGGCCTTCCTCACTAAATTCAGGCGTGAAGGTTTTGAAGAGCGGATGAGAGAGGAATTTATGAACCTAAGTCAGTCCTCTGGAGAAAGAGTGGAAGCTTATGTCTCACGAATGGAATCCATCCTGAAGAGATGGACTAACCATAATCTAGATGATGGCATTCAGAAGGGAGTGTTTCTCAGAGGATTACAACCAGAAGTCCGTAAGTTTGTGGAGCTGCAAAGACCAGCCACACTGCAAGCTGCAACAGAAGGTGCAAGACTGTACGATAAAGTGGAAGCTCGATTGGCAATGAATTCAGGAAGAGGAGTCCTACCTCCTCTGATGCCAGGAATGATGTACCCACCAAATGCAGTTCCAGGGACTGTTCCCTATCCCTACCAACAGATGCCCCCGGTATCACAGTACAGTGCATCAAATCCACAGTGGCCACAATCCATGCCTCAAATGGTGGTTCCACCACAACCATGGTCTCAACCAATTTCCTCAATGCCAAATCAGTAGCAACAGTGGAACCCTACCAACTAGAGCCAACAGCCAACAGTTCAAACAGGAGCTCTGAATCAGAACCAGAACAGAGACCCCTCTTTACCAGCCCAACCAGTTTATGCAGTGATTGCCGAGACTCCTCAAAATCCTCCTGCCAGTGCCTCAGGAGGTGAAAGCTTGAAAAACTACTTATCTAACTCAGTTGCAAACATTAAGAAGGAGTTGATGGATGTGATTACAGAGCAACTACAGACGCTGAAAGTGAATACCGCTAGCATATCCAACATTGCAGGAGCAGGAAGAGATGTGATGCGGTCAAATACTTGGTGTGGTAAGTGTCATCAAGCAGGCCATTTAGCCACTGAATGTACACAGAAACCAACCATCCTTGGAGCCTTCTGTTCCTACTGTTTGCGGAAGAATCATACAGAGGACATTTGCTCTCTGAAGGAGATGCATGATAGGAGAAGGAAGGAAGAAGATGCAAGATTCAACTTGTTGGAATCCAAAATGACAACACAGGATATTGGACCCAAGCCTAGAGAGTTTGGTCCTAATTTCGGACCCAGAAGATTTCCCTCTCAAAGTTACAGAGGAAGACAGTCTGGCGGTGGTCAGAGATCAGAAGTGGAGTGTTACAGATGCGGAGAAAAGGGACACATCTCACCAAATTGTCCAAATCCTCGAAGGTCAGTGGATTACAAGCCCTTATGCAGTCGATGCAAAGGAGAAGGCCACACTGCAAAAGACTGCCCAAGTCCAGCTCCAGCGAAAAACAGTGCTACTGATAGTCCGTCCAAGGCCCAAGAGCCTACCTCCAATTTAGTGGAGTTGGAAGTTGCTGCCATCACGCCTGCAAAGCAGAAGGAACCACCTATCCAGAAAGAAAATAACCCTCCTGCCAGAACAGTGAAGTTCAATCTTCCACCAGAAGAACAGAACAGAACAGAGCCTAACAGTGCCGTACAGAGCCCTACAGTGCCACAGAGAGTTACAGAGACAGTTACAGAGGCAGGACCAGAGGTCCAGGAGACAGAAGAGGAGGAAGTGCCACAAGTGGCAGAAGAAGTTCCTGTAATTCCTCTGATGGAAGAAAGACGGAAAATGAAAATGGGTGTTGCCCCATTCCCTAATCGGTTAGAGAAGCCAGTGGATCCTATTAAGGAATACGATCTAGTTAGAGATCTAAATACCTTTAAACCAAACCTCACATTCCGACAATTATTGATGTTGTCTCCCAGTTGCCGAAAAAGGTTCAAAAGTATACTGACAAGAAGACGTGGCTTAAGGATTGCTCGCTCAACAGTGACAAAGTCCAACAAGGCTCCAGAGCCTGTAAAAGAAGTGGATGTGGCTAATGCTTTCCTAGATCCGGGTACTCCAGAGACTGGCACGTGGATAGAAGGCTGCTTCATTGCAAATGCACTAATTGATGGTGGCTCATCAGTAAACATTATGACGGATGTGACAATGAAGGATCTAGGCCTACAAGGTGTGCAACCCACCCAATGGCTCATCAGACTGGCGGATCAGAGTAGAATCAAGCCTTTGGGCATTCTCCCATATGTGAAGACTACAGTGGCTGGAAAAGATTATTGGCTGACCTATTTGGTGGTGAAGCCAAACTCTTATGGTACATCCTATCCTCTATTACTGGGCAGACCTTGGCTTTTTGAAGCCAGAGCAAGGACGGATTGGTTCAAAGGAACTTTGACCTTGGGTAGAGGACCCAACAAAGTGGTGCTGAAACTGTATGGTTCTCAAAAAGGACATGGATCCACCTCCTTGGAATTATCTTCTGACTCCCCTAATGAGGCTACAGATGGAACATCAGCAGACGAAGATGCTGTCAAACAGATCCTTCCCAAGAAAATAATGGCACATTCCTTAACAGTGGATACTGTAAGCCGACTTCCAAAAGATGCAAAGCCATTATCAATGGGTGAATACTTCTTGCCTGAACCAGGAATGACTTCTGAAATCACTTCTGACAGTGAGATAGAAGCATGGATGTACTGCTCTCCCTGTTACATGGTCACAGCAGAAGTAGCAGCAGAAGCAGAGGCAGAGGCAGAAGAGGAAACAGAAAATCTATTCTTCTGTTACAGAGCTCCTACAGAAGCAGAAACAGAAGCAGACGCAGAGACAGAGACAGAAGAGGATGGATATGATATGGACGAAGAGAATGATGAAAGTGAGCCAGCAGAGTCTATCCCACCTGAAGAGGATACATTTGAGGGAGAAGTTTCAGAAGCATCAGAAGCCGATGACCTCATGCTATGGGACAGAATGGCGATGGTACCATTTGGTCTGGTAAATGGATCTTCTCATATGCAAAACCTTTATAAGAAATGGATTAAGAAGAGCAAGCCGTCTTTTAAGTGTGGCTCCTGCCGTCCTAACCCATCCTTGCCAAAGAAAGATGATGATGATGCACCGTGCCAACAAACACCAGTCCTACAAACCCAACAGGCATCAGAGGGTCCCTGTTATGTGACGTTCCTGGATATGTCATCATCAGAAGATGAGTCTTCAAGCCAAGAGGTAATTAATTTTGACACCAAACCCGAAACGGCTCTTATTCCATTTCAACATCTCAAGGAGCAACCTAAGTCTCCACCAAAAGAAGAAGTGAGTTCTAGTGGGACATCAGACGAGGACACCACTCCCTTGAAGGAGTCGGATCTCTACCCAGAAGCAGTCCGCGGGACCTTCATCCGTGAAGTAGAAGGTGAAAGGCAGTTAACCTTTGTGGATGCAGAAGGCACTGAACGCCACTTGAAGGTGGGTAGCAGTCTCCCAGAAGAGGAGTTGTCAACCTTGTACAACTTGTTGAAAGAAAATTTGGACGAGTTTGCATGGTCTTACAAAGACCTAAAGGGGATTGATCCCACAATATGTCAACATCATATTGACTTGGAGCCTGATGCCAAGCCAGTACGGCAACGACAGAGGCGAATGAACCCGAATTATTCCACATTGGTGAAAGCGGAGCTGTTGAAGCTTCTGGAAGCTGAGTTCATCTATCCAGTGGCAAACAGTGAATGGGTTTCACCCATCGTGGTTGTACCCAAGAAGAATGGAAAATTGCGAATATGTGTGGATTTCCGAAAGCTTAATTCCAAGACGAAGAAGGATCATTTTCCTATCCCTTTCACAGACCAACTATTGGACACAGTGGCAGGACATGAACTTTATTCTCTTTTGGATGGATTCAACGGATACAACCAAGTGCAGATCGCTGAAGAAGACCAATCCAAAACAACCTTCACCACAGAATGGGGGACCTACGCTTATCGAGTGATGCCATTTGGGCTCTGCAATGCCCCTGCTACTTTCCAACGAGTCATGATGGCTGCATTTCAGAATCATCTGCATGACTTTATCGAGGTATATTTGGATGACTTCTGTGTCTATAGTTTGATCCGTGAACATTGGGAACACCTGGAACAATGCTTTGACCGATGCCGGGAGTATGGGATTTCCCTCAAACCTGACAAATGCATCTTTGGGGTCTCTTCTGGAATTCTGTTGGGCCACATTGTCTCAGCACAAGGGATATCAACAGACCCTGCAAAGATCGAAAAGATCGCAGCTCTGACAGCACCCACCAACCTCAAACAGTTGAGGGGATTCCTAGGCCATGTGGGTTACTACAGAAGGTTCATAGCCCATTTTGCAACAAAGGCAACTTCCTTGCACAAGCTTCTGAGGAAAGATGCAGAGTTTACTTGGACGGAAGAATGTGACAAAGCCTTCCACACTCTGAAGCAGTGCCTGATAGAGGCACCCATTCTACAACCTCCTGATTGGACGAAAGAGTTCCATGTACACACTGATGCATCAATTGAAGGCTTAGGTGCTGTCCTCTGCCAAAAGGGCTCCTCAAAGTTGGATCAACCGATCTATTATGCAAGCCGAAAAGTCACTGATAGGGAACGAAACTATACAGTGACAGAGCTGGAGTGCTTGGCAATGGTGTTTGCCCTAGAGAAGTTTCGCCATTACCTCCTATCCACCCACTTTAAATTTTATGTGGATCATGAGGCCCTGTCCTTCTTGATGAACAAAGCAGATGTGAAAGGACGAATGATGAGATGGCTCCTTTTATTCCAGGAGTTCGACTTTGAGGTGATTACTAAGCCTGGTCGTTCCCATGTTCTGGCTGATCATCTGTCGCGTATCCCACAAACTGCAGACGAGGAGCAGGATGATCCAGACCTCCTTGATGCTTCCCTATTCTTGGTAGAAACTGTAACTCCCTGGCATGCAGACATTGCCAATCTGCTGGCAACCCAACAGTATCCTCCTGGTATCTCTAGTCGGGAAAGGAAGAAGCTTATGCTAGAATCAGCCCCATACACCCTGCTAGGCGGTGCACTGTACAAGAAAGGCAAAGATGAAGTACTCAGAAGATGTGTTGCAGGAGATGAGATTGGGATTGTTCTGAAGGCCTGCCATGACGAGCCATGCGGAGGTCACTTTGCAGGAGAAGCTACAGCCAGGAAGGCTCTGCTAGCGGGATATTGGTGGCCTACCATCCACAAAGATTCCTATGATTACTTAAAAGATGTGATGCTTGTCAAAGAATGGGGAAACCCACCAAGACAAGTGCCATGCCACTGCAACCTATCCTTCCTTTGAAGCCGTTTGAGAAGTGGGGCATTGACTTCGTAGGTCCAATCGACCCTCCTACCAGAAGGAAATAGAACTGATACATCCTCATATGTACGGATTATGTTACAAAGTGGTGTGAAGCTAAAGCCCTAAAGCGGGACGATGGTAACAGCGTGGCCCTGTTCATGTACGAGAATATCATCACCCGTTTTGGCAGTCCCTTAGAGCTGGTAAGTGACAGAGGCACTCATTTCCTTAACAAAGTCATGGAAGAGTTGACAGAGTTGTATAAGATCCGCCATCGCAAGTCCACTCCTTATTACCCTAGAGCCAACGGCCAAGTCGAAGTCACCAATCGCATCCTCTGTTCGATTCTGACAAGAACGATTGCCGCACATCGTCATGATTGGGACGATCGACTTACAGAGGCCCTCTGGGCATACAGAACCTCCCATAAAGCAGCAACGGGACAGACACCTTTCCAGTTGGTGTATGGTACAGAAGCTGTTTTTCCTGTTGAATTGGAACTACCCTCTTTGAGAGTGGCGATCAAAGAGCGTTTGGGGGATGATGATTCACTGCAACGCCGTCTCCTGCATTTGGAATGTTTGGACGAAATTCGCAGGATGGCTCTACAGTGCATGGAAGCCACGCAAGCTCGACGCAAGGCTTACCATGATAGTTTCATCAAGCACAAGGAGTTCAAAGAAGGTGATTTGGTCCTAGCCTATGATTCACGCTTTGGCAAGTTTCCTGGCAAGCTCCAGCAGCGGTGGATGGGCCCCTATAAGGTACTTGCAGTCAACCCTAATGGCTCTGTCCAAGTGCAGACCGTTGATGCCTCTGATGATCCCTTTCTGATCAATGGATATCGCCTGAAGAAGTACTTCCCTCCTTGGGGATCTTGACAATTACGGACACTTGATCCTTTCCCTCATTGGCGCGGCACTGTACTTGTTATGATGCTACTTCTGATAGCCGTTCTTCAATCACTCCTGATGAAGTGGACGCAACCCTCTATCTCCTCAAACCCCCCTTCTAGCCTTGATTTCTTATCCTCTATTTTCCACCAGCGACAGTGGCGAGGTGGGTTCTGACACATGGTCTTTCCACTATTCCCTTGCTCAATTTGAAGAAAAAAAAAGAAAAAAAAAAACATATCGGTCATGGGAGAAAAGGACTTAGGTCCCTGTCATGCCGACCTATTCTTCAAGAAAAGGTGGAAACACCCTCGGGAATAGGGGAAAACAAGAAAAAGAGAGAGAAAAAAAAAAAACAAACAAACAAACAAATCTGTTATGAGAGAAAAGGAAGCAATTCCCTGTCATAACAGGCCTCGTTCCAAGAAAAGGTGGTAAACACCCTTGGGCGAGAAGCTGGCTGTGGAAAAGGTGGTAACACCCAGCAGTCCAGAAAGTGGATTCATTAATTGATATCCCCAGGATCCAATTCCGAAGCTGCCTCCCTTGGTACGCTGTGTCATGGGTCTCTCTACAAAGCGTCTAACTGTTCTCCAGCAGACGACATGATCCTGTCCAATACAATGTTCGATTTGATGGCTACCTCCCTGGGTACACCTCTTCAACAACTGATGACGCGATCTTCATCGACAACCCCTTGAGTGAAGTAAGCTTTCATCCTAACCGGATGGGGAAGTGAGTACGGTTGCCCTCTGTATCTATCAACAACGAGTGAGACAGAGGGTGGGGCGAGAGACCAGTCTTTTCCCTTCAAATCAAATGCGAGGTGAGAAGTGTGAATGAAGTGTTGCACGCACGGGATGGGCCTCTCAAAGCACAAAGCACGATTTGTTCTGTGCACTGCACTATAAGGCTCCCTGGCCTTCATTCTCACACCGTATGGCGGCACAGGGCGGGATGCACTGTTGCACCATCAACTGTGCACAAGGCATACACCCTTTGCACAAGCGACTGTGAGGATTACATCAATGGGTTTCAGGAAAAGGCTGCCCTCCTGTATCTATCCACAGAGCGTGAGACAGAGGGTGGGTTGAGTGTGACTGGAGTTTCTTCAATCATTTACCGAGAGGTGAGATTGAGGGACGTTACGACACTTGGAGTCAGGTATGTTCCCGTTTCCCTGTGCACCCACGGGATGGGTCTTTACCGTCATCACAAGACACATCACCCTGTTCTATACACTGCACTGTAAGGCTCCCTTGCCTTCCTCCTTGCACTTATGCCAGACAGGTTAGACGCACTAATGCACCATCAACTGTGCACCCTGGCATACTCCCTTTGCACCATTCCCCTTTGTCGATTCCTCAACCGGGTATGAGATCTGGGTTTTAATCATTCTACCGCGAGTGATATTAGTCATGGGCCGAGTGACTGATCTTTCATTTCAATTGAGTGATTGTGAGTTGAGTGCAATATCCCTCATCATCGACGAATTTCCTGCGATTCCTTCTATCAGCTACCTCCCTGGGTGCTGCGGCGTGGTCCCTGCCATGACGAACGTGTGCTGTGAAGATGCCTTGGTCCCTCCAGCGCCGACAACAACACTGGACGTGCCATCGATACTCAACCTTGATTCTTGACGAAACGGGCCAAGTTTTTCTAACCCTACAACTTCTGTTTCTTAGTGATGTTCATGTTTTAAGTGTGGGGAAGTTAGTGGATGGTCTGTGGCGTGGTCCTAGGTCCCTGTTGCTCGGTTAACCCTATCCGTTAAGGTCTTAAGTGTGGGGACGCGTCCCTGCGCGTCTATGTTGCATATCCTCTGCATATGCCTTACCCTGCTCATGCATGTATACCATGACTTGCTCTTACCCTAATGGGATCCCTTCCCAACCACCCATTCATGTTCCACCCACTCTTGGGGCTGTTCCCTTGCAGTTTTCCTTCATTCCCTGATTATGAGGTTTTTCCATGTGAATGTACCCTACGTTCACCAAAATCCAAATCCAACCTCATAGCCCTGTTCCTCCCATTGAACTGACCATTTTTCCTTTTTACCTACCCCTGTTCCGGTGCACGGTTTTTGAGTTATTAATTTTTGAAGCATTTTATGTAATTTAGTCGGTTTTCCATTTGAATGCACTTTTCTTGCTTCGGAACCATGATATGATGTCATAGCCCTGACCAGCGCTTTTTCCCTGACATTTTTTCTTTTTATTCCACATCATTTCGATACATGGTTTGTCCGTTATTAATTTTCTGGTTTTTTAAGACTTTTTCGTGTGTATTTTTGATATTTTTCCATGTGAACCTGCCCTGTTTGCATCGGAATTCCAATTTGATTTGACAGCCGTGTCCCCTGTGCCTTCCCCCACCTTTTTCCTTTTTCCTCCACCCTTTTTCGACTTCTGGATTTTTACTTATTAAATTTTAAAAGAGTTTTCGGGAGTATTTTTGGAGTTTTTCACATGTGAACCCCTCCTATTTCCACCGGAACTGCGGTTTAACGTGATAACCCTGTGCCACCCCTTACTGCGGACATTTTTCCTTCTTCTTGCATGTCATTCCAGTGAATGGTTTGTTCGATATTAATTTCCGATCCCATTTTCGGGTTTATTTTTTGGGTTTTTCCCATGTGAACGCGTCTTCTCTTAGTCGGGATTATGTTTTGACATGATAGGATTGTCGGGCACATCTTTTTGCACAGTTTTCCTTTTTTCTGCACCTCATTCCGATGCACGGATCTTTCGATATTAATTTTTAAATTGCGTTTTTGGTTCGTTTTTTGTGTTTTTTGCACGTGACCGCCCTTTACCCCTCCCGGAACCCCCGTCCCGTATTTTCCTTGTTTCCCCCCTGTCGTCCTGCCCATTTTTTGTTTTAACGCTATTTCGTTTTGACGTCCGGATTGGGCGTTATTAATTTTTCTTTATTTTTACGTGTATTCGCGCGCCCGTTTTACGTGAACGCGCCCTTTTTCGATTTTACGAGTCTCCACGCGCCCCGGTCGTGTCTGCCTAACCCGTACTGTCATCCCAGCGTCCTTTCAATCCCGTCACGGCAAATTTTTTTACCCGGCCCCGCGTATGTGCGCGGGACAGGGGTACCTACCCTTGTCCCCACCCTGCCCACCCCCTACCCTACCCTTGTCCCTACCCTTCCCTACCCTTCCCCCCACCTGCCCACCCCATGGCCCCCCCCACGGGCCCCCCCACCCCTTTCCCCTAACTACCCACCCCTTCCCCCCAACCGCCCATCTCTCTCCCTCTCTTTCTCTCTCTCTCTCTCTTTCTTTCTCTCTCTCCTCCTGCGTCCTTCACCTTCTGCCCTTCCCTCTCCTCCGTCACCTTCTGCGCCCTTCCCCTCCTTCACCTTCTGCCCTTCGCCCCTCCGTCGCCTTCTTCTTCCCCACCCTCCCCCACTCTTTCGCCTCCCTCCCACAGCGCCACCCTCCCCCACTCCTTCTTCTCCCCCAGCGCCTCCCTCCCACAGCGCCACCCTCCCCCACTCCTTCTTCTCCCCCGGCGGCGTTTCTCCCCCCCGCGCGCCGCCCCCAGCGCCCCCCAGCGAGCCTCCTCGCCTTCTCCTCCCTCCCCCTTCTGCCGCCGCCCTCGTTGCCCCCCGGACAGCCGCCTGTCGACCGCGACGCCGCCGCCGAATTCGCTGACGCCGCCGCCGACTCCGCCACAGCCGCCGCCGACTCCGCCACCGCCGCCGACGCACCTCCCCTTCCTCCTCCTCTTCCTCTTCCACCTCCTCCCTCAGGCTAGTAACTAACCTACCTAGTTAATTGACTAACCTAACTAGGTTAACCTAACCTTAGTTACGTTAACTAACCTAATCCCACCCATTAACCCTAACCTAACCTTAGTTAGGTTAACTAACCTAATCACACCCATTAACCCTAACCTAACCTTAGTTAGGTTGACTAACCTACCCTAACTAACCTAGCTGACTGACTTACCTGACTAGACTTAGGTAGACTAACCTGACTTATCCCACTAACCAGACTTAATTGACTTATGCTTAACTGACTTATTTGATTAATGTGATTTAGGTGCCTTAATTAATCACTACATTAATTTTTCCATAAAAAAATTTCAGAAAATTTTTTAAAAATTCCTTTTGCCTTTTGTCAATTTTTGGAAATTTGTCTGCTGGAAATTGCCTACCCTATAATTTCTGAAAATTCCACATTTCCTAAATTTACCCCTAAATTGCCAAAAATGTAGAAAATTCATTTAAAAAATTGCTAAAAAATTCTAAAAAATTCTAAAAACATTCTAAAAATTTCTCCTCACCTCCCTTGCTCATTTTCCATTTATTCAACCATAAATAATCACAACTAAAAAAAAAAAAAAAAAAACCAACACAAACCAAATCAACACATCTGCTAAGGTGTTGTCATTGTTGTTTCATCAGTGCTCTTTACTTTTCCTTTACTGGAACTCTTCCGTGCGCATTCCTGCAATACATACACACCCCTTCCAGGTATTTATTTTATGTGCTTTATTTATTTATTTTTCCCCCTTAATCACAAATTAATTGTTAAAATGAACCCTTTAATTCACCCACCGTTTCCACGCGCATTCGCGCTAAACACACATATACTTTTTAATTAAAATAAACCAGCCGTTCACTTAGCACGCGCTACGTGCGCTACAGATGCACTTTTAACTTTTTTAATTAAAATGAACCAGCCGTCACATGAGCACGCGCTGGCAAAAAAGCACTCCACATCACCTTAATTTATAATCAATAAATTGCATTTAGAGACCCAGTCGGGAATCGAAGTCCGGGAATCGAATAACTCCACCGTTTTAACCTAATAATTGGTAATTAAATTTATAATAAGGAACCGCCGTTTTCTTGCTAAGGTTTATCACCTAATAAAAATTCACCCATTTTTAATAATTGATTAAAATCAACCCTTCATTAAATTAATTTCCCCCTCACTGCACTTAATTCTCTTTTTAATGAAGCGTCTCGTGGGATGGGTTTGCGCAGTTTTTAGAGTTATTTTCATGGTCCAGTCTTGGTTCTATCACAGATGTCGTATTGATATGTGTCGAATATGGTATGGTTTTGGTTTCATGTCTTTGTTACGGTTACGGGTACGGTATGCTGTTTTTTTTTCTTTTATTGCCTGATACGGGATTCTGGGTGTTTGTCTGATGCATCGCATGAAGCTTTCGGTCGCATTTGTCTCAAGGTCATGTCAAATTTTTTCTAGGATGTGGTTTGCTTGGGGTTAGTAGGTCGTGTCACGTCTTATTTGGTTATTCTCTTATCCTTGGTTTTTGTCTGTGGCTTTGCAGGCATTCTCCTTGATTGTTGTGTTTGTGGTGTGTGTGTAACCATCTGAATGGCGCCTTCTCAAGCTCCTCCCCCTATCCAGTACGTCCCATTAGTTAGTAGGGATTACTCGTCCCTACTTACTTTTGAGCCCCTCACGAAGGCAGGACTTGCTGCTTTTGTGGCCACTCCTTTTCCATTACTTCCAGAGGATCCGTCCATATGTGATGAGTTCCTGGCCTCTTACAGCAAGAAGACAGGCGTAGTCCAAGGAATGTCTATGACATTGACGTCTCGAGGCTTAGGGAAAGCTCTATCTTTACCCTCCAAAGGAGAACCTTTTGTGACCACTCGTCAACTCTTCTCTAATGAAGAGATTCTCAAGCTGTTGCAGAAGCAGACAAGGGAAGTCCTTGATGTTAAGAAGGTGATAAACTCTTCAGGAGATTCGTTTTCTATGATCACTGATCCCGTATGGAAGACGATGTGTCAGTTCCTTCAGGACAGGTTTATGCCTGCCAAAACGCCATCCCGCTATTTGTCCAAAGAGCTTTTCACAGCTTCCAGGATGGTGCTAAAAGGAGTTGCTATTGATTGGAGCACTTACCTCCTTACTAAAATGGATCAACATTTTGTTAAAGTCACCAGGGGTAATGTTACCAATGTTACCTATGGATCATATTTGTCTGCCTTCTTGACCTATTCAGGTTTACAGAAGACTGTGCCTCCACCTCCTCCATCAGATCCAGTACCTCCTCCTCCACCTTCAGAAGAGTTAGCACCTATTGACATTGAGGATGATGATTCTCCGCCTCCCCTGGTCATACAGCGCAAACGCTTGAAGAGGGTAGCGGATAAAGCCCCTGCTGTACTTCTCTCAGTGCCTATCCCTGCTACCTCTGGCAGTGAACTCCCTGGGTATCTCACTTGCAATAACCTGTTCCGAGCACATCGAGAAGGATCCTTGGACATATCAGTTCCCTCCCTGAACAATCTAGTCTCCGGAGATGCCATTCCTTTCCTCTGCAAGGATATTCAAAGTTCCATTGAGTTGTCAGTGACAGCCTGTGTTCAACAGCTGTACGCATCTTTCTATGAGGAGCTTATGCAGTCCAAAGACCAGTTGCATAAGGCAACATCTGAGTTAGCTTCTGCTAAGGATACCCTAACAGATCTATTTAAGCAAATGGAACAGCAAACCCAAGTGGTTGCCATTCAAAGCGATGAGATTTCTTCATTGAAGACCCAGTTACTCGAGGCTCAGTCACAGGTTACTAGCCTTTCAGCAGAGAAGGAGAGGATATCCAGCGAAGCGAAAGAATTCCAAGTTCTTTTAGATGACAAGCTTTCAGCTTTACAGATGGCTAATGACACAGTGGCCAACCAAGCCTCCCAAATCCAGCAGTTGCAAGATCAGCTTGCAAAGTCCCGCTCTGTTCCTCCAAGCCCTCCTGTTCCATTGATTCCTTCTCTTTCACAGCAGGACTTGGCTGCTCTTCAGAGACAGGCTACTTTGTGCCCTCTATTCCAAGATAAAGTGGAAAGATTGCAGTCCAGAATGGACTTGTTATGGTCTACCTTTGAGCAGTTTCAGGAATATGTCTTACCAGACCATTCTTTCTTTGTCCACTACCACTTACAAAAGTTGGTCTTCTATATGAAGCTTTCCACGATGGATTTACCTTTTCCAGAGGATGGCTGGAGTGGGGCTTGGTCTGTTGAGTTGTTGACAGAGGTAGTCAGAATGGTCTTTGAAGATTCTGTCACGCCAGACACCATGTTGATGTCATACATGTATCTCCGAGGAGACTTGTTAATCCCAGATGAGGTAGATATGGCATGGTATGTGGGGGATGTGGTCTTACAGGCTGTTCTATATGTCAATCATTTGGAGCTGCGCATAGCTGATATGTTCCAGAGTTATTCCTCCAAAGTAGCTGATTGTCAGGATAATTCGTGGCATCCCATGATTG
The DNA here is from genome assembly GCF_053477565.2 of Lygodium microphyllum. Lineage (NCBI taxonomy): Eukaryota > Viridiplantae > Streptophyta > Polypodiopsida > Schizaeales > Lygodiaceae > Lygodium > Lygodium microphyllum. The sequence goes on along the minus strand of NC_141136.1, from coordinate 133,077,238 downwards.
ATTCGATGGTCCTCAATCAAAGACAAAACACAGCTCCTACCTTTGCCCAGAGTACTAACCAACTGAGGATGGATCTCTTAACCTATCTTTCCAAACATAATCCATTTGATGCTACCTTCTTTGATGCCTATCAGAGACGATCTCTCTTGGGACCTTCTGTTCCTACCCTCCTCTATTACCAACAATTGGCTCACCGCTATGCTATATATTTTTCCCTTTGTCAAACTAATTCCACAGTAATTTTACCACTTCTTTTCCAACCTTCCAATTTCCCTCAAATTCCTATTTTCACTTACTGTTCCTTTATTGAGGATAGGGTATTTTCCCCTTCTCCACCCTGTTCTTCACCCCTCATAAATGTACCCTCCACATTTCCTATTTATCAGTTAACACCTTTCCTTAGTGATTCCTTACAAATTTCTGCCACTCCTTCTTTAACCTTTTCTTCCTTTTATGATTTTTCCTATCCTTCCCTACATCCACTTTCCCTTATTCCACTACCCTCTCCTAACACTTCCATATCTCAACCACCTCAGTTGGTTAGTGACTGTGACGGTTTTGATAATCAGATTTCCAGAAGAAGGGGATGGAGTTCGGATGATTGCCTTACAGGACCACAGATTAATTGGCCAGTAATTCCAGGGGAATGGACAGCTTCTAGTCAAGCTTATCAAAACTATGTTCATTTTGCCCAACAATATTCACAGTCTGCAGATCCCTCAGTGAGATTAACTGCTCACTTTGCTTGGTACCTGGCGTATATGCATAGGCACTCTCATACTGATTCAAAGCCTATTCCAAAGTTGTGCATGAATGTCAATGTTAGCATTGATTCCCAGCAGCTGGAGATACTGTATTTTCATGCCCTCTGTTTACCTAGCAGATACCTGGTCCTGTTGGAAAGGATGTGCTGTCTCCAATTTTTTCAAAATCCTCCTAAAAACTTTGTAGATGAATCCTTATCTATGGATCGATTCCGACAACATCAATCTTTTAAGAGGGATCATCTTCATTGATACCTTTCCAATGTATGGTGAAAGCTTTTAATGAACAACTCTCTTTTTGAAGAAGTCATTCAGATGGTTGTGTTGTGTATTAGTGTTTGTGTTGTGAGTACATGTATGTCAAACGAACGTGGTGGTTTCCTATTGGATTTCGTGTACGAGCTATGTTTTGGAGATTTGTAAAGATGGGGTCGTGGATGGAGAATTGAAGCTGATGCAGATGACGAAGAAGAAAACTTTTATATCTTTTACAAATTTGTGATGATTTTTAGTTTGATCAGAGGTGTTAATTTCAAAAGGGTTTTCCTTTCTTTGTATTTTTATATCAGAAACAGGTTATAAGTTGGGGTCGTGGTGGATGGATTCTTTTTGAAAAGATATTGAAGATCAAAGTTGAGCTCTTTTGAACTTGTATTCCCTTTTTCCTGGGTCGCGAGGACGCTTCCTTATTAAGTGTGGGGATATGTTGAGTGTTGAAATGACTTGTTTTTTGGCTGATTTTTGTTGTTTTTGAGAGCTAAATGGTTGATTTTATGGGATGATTGGTTGATTTAGAAGTGGATTGAGAGTGTTTTGGATGATATTGATTGTGTTTTGGAAGTTCATGATGTTTATTGGTGGTTCTGTGATGTTCTGATAGGTTCTGAATGGTTCTGTATACCTTCTGTTTTGTTCTGTTTTGGTTTGTTTTGTTCTGATTGTCTTCTGTAGGGAGGGATGAAGTATTGATTAATGAAGATTGAGATCTTGTGAAAGTTTATTGAATGGTTTGTGAGAGTTTGGAATGGTTTGAGAATGAGTCATGTGGTTTTGATGATCTTCTGTAAGCTTCTGTAGGTCTTCTGTAGAGCTTCTGCTTCTGTTCTGTGTCTGTTCTGTTCTGTACTGTAGCTGTTCTGTAGACTGTTCTGTATGCTTCTGTAAGTGTTCTGTGGAATGTATGTGTGACTTTGGGGAAAGTTTTCTAGCCTTAGAAAGAGGTGAACACAAGTGCAAAAGAGCTGAAAGAAGTGGAAGAAGTAGCTGCTGAAGACTCAAGTGAAGACTAGAGTGAAGTGACAGTAGTGAGTTGTGAAGAGACACTGTAGTGGCTCTGGTGACTCTTCATATCAGACATACCTCTTGGGAGGGGTATCCACGACCTAAGAGTGATTATTGAGGGTGATTTTAGAGAGATTGTAGTGAGGACATGATGTATTATTGATGGAGTGAGATAGAGAGAGTCAGAGATAGCCAATTCTACTCAAACAGAGTGATTGTATATGAGAGATTGAGAGAAAGGACTATGAAGATATTGAAGATGAATACTATGTGATGTATTTCCATTCAAAGATGGTGTATTTCTTTGTTTTCTTTGTTCTATTGATGGATTTTGTGAAGATGTTGAAGAATATGGTTGATTCTATCAAAACCGTGGGAGATTTACATGATGCTGCATGAAGATTTGTTGTGCCTGGTGTTCTTTTCTTCATTGGGATCATATGAAACATGATAAACAAGCTTGTTGATGTTTCAAGATAGATTTTCTTGCAAGAGAATTCCCTTTTCCTTGGTGTTCCTCTCGGGGCTCAAGGTTCTGAGAAACTTATGGGCATGTTATCCGGGTGCCACCTTTTTAGTATTCAAAAAATGGAAATTGGGAGATTCCCAAACTCCCTAATATTGTGTTTTAAGCCCTTTAATGGCGAATTCATGCCATTCTACCTCTATTTAAGAATTCAAGATGCGTGAGAAGAATCTAAATCTTTGTACAACCTGGATATGAGCTATAGTTGCCGGAGGGCTAGTGGTATTCATGTCTCCGCTTGCATTGGATATGTTCCTAACTCCGTTTGCAACTTCAGCACTTGTGCTCCTTGTAACTCCTCTCTTGGGTGCCATCCTTGTGCATTCCTTGTCTTGCAACCCTTAAGGTAAATCGACCGCTCTTGCCTTGGCAGAAGGAAGTGGTATGAGGGTCCACAAGGAATCTAAGGCCAATCAATGTGACTTCAAACATGCATAACTCTTCTTCTTCTTTTTCCCTCTCCCCAATTTGTTTTCCTTCTATCTCACCCTCTCCATCTCATAGTCTTCTCTCCCTCTCTCTTTCTCTCTCGCTCTTGTTTTACTTCTTCTCCTTCTTCTTCTCCTTCTTCTTCTCCTTCCCTCTCTCCCTCTTCTTCTCCTTCTCTCTCTTCCTCTTCTTCTCCTTCTTCTTCTCCTTCTCTCTCTCCCTCTTCTTCTTCTTCTTCTTCTCCTCTTCTCTCTCCCTCTTGTTCTCCTCCTTCTTCTTCTTCTCCTCTCTCTCCCTCATCTTCTCCTTCTTCTTCTCCTTCTCTCTCTCCCTCTTCTTCTTCTTCTTCTTCTTCTCCTCTCTCTCCCTCTTCTTATCCTTCTCTCTCTCCCTCTTCTTCTCCTTCTCCTTCTCATTCTCTCTCTCCCTCTTCTTCTTCTTCTTCTCCTCTCTCTCCCTCCTCTTCTCCTTCTTCTTCTCCTTCTCTCTCTCCCTCTTCTTCTTCTTCTTTTTCTTCTCCTCTCCCTCTTATTCTTATTCTTATTCTTCTTCTCCTTCTCTCTCTCCCTCTTCTCCTTCTTCTTCTTCTTCTCCTCTCTCTCCCTCTTCTTCTCCTTCTTCTTCTCCTTATCTCTCTCCCTCTTCTTCTTCTTCTTCTTCTTCTTCTTCTTCTTCTTCTTCTTCTTATCCTTCTCTCTCTCCCTCTTCTTCTTCTTCTTCTTCTCCTCTCTCTCCCTCTTCTTCTTCCTCTCTCACGCCCAAGGGGGCATTGTTCACGGACGACGATGGGGGGGAGGGGGGGTTTCTCCCTGAACAGGGCCAGGGGGGGCGCATTGTACTCCAGATGGAGGGGCGAAGCTCGTTGCGTGTCGAGACCACTGGGAGGGGGGCAGTGCCGCCTTTTAAGGTGGGGGGAGATGGCTTATGGGGGGAGGAGACAGCGCTCCCCGCCATCTGGGGGGCTGCATGCCCCTCCTTCTCTCACTTCACTCCCTCTCTCTCTCTCCTCGATGTGCTGTCGGTGGGGAGAGATAGAGGGATACAAAAAATTTGTGTAATTTTCTTTTTAAAAATTCTAAGGGGGGGTTTGCATGGGGGGGAAAGCACAAGGGTCACAGGGGGGAGAGATATTACATCCTCTCCCCCTTAGAGGAATCGAGATGTCCTCATCTCGAGAGAAACTGGGGAAGATAAGCACTAATGGGGCTTATGACCTGTGGGTTAAGACCCACCATGCATCCACTATGCTACTCTTAATGTTTCAAGTAGTGCACTCATATTATTCGAATTAACCATAGGTACAAGAGTAGGATTTATTCTCAATTGTGTTACATGTCGATTAAGCTTCTAGGAATTTTAGTCCTCCTAGTAAAGTTTACCGGGCTCTAGATCTTTGTCTTCATCTGATTCGCCTATATATCCATAGACTGCACATGTGTAGCTTCGTTTTCTTGGAGGCTCAATGCTTCTGGACTTAGATCAGGGCAGTTTGCTTGGATGTGTCCTAGCTCATTACAATGGAAGCATTGACGGTAGGGATATCTCCTATGGATGCGCCCTATCTCTCCACACATATGGCATCTCTTATCCTGATCTCAATAGTCATCTTTGCTACAATTGCCCGATTTAAGTTCTTTGATGATTGGATTCTCTTGGAGTAATGCATCTTGCAAGTCCGTTGGGGCGCATTGATTCCAATTGAGTGTTTATGGGTGGATTCAACCCGACACAGAATTTTGACACTTGTTGTGTCATATCCATTGGGGTGCATACTTTAGGAGTGAAACGAACTTCAAATAATATTCTTCAAGGGATAATCCTAGCTGCTTCAAGTCATAGTATTCATTCATCTTTTGTGTGCGGTAGGTAGGTGGAAGATACCTCCCTCGCACTGCTTCCTTAAGCTTATCCCAAGTGATTGTCCCCTCCAAGATTGCTTGGTCTCTGCACCATTGTTTCCACCAAAGTCTTGCTTTGCCTCTAACCTTAAGTTTGGCGAGCATGGCTTGGTTAGCAGGTGCAATTCTTGTTGCCTCAAAATAGTCCTCCATGGACTCAATCCAGATCTCGGCATTAGCTTGAACAGTCCTTCCCTTGCCATCAAACTCGGGTGCCATAATTTGCTTGAGAAGAAATTTCTTCTTTTGCATGTCAGCATTCGTGGGTGTAGAAGGTGCCTAACAATCAAGCCATACCACTTAGGTTATTTCTATTTAGGATATGTCTATGAACCAAACATTAATCAATCATGTATCATTATGAAGTTTTGCTCTGATACCAATTGTAACGTGCCCACTCCTCAAATTGCGGGACACGTCTTAGCAGTCCATCGAGAGATATATCTAGAAGATGTCGCCCGACACTCCCAAGGAATGACGCGGTGTTTGCCAACTAGGGTCTCTCGAGTCTGCCTCGCAACAGAAGTATTCGGCTGTTTCCACTAGGATCGATCTGAAGTCCGGGTTCCTTGTAGTCGGGTCTTCCTAACAGCCTTTTAGCGTCGGTCTACAATTGCTCCACTTTGTGCCGATACAACTGGACCAAAATAGACTCATACCGCACTTGGTTCAAAGAGAATGGGAAACAAGAGAGATGCATTGCTCGACCTCTCTACCCGTAGGGCATAGTTCCATTCCAGTCCCCTAAAATGGTATGAATCAGGGTTCTAACCAACATTGTCTAAGGTCATCGTCCGACTTTTCCTTACATTTCTCGTTAAAATTTCCTTTAAGGAAAGCTCTCGGCTAACCGAGGCCACCCTTCGGTAGGATAGACCCATTGGTCACATCCACCACGCTTCCCTTGGGGGTTGTTTTAGTTATCCAATTACCTACGACATTATGTTTGACACATAAAAGTAGCTTTCTTAATTAACCTATTAATCACATGTTCCTTTACGTAATTTAGGGCATAGACATGAAGACAAGATAACAAGATCAAACACCTACTTGACTTATCTTCAGATTAATGTTTGTCTCCCACCTATACTGGAGAATTAAGTGTCCCTTTTTGCCTCCCTAGAAAAAACCTTCCATCTCCCGGCAATAAAAACATGAAGGTTTATCCTACCAAGATTCTGCCTTGTAACTAGTATCAAAGCCTCGAGATCCCATCTCGAGTCATGTAGAACACTTGTGTAGGGTCCGGAGGCATTGGGATTTACGGCGAGAGCCCCCCTGGCATCCAAGCGTCCTCCTACGCCAAGTAATTTCCTCAGAGAGACCTCTCGCGGTGGGCTCAGTCCACATTCCCGGTGCGGATTCACAACCCCCTTGGTGTTTGGCGGTTCGCAAGGGGTAGCTAGTGCCATCCTTCCTTAATTATCCCTTTAGGAAACCATCCACAGCTGAAGCAACCAGCCCAATAACATTTACTAGGAGAAACATCCCTTTTGTTCCCATGGAAATTTATCCTTACAGTTCCCGCCATGAAAATATAATCACTTGGATATTCATCCAAAACCATAACCAATCCTTAAGTATCCTTCTGGAAACAATCAAGCTGAAACAACCAGCCTAACATCCTTTAACTAGGAAAACATCCTTTCCTAATCCAACAAAAGTAACCACTCTGCTTACTAACCTTTTTTCCATCTTAAACAAGGTCAACCCTCATTAGAAACATCAATGGTAAACCATTTCAACAAGTCCCTTAGGCCACCGAACTCCCTAGGGTTTACTTTACCCCTTGGGATCTAGGGTTGCTCAAGGAACAACTTTAACGATTATCTTCTAGATCTTTTTAATAATCTATGTGATTTCACCTTGACCTTTATTAATTATAGCTACCTATTTAGGGTAGAAGATCAACCCATATTAAGCCCTTTAATGGCGAGTTCATTCAATTCTACCTCTATTTAAGAATTCAAGATGCGTGACAGGAATCTAAATCTTGGTATAACCTAGAAATGAGCTATAGTTGCCGGAGGGCTGGTAGTATTCATGTCTCCGCTTCCATTGGATATGTTCCTAGCTCCGTTTGCAACTTCAGCACTTATGCTCCTTGTAACTCGTCTCTTAGGTGCCATCCTTGTGCATTCTTGGTCTTGCAACCCTTGAGGTAAATCGACTGCTCTTGCCTTGGCAGAAGGAAGTGGTACGAGGGTCCACAAGGAATGTAAGGCCAATCAATGTGACTTCAAACATGCATAAGTCTTCTTCTTCTTTTTCCCTCTCCGCAATTTGCTTTCCTTCTATCTCACCCTCTCCATCTCATAGTCTTCTCTCCCTCTCTCTTTCTCTCTCGCTCTTGTTTTACTTCTTCTCCTTCTTCTTCTCCTTCCCTCTCTCCCTCTTCTTCTCCTTCTCTCTCTCCCTCTTCTTCTTCTTCTTCTTCTCCTCTCTCTCCTTCTTCTTCTCCTTCTCTTTCTTCCTGTTCTTCTTCTTCTTCTTCTTCTTCTTCTCCTCTCTCTCCCTTCTCTTCTCCTTCTTCTTCTCCTTCTCTCTCTCCCTCTTCTTCTTCTTCTTCTTCTCCTCTCTCTCCCTCCTCTTGTCCTTCTTCTTCTCCTTCTCTCTCTCCCTCTTCTCCTTCTTCTTCTCCCTCTCTCTCCCTCTTCTTCTTCTTCTTCTTCTTCTCCTCTCTCTCCCTCTTCTTCTCCTTCTTCTTCTCCTTCTCTCTCTCCCTCTTCTTATTCTTATTCTTCTCCTTCTCTCTCTCCCTCTTCTTCTTCTTCTTCTTCTCCTCTCTCGCCCTCTTCTTCTTCCTCTCTCACGCCCAGGGGGTGCTATTCATGGACGATGGTGGGGGGGGGTTTCACCCATAACATGGCCAGGGGGCGCGTTGTACTCTAGATGAAGGGGGGGAGCTTCGCTGCCTATCGAGACCACCAGGAGGGGGGGCTATCACCTTTTAAGGTGGGGGGGAGATGGCTTATGGGGGGGGAGGAGATGGCGCTCCCCGCCATCTGGGGGGTAAAGATCAAAATAGTGAGAATAGAACAAAAGACAAAGCATCACACTAATCTTCACAAAAAAAGAAGGTAAGCTTATATGTGATTACCTGCCATGGTACTCTTTGAGAGCTTGTCTTAGAAATCCCTTGTTGGGGTTTTGGTGGAGAACCAAATGCTAGCCACTAATCTCTTAATTGTTGAAGTTGCTCAACATAAGGGGCATTCTTCATAACATTATGTAATTCCATATTTGTCATTCGTGAAAGATCAATGCACATGTCCGTAGGAAAATCAACTAATATTCTAGCATTTCTTGTAATGTATAAATGCTTGGTTACTAGACAACGTGTAGTATTACTCTAAATATATATCTTTGCTGCATGAATTGAGTGAAGCCCTGATATAATCCAATAACTATAAGTGTCCAACTTATTAGTATCCACCTCATCACGATGCATGGGTCTCTTCTCATTGTTGTCTTGTACAAAAGGCATAAGATATGCTGTTGTTGTTGGGTTCATGGGATACTTTATGAAAGACATGGTTAGCTTCTCTACATAATCCTAACATAGTGACCTATAAGAATACAAAGGACGTGCCTCATAACACCTATCAATGAGAATAGCAAATTGTGTTGTTGGACCAAATGGCAAGAATTTTTCAAACATGTGAAATCCTGATTCATCCTTCTTTCCCTTATTCTTAACTATTTCAGGAAAATCGAATGTTCTTTCTACTCCCTTGACCTCAAGAGAAATTATTGGCTTTGCAGGTGTAACTTCTAACATGGAAGGTAAAGTGGCATCATTCTTAGTAGTGTTAGCAGCCATACTAATAACAAGAGCTTGTATTCCCTCTTTCCCAGCACATCCATTTGTTATCTTCTCTATGACACCATCTTGTTGAAAAAATGCAATATCACTCTTTAAAGTGAATAAGAGAACATTGTCACCCCTTTTTCCTTGACTATCATAAACATCCACATACCATGGATACACAAAATCACCACTAACTCCATCAATGGTTTGGGTCTCCTTTTTGGATGTGCTATCTTTCTTTGCCATTGAATAGTTCTACAAAGAGAAAAACTTGTTAGACAAAAGTGGATTTAAAAATATTCAAAATTCACAAAACCCAAATAAATGTATAAGATTTCTAAGTTGAAAGTTGAAAATACAAAAACACAAGATTTTACGAAATACAAGACAAATATACTCCAAAGGGACTCTTCCATAAAATGAAATATTGAAATTTGAGATTAAGTGTGGTATGAGATCCAACCATAAATATGTGTGCTTATATATCAAATCTCATGGATTATCCTTGCCTTAAGTTAGCATTAATTATGTTTCTCTTGCAAGAATCATATAGTAAAAACTTTGCCATGGACTTCGGTGAGAAGATCAAATTCTATTAATAGTGAGACTTGACCATGGGCTTAACCAAATGGTCAAGTGATAATGAAATGTTGAGTGTGAGTGTGGTATGAGATATAGTGAAAAATCATTGTGGTTATGTAGAAAATGTCATGGATGATTTTTTCCCTAAGTTAATATTGGATTTCTTCTCCATGTAAGTTTCCTATGCAAGGATCATACTCTAGGAACTTTGTTAAGCTTTTTGGCCATGTGGTCAAATCCTATTTAATCAAAGAATGAGATTTAGTCCAATATGAGATCCACCTATATATCAATGTGGTTATGTAGCAATCTCACGATTCCATTTGGCCCAAAGTTAACATTTTAATTAGTGCACATGTAAGTTTCCCTTGAAAGGAGCTATATTGTAGAAACATTGTCATTGGTTTTAGCCATGTGGTCAAATCCTATTTAGTCATAAGACTTATCTATAAGATTAGAAACTTTGCCATGGTTTTTTACCATAGGGTTTTTAAAGGCTATTTACAGGTACAAAACACAATTTGAGCATGGCGTGAGGAGGGCAATGCATGGAAACAAGGGGTTAATAAGAGCAGCTTGGGATCACATAGAGATGGGAAGAGCCATCCTTAGAGACTTTGTTAAGAAGAATGCAGAGCAAATGCCACACAAGAGTAGAACAATGCAAGATGGATCAAGGGAGACACAATTGGTCATCCAAGATGTTTACAAGCAGGTAGATATATGGGCAGAAGTAAATACAACATTGAGTGGTATTAGATGTAAGCAAATGTCCTTGTCCACCTTCAATGTAACCTTAGTAAAGACAAGTGAGTTCTCCAAATGTAGTATTTTCTCAGAGATCAAAGAGCAACTTGCAGAAACAAAGTGTCTTCAAGAGCGAAATGTGCTTCTAAAGAAGCGTCAATGTCACATGCTATAGCAACAAAGTTGTTGGAACATATACTACCATTGGCGCTTGGCCTCAGCATTAGATCCATATAAAAACTTGTGCATCATACATGATAAAATGGACCAGTAAAAGACAGCTATCCCTAGGTTAAGGCTTCGATCAAAAGAGAGTGAAAGATCTACTCAACTACCAGTTTCTTTAACAGGCATGATTACACATGGACATGGAGAAGGTAGATATGGACATTTCTCACTCAATCTATGGCCTCATGATCCTAACTTCACAATTACCTCATTGTCATTGTGCTTTAGGAACTTGGAGCGACTACACAGGCATGCAAATGGTGATCTACAAGTAGATGGAATTCCAAGATCAACCTCTGTGCTACTAAATGCCCTTAACTCGAAAAAAGCACTAGACCACCATCAAGGTGTTGCACAAAATAAATCATGCATGGAAGATAATACACCATAGGATGACCATCATCATTTCAAATGATTGCCAGAGAACTTACTACTTCAACTTGATAATTGTGGATCAGAAAACAAAAATCACTATCTCTTTGTATATCTATCATTGCTTGTTGCACGAGGAACATTCAAGATTATCCAGCTTGGGTTTCTCATGGTGGGTCATACACATGAAGACATCGATGCAATGTTCAGCAAATTTTCAGAGAAGCTAAGGACGAGCATGACCTTCACTTTTCCTCATCTTATGCAACATTTTCAATCATGCCACATGACAAGTCCTACACCTTTCTTATTGACACATGTTCCTGACTTTAACAGATACATTGAGGGATACTTGTGTGATTCGAAAGATACACTTGTTGGTCACTCAAAACCTCTTCAATTTCGGTTTTATATGCAAGGAGATACACCTATCATACAATACAAGATGCATCCAAAGTCCCCAGACCGGTTACCAAGAGAAGATGGCATTGAATTATGGAGGAGAGACCTTGCAGGAAAGCCTACTCTTCCAAAGGGTGTTCCAATGTTGCTGCCCATGTTTGAGTACGTTAAGGATCATCAAGAAGTAGTAACTGGAGTTAAAGATTATTTGAAGTATTAGGAAAGATGGTCAAATGTACAAGGATCTGAAGTAGAGTTCACAAAGTTTATAACACCAGTGATTGATTATTGGAAACATATGATCTACGCTCTTCAAACTCCAAATGTCCAAGAAGATTTATTTTTCATAGATTTTTGGCCAAGAACACAAAGTGATGTAACTGATATAGATGTAGATAATGCACATGACTTCATTGCATTGGAAGAGTTGAATGATCACTATTGTGGTCCTCTGAGCAAACGACCAAAACATGCATTTGAACCAATGCTTGATGTTAAGAAAGATGACTTTGTGCTTGTTAGACCTTTAGATTCAGTATATCCAATATGGCTTGGTGTTGCACAAAGTGAGGTCGATACAAATAGACATTCTAAAAACTTCAACAAGGTACGTATACAATGTTGGGCACCAGTTTGTAGTCATCAAAATGCTAGAGATGCAAAGGTGTATTTTAATTGTTGGGATAAATATTGGATGTGCAACAAAAAAGATCCTGAACGATGGGAAACAATAGATAGCATTCTCTTCCCTTGGATGAAGAAAGGTACAAAATCTCCCAAAAATCTTGTCTGCTGTTCGTTGCCATGATCCAGGTGCATTGCACAATCCAAAGGCCATCACATGGTATGCAAAAGTACCAAAGACAGTAATGAAAGTTGTTTTCAACTTGTCCTCTTCTGCAATTGCTATCTGGTTGTATCTTGCAAAGCAATCCATAAACGAATATATTTTCCTACCCGCTAATTGATCCAAAATCTGGTCAATAAATGGCAACGGGTAGTAATCCTTAATCGTCTGCTTATTCAACTCTCTAAAATCTACACATAGTCGAATCTGGTTGTTTTTCTTCTTCCTGATAACAACTGGTGAACACCATTCAGTGTGCTGTACAGGGAAGATTAAACCAGCTTTCCTTAACTTCTGTAACTCTTCAAACAGCCCGTCCCTCAATTCAAAAGGCATACACCTTACCTTCTGACGCACAAGACGACTACCTTCTTTTACAGGAATAGTATAAACAGCCAGGCTGGGAGGAATACCTCTCAGCTTGTCATAAATCCAAGCAAATATATCGTGGAATTCTTGAATCAAGGACACATAGTCCTCCTTTTCTATTGAACTGAGCATGGAACCTAATTTAATTGGTCGCGAATTATTCGGCATACCAAGGTCCAGCTCAATCACATCTGCGTCTCTTATCCTATCTTATGGCTCTATCGGCTCATTTAGAGTTATCTGATAAATATCCTCTGTAGTGGATCCCTCTTTAGATTCATCGTTGGATGATGTCTCACTACCAGATGGATCATCTGCTGTTTCTAATTTAGTAGAGGATAAAGGAGCTCTCTCACTCTGAGGAGACTCAGGGTAAGCATCGACTATTACTCGATTAGCACCTCTACTTAGAACCACTCGACCGGTGGGTATATCGACTTGACTGTCTGTTTGTAAGATCCAAGGCCTGCCTAGCAAGACTCGATAGCTCGAACATCCTATAAATCTTATCACCCTAAAGTCCAAGAAGCATTCTACGCTTGCAACTGTAACATGGACTTTAGTAACGCAACCTTCTGGTTGTCTTAGACTATCATTAGCCATTCTAAGAAGGGTGGAGCTATCTTTTTGGATACCTAGGCCCAACCTCTCCATCAACTCTGAACTCATGATATTGATGGAGGACCCAGTGTCTACAATAGCATGCTCCACTAATATTCCATCCACGTATGTTGGAACCCTAGGGCAATTCTTTTCAGCATGATCAAACCAATCTTCCCCTACTCGTGCTATGCCCAAAGGTTCTACAATATACCCAATACGCAGGATCTTCTTGAATTCCTTGCGTACTCCTGGAGATAATTTAATCAACTGTAAGAGGTTTACATTTGGTTTGACTTCACAAAGAGAACTTGCTAAATCAAAATCATGATAGGTAGCCAAAGCTCTCTTTTCTCCCAAACCATCCTCTCTTTTGGTCTCGGGACCGGCTTTGATGCTTCTCTTTTAGCTCTTGCCTTCTTTCTTGGCCCTTCCTCATCCTTCTTAGGATCGAGTTTTCTGTCAACAGACCTTAGAGGTCCACCTTCCACGCCAAGATTCAGGACTTACCTCCCCTTATCCCCTTGCTTAGGGTTTTCCTCGACCGATTTTGCATTATCTTTATCACCCTCTTTAGTCTTTTGGCCTCTTGTCATGGCTCGTAGGTTAGAGGCTTCAGCGCCATTGATGCGTACAGCCTCGATAAGGTTGACTCCATTGCTTTGTGGCAACTCCTCTATAGTGGTCTTTCCCCTTTGCAATATTTATCTTGGTCCATCATTTTGCTGGAGGTTATTACCTTGCGCTCTATGATTAACTAGACCTAGCTATTTACTCCCTTGTTGGAGGGAACTAATCTTACTCCAACTGGTAGTGGCTAAGTGGCCCGACTTCCCACAAATATCATTTAACATTTGGATAGTTTCTAGGAAAATGTTGTCTGCCACACCACTTACAGCTGAATCTTGATGGACCACCCTCTTCAGGGCGTCGACTTCCTATCAGATTCTGTTGCTTCTTCAGGAAATTGACGTCAACAGCTATTTGCCGATATTGTTCGGAAATCATGTCGATGTAGTGCTTCATCATATCCTTAACTTCGCCAAGGACATTAGAGGCACTCAACTCATAGCCTTGATCGTCTAACCGTCGTTCCATTGGCCTAACAATTTGATTGGGCATTGGTTGTTGGCTCACAGGAACAACATTAGAGTTCGAAGCTTGGCCTCCAATATTTGGTGCAGCCAACTGACTAGCCATAGGCATAGTCACACTGGGAGGAGCTGGCAGCAAAGGTACATTTTGAACCATGCTTCCTCTCCCATTAGGGTTATTCATAGGCATCTCTTGACTTCCATTCATCAATGGTAAATTTCCTCCAGGTAGTATACCCGCATTAAGATTTCTTTGAGAGGAGTAGGCCGTTTGTAATCGTGACTCTACTCCTTCTGCCCCGTGATGGCGGTGTCTATATCAGCCAAAGCCACACTGCTCAATTGTACCTGAATATTGAAATCCAATCCATGCAAGAAGTATTGCAATTGGGCAACCGACAGAATAGGAATGTAAGTTTGTAACTTACGAAATACTTCCTTAAGCTTCTTAGCATAGGCTTCCACATTCTCATAGGGGGTTGCGTGTTATATTCAAAACACGGAATCAGTATTGGCCACCTCTTTCAGGGGCATATTCTCCTCGGAAAGCTACATAAAATTAGTAGATTGTGGTTATGGTTCTAGTCTCTATGCTATGATACCGTACGATAGCCCTTCCTTTTAATGTCATGTTAAAGAACATCATAAGATGTCCCTCATCTTGGATGCGGTAATTAAACATTAGTCTTTGGAATTCACAAATGTGAAACTCCGCATCTTCTTCGGCTAACCCATTAAAAATGGGCAAAGGAACTCCTAAAGCTGGCAGATCCGGCGTCCCTACAGGAATTGCAATGGGTTGTGCTATGATGAAAATCGGATTGACAATAGGAGTCTGGACTAATGGGATCACACCCCTACTTGAAGTGGGTTGACTTGGTGGAAGAGAGGAAGAACTTGTGCTTCCTCCTGCACCTAAAGGACTATGTGTAGCAGTTGGGTTACTAAGACCACTGCCTTTTATGTGTATTGGGTTGCTCCTTTGAGGAGAATAGCGACTTACAATCTCCAACCGCCGTCTATCCCTCTCAGCACGTTCTGCTTTTTGTATTTCGGCTTGACCGTCCTTGTCACAGGACATAAACCAACTTTTCATAACAGACAAACACACCCACACGGACTCGCGGCGGGCCAGGAGCGTCTATCTGCTGCTAAAGGATGAACTGTCCTAAAGCCTAATCTATGTGTTTATAGTTTTGTAGTCCAACGTTTCCCTTTCTATAAACTCCACACAGAGAGAACCCATACACATTGGCAATAAATGCCACAATAATCACATACATGGGAGGCAACCTCTCGGTAGAAACACCGTGGCCCCACTGCAACTCTCCTACATCGCAGGGATTGGCCCTTTGATGCACTGCTCAACATATAACACAAACGAACACACTCCACTCTTCATTTTGAATCCAAGAGATATACCATGTGTCCTTACTTA
The DNA here is from genome assembly GCF_053477565.2 of Lygodium microphyllum. Lineage (NCBI taxonomy): Eukaryota > Viridiplantae > Streptophyta > Polypodiopsida > Schizaeales > Lygodiaceae > Lygodium > Lygodium microphyllum. The sequence continues at coordinate 133,061,850 of NC_141136.1, read as the reverse complement.
ACAGTCCCTTAGGAAACCAACCCTCTATCCTACGGCAAGGGATAACCTTACACTCTCAATCGTGGGTCAAATTCCTAAGAAAACAAGTGCTATGCAGTCCAGGAGCTTTTCTGTTGATACCATGAACTATGCATAGTGCATAATGTGAACGGTTTAGTGTACAAATAGAAGAAAATCAGCATTGTGCATCGTGCGAAACCAATCTTTTCATAATTTCCATGCTAGCGTTTATGTACTGCAAAGAGAAAAGACACCGAGCCTTACGCTCATGCTGCCTTTTCCTTTATTTTAAAAAAATGTCCTATAGGCATGATGCAACACATAAACTATATTTTAGTTTATATTTTGACGCTCAACCTCCCCTCTCACCCTACTGTTTAATGTTTTGCATTCGTTGATAGGTGAAAGGGTCGTTTTATATGTGTTTCCTTACAAGAAAAGCGATAAACATGAACGGAAACATATAAACGAGGGTAAACCGAGGCCAACCTCGTGCTTTACCTTCATTATATGCTGCACAGACACACATGTAATTTTTTGAAATTTTCATTTTACCGTTTCCTAATTTTCTCCCATTTAAAACCCGTTTTCCACATTTTTTGGTAATTTTTACTCTATTTTCTTCAATAAAAAATAACTAAAAACTAAGATTGATTGTGGGCTGTTGCCCTTAGGTTCCTTGACAGCAAAATTTCACGTTTTGTAGGCATTATGTCTCATATCTCCCATTTATCTTGCAAAAACTCCATTTTTACCCCTTAAACGCGTGTTTTCGGGTTTTATAACATTAATTTCAGCCATATCACTTATGATTTTCTGATTTTCGGATTATTAACTATTGAAAATCATAGAAAACGACATCATAATGAATATTCAACCCATGGGAACAATGTTTCATCAATCAAATAGCATAAAAACTCATTTCTCTTCATAAAAAATTGAATTACCGCTTAGGTTTCATGTTTTGGGATTTCGGTTTTGTTGCGGGACTGCATGTCAGTCCACATTCAATGTCCAACATCTTCACAATCAGCAATCTTCATATCTACATCGACCCGGAAGCAATCCGGTCCCAACCGGACAAGCTTTCCTTCACTGTTCTTCATTTCCTCTTGCATGCAGGAATAATCCTTTAAAGGAGAGAGAGGGAGGAGAGAGAAAGACTAGATCTAGTTCTTCCCATCCAGCCAGCCATTCCACGAGCGAAGGGTGGTAATAGGACTAGCAAACAGAGAGAAATCAAGGGCCAATGTCGGTTGCAGGGGTGATTTGCAGCCATCATGATCTCCATCCATGAGGGCGCATTTTTCAACGCCAATAGACCACGCCATCTCCATGCCTTCATCACGATTTTTTATCTTCATTTTTATGTGGCATAAAATGTCCCAAGCCTCCAAAGGTCACAACCCCTTTTGCCCAAACTTTGGTCCACCTTTTCGCATCTTGACCGTTTGTTGACCATTTCCCCATCCGGCATCCAAATCGAGCTCTGAAAAATCCTGGTCGTCCGGCTTGACATCCCGCATTGACTTGCAACTCCTGACAAACCACAGGGCAGTCTGAAAAATTATCAAAAATCCATAAGTGTCGCTCGGGTGCCTTTTAAATGTCGTCTTTCACTTGGTGCTTAAAATCATCCTAGCTGCCACCGCCGCCTTCAATGTTAAATATTTTTCCCCTTAATTCCAGAGTTTTTGGCAAATTTTAGGCACATCCCGGGCTCAAAACTCCTCTCTCACTTGGATCTTTATCGGATGGATGTCAAGACAGTTTTTCATCATGGGGACTTGCATGATGAGATTTACATAGAGTAGCCTAAGGGTTTTGCAAACCCTAGTAGGGAATACCTAGTGTGTAGATTAAGAAAGAGCCTTTATGACCACAAGCAAGCACCTAGGGAATGGTATCACAAGTTTGATGCTTTGATGTATTTACAAGGATATTCCCATAATCATATAGATCTGTGTTTATAAACAAAGAAGGCTCATGATGGCAGCCTTATGATTGTAATACTCTATTTGGACAATATGCTGATTGTGTTGGGAGTGCTTGTGATGAGTCGGATGCCTTAAAAACTCATCTCAAGAAGAGCTTTGAGATGAAGGATATGGACACGCCTTGCATATTCTTTGGATGTGCATCATGTGCAATCACTCTAAGGGGGCTTCTTTATCTATTATAGAAGGAGTATATCCAGAAAGTCCTTGAGCAATTTCATATGCAGGATGGTAAGCCTATTGATTGTTCTCTACCTTCTTACGTTGTCGCATGATAGAAGAGTACGTGCGGGAGTTCGTGAAGCCACTTATTGCAGGGACACTTTGTGAGATGGGAGAAAAGAAGAGTACTCAAAACATGGAGTAAGAATGACTAGAATCTCATTCCATCATTTACATATGTCAATTTGATAAGGAGAAGTTGGAACAAAACCTTCTCGATATGTTCATAGATTTCTTGATTGTTACACACAAGGAATACAATCAATTCACAAGATATCTTCAAAGTTTGATTAGGAGAAAGGCGAGTTGAAAGTGTTTTTGATAGTGAAGATAGGATACTTCTAAGTAATAAAGTTTCATTATTCAAACCATTAGAGGTTTCAATATTGCTTCAAGATTGTCACCTCATTCCATTGTCCATGAAAAGCTTGTTTTCAACTACACCTTCATATCTTGTAGGGATATAAATTTATGTCAAGAGTCAAGATTTATGATATTAGGGAAGTGAAGAGATATTAGTTAAGGTATTCAAACTCTCGGAGTTTTGGCAGACACTTGGTATGTCGACTTGCAAAAGAACAAAAAAAATCTTTCCTGCAATTGCAGTTTTTCTTTTTGGCGATGAGACGAACTAATAATACAATAGATAACGACAATCAGCTGTCTTGGCCAATATGATAGCTAACAAATAGGCAGAAATCATAGCAAAATTGCGACTCGCTTAGATTGGACCACCTGTTCCTGGTCCTCTAGAGCCATCTCTGACTTTTGTCCTTCTTCGGATCAGCTCCACCGACGATAACATCATCTAATCATCCGTCTAATCTTGGCTACTTCTCTCTGGTAACAGGGTAAAGAACTCCACAACATGAAGCATCTTTGTCACAGACTGCAGACAGACAAGTAGGATGGTTTAGCTTCGTCTAAGGACCTGGTGAAGCATCTTTGTCACAGACTGCAGAGAGACAAGTAGGATGGTTTAGCTTCGTCGTCGCATCACACCAGGTGCTTAGAAAGTTGTATCACAGACAAGCGGCTTCTTCCTCGTTGTCTTTGGATTCAGTAGTCGCCTCTCTCCTCTTCATCTTCGGCTTACATATTCAGCACCTTCTTTGTTACAGTCTTCTTGTCGCAGCAACGCTATCCTTTCGTCCACGTAGGCTCTGATGCTTCCTCCCTTGTCGTCGATGCTGGTTTCCTTCTTCAAGCATCCTACTGAAGATCAGCTCCCCACATTCCGCCTTCATTGTCGTTCCCCTTCTTCACGACCTCCTTCAAATTTTTCGTCGGCAACTTTAACGGCTCTTTGGAGCATGGCGTCGAAGCCCCCCCCCCTTCGATTACAGGTTGGCATTCCGTTTATTTTGCACCGACTCGTGCCGTCAGATCTTCTTCCTCATGGCTTTATCGTCTTCATGTCGCAGAGTTCCTCGATCGTTCTTTTCTTCTTCGTCTATCGGTTTGTCGATCTTTGTCTTCCTCCTCGTCTCCTTTTTCGTTTGTGTCTTCAGCTTGCTATAGTTGCTCCTCCTTTGTTCGCCGTTTTCTTCAGCTACATCTTCATTGTCGTTATTGCAGCACTCCTTCCTTGTCGTCGATATCAGCTTCGTCGGTAGTCTTGTTCAGGTCATTGTTTGCAGCTCCACTCTCCTCCTCCGATATCCGAGCTCACCAACGTTGTCCTTCCCTTCGTTTGCTTCTTCAGCATGATCAACATTGCTTGTTTTCCTTCTTCAACTGTTGGTCGATCCTTTCGTCTTCATAGCTTCATCTTCGTCATTTTCTGTGTCACAACACGTTCTCCCTTAATTGACTTCTCTACAGCGTCGCCAATGCCTCCCATTCGTTGCAGTCTTTTATAAAGCTTAAGAAAAATCTCCCCCTCTTGAATAATATCGATCTTCTTCTTTTTATAAGGCGCCAACAAAAAAATACCTTCAAAAAGCTTAAAAAATATCGTTGAGGCTTTCCTCTAAGAATTTCAGGAAGCATCGTTAATGATGGTGTCTTTTTGCTCCTCCTCGACATCTCATCAATTTCAGAAACAATTCAGGCCACCATCTTTTGAACGTCTAATATCAACTTCAAATTGACACCTAATTGTGGGGTCAATCAACCTGAAATTTCCTTCATGTTTCTTCCATGAAATGTATCCTACAAAACTGCTTTGTGGATTTTCACGCCCAATCACTCATGCAATGTCGAATCCATGATTTGCCACCAATCAAACAATGTTCACAAACAAAATATTATTAATGCACTAAGGAGAATGTGCCTAGCCTAACTATAGGTGTTTGTGCATCATGCAAATGCAAACACAAAAGAAACACACAATGGAAAATAAACTCATAATGACACTAACTTAAGAGTCCAAAATCTTGGCAGAAAACTCCGCCTTCAGGTGTGCAGTGGTAGACATGTAGCATCACAATATCCCTCCCCTCCAAACCTACACATCCTCCAGATGGGCCACAGCTACGCATCCTCATGACCACCAAGCTCGACGGTCATTGCATCATCCAAGTCCTCGGATCCCAGCAGTCTTCATTTTCATCATCTCCCTTCATTTTCATCATCTCCTAGCTCAAGTCCATCATAAATCGCATCTATTCTCTTGAAGAGTTTGATTCTCTTCCCTGCAATCGGAATCTGCAAGGCCGTTCCATCAAGTTTTGCTAAGGAATATGTAGCATTGTCATAGACATGCTGCACTAAGTAGGGTCCAAACCATCGTTTGGAAACCTTGCAAATACCACTATATTGGTTGTCTAGATTGGTGTCATAGACCAACACCCAATCTCCCTCTTTAATCTCTTTATGCATCAATCTGTGTTTGCTATCAAAGTGGTCTTTGTTGCAAATTTTTGTCTCTTTGAGCTTTTGAATTGCTCTCTCAATATCTTCAGGTCTTCTCTCCAACTAACAAATATGAAGAGCCAAAAGATCTTCTCTAGTCATCTCTTCTTGCTGCCATGGTAAAGCACTCCAAGTAAGTGTTCAAGTCTTTGTAGGCATGACTGGTTTCTATCCATGCATCAACTCAGCTAGCATATATCCTATAGTCACACTATGAGTAGTGTCGCACTAAGTAGTGCAGTCAGCCCATAAGGCATAAGGCAACATCTTAGGCCACTCTCGAACCTATCCACTGCATGCTTTGTCCAAGGCTTTCACAATTGGCGGATGACTTGTTTCGCTCTTCCCGTTGCCTTCTGGATTATATGCCGAAGACAAAGCGAGTTTAATGCCAAGGTGAGAGAAAAACTCTCTAGCCTGATCAACATCCAACTCACCTCTATCTGCATTAACTTTCCCAATACATCCATACCTGCAAAAAAATCCTCCAACAAAAACTTACAAACCACTGAAGTAGATTTCATTCATAATGCTCTTCCTTCCACTTGATTTGTGAGATCTTCTTGTGCCAAAACAATATAGCACATCTGCCATAAACCAACAGGCATAGTAATAAAATCAAGAACCCACTTGTAATGAATACATAGAGGGTAAGTAGGATGAGCTCATCTCTATGCCTCACTAAAGAGAACAACTCATAATCAGGGCATGTCTCAACAAATTGTGAGATATCTCTATGCATATCTCTCCACCAATAGCACTCTCTGACATTAAGAAAAAAATGAACTCACAAATGGGCCTTTAAGATGTGGGCCTTTTGGATTGTCCAATAGGAAGGCTAGATGTTGACATCCATGGAGGGTGAATCTTCTCTCTCCAAATCTTGGGTTTTCTATTAAAAAAAGTGGTAGTGGGGGATTAAAAAAAGGGAGAATGAATAGTACACAAAATTTAAGTTTCTCTCATCTCGTATTTCCCCCCTTTTTTTGGATAATTTTCAATTTTGATTTTTTTTCCTCTTACGAAATCAGTTTGACCCAAAGTTGAGCAACAAACCACTTTCCCTCTCTTCTCTATACTCGTGAATTTTCGTCTCCATTGAAGCTCCCTGCTGAGAGTAATTAGGGTTTTGAGCATTCTGCTTACCTCTGCACTTTCTTTTCCACACAGCTTCAGATTTTGGGTAAAACATAGGTGTCCATCTCTCTTTGCATTTTCTCTTGTTTGCTATTTTTTCAATAGTGTTTGATGTCGTTTCTTACTGTTATTGTTATTTTATTGTAGAGGTGGTTTGGGGCAGGAGACAGAGGTGCTCGTCTCTCTCTCCTTTCTTTCCTCCCTCTCTCTATGTGTTGTTTCTCTTTTATGTTGTGTTTTCAATAGATTTTGATGTTGGTTCTAATTGTTGTTTTCTTGCAGAGTTTATTTGGAGTAAGAGGCAAAGGTGTTAGTCTCTCTATCTGGTTGGTTTTTTTTTTGCTGATATCTTTTCAATACAACACAATGTTAGTTCTAACCCTTGTTGTTATTTTGTTGTAGAGATCATTTTGGGTGACATTGCATAAGTGCTTATCTCTCTCTCCCTCTCTCTTTCTCTATGTATGTTTCCTCTTTTCTACTATTTTTTCAGTATACCTTCATGTAAATACTAACTCTTGCAAAATTGTCTTTTGCAGAGATCAATTTGGGCAAGATTGGATAGATACTCATTTCTTTCTCTCTCCCGTGTACTCACACAAACTCTCTCTTTCTTCTTCTTTGCATTATCCCTTTTCTACTATCTTTACAATAGGATTTGATGCTAGTTCTAACTTAAGGATCAATTGTTGTTGCAACACTTAACACAAGGTAGAGCAGAGATTCTGTAGCTCAATTTACAAGTAAATCTACCATATTTTGTGGTGCAAATTTTTTTTCATTTAATTAGTGACTTTTATATTTGATGGGATTGATGTTTTCTTATGTCCATCATTTGCAATGGGTTTTGATTAGCAATGATTCAATCTTATCTTCAACACATCAGCTTATAGGTAAATTGGCCTTGTTTTGTATTGCTTCTATTCGTGCAGTTATCTATATATTTTTTGTTAAAAAGGGAATCATGCAAGCATTTTTGTTAAAAGGGATTCATGCAGATGTTTTTTTGTACATGCAGGTATTGTACAAGGTTTAGGTAAAGCATATAATTCTCTATTTTGATGTGGTGAGTGATTCCTTTGTGTTGGATGATATGGATCTGCTAGAAGTCGATGGTTCAAAAATCCTCTGCTTTATTGGTCCTATTTGTCCATTTGGATCTCCATGCCAATTGGCAATGATCCATGAAACTCTTATATCATATCATCCATATAACACACAATGTGTTGAGTCTTAGAACATCTCAGTTGTCAATCCTATGTGCCTATAAAGATTTGCATGCCATGTGGTTGCTATCCTTGTAACAACTACTCTATAATACCCAGATTTCATACAATGTATTAAGTCAAATCAAACTCTTTTTCATTATAATAAAATTTATTTTGCCAAAATTCTCTGAGTATTATTGTGCTATTCTTTTCATTATATTTCATGTAAATGGTATGATTAAAGTGATGTCTTGAAATTAAATCTATAGTTTGTGTTGATGTATATATCCACATGCGTTTCGATATCGATGTTTATGTCTATTTACAAAAGTGTAAACATCTCTTAATGCCATGTTGAATTTTATGTCATATTGGTGATTTACTGGACAGACTTAAAATGCTTATTATTTAGGGGTTAATACATACTTCTTTACATCTAATGTGTAGGTTATAATGCCTGAGAGAAGAAGAAGCATTCTCTCGATAGAAGTACGTAACAGAAAAGATGAAGAAGGGAATTGGATCACTAAAACATATCATTGCTCATCTTGGGTACATATGCGTCCAAGTATAAAAGGAGCTTTCAGGGTGAAAGCATCTGCAATTGCAGATGTATCAAAGCACTAGAAGGGTAAAATTTTAGCTCTCAGACAAAGGAAATTTGATTCTCACCTTGTAACAGAGGCGTTTGTACAACATGTATTCATGCAAAAACAAATACACATTGCGCCCACTGTGCCCTTTCAATGAAACAATGCAAACAGTAAGTATTTGCAACTCATTGAGAATGAGAACTTTCATGATACCTATGTAACAACTTGTCTTGTATTTACAGAAGTATACCCTTCGGATTGCTGTGAGTGGAAAAATGTTGAGAGTTTCACTGGTTCTTTTAAGTGTTGCCACCTCAAAATTGGTAGATTGCTCTTTGAGGGGCGTATAGCTAAGCAACTCGCAGAGGACCTTGTTTTTTTCTATGACTCCAAGTACATATTACCCAAGGGGAGTCGAGAACATGAAACCCTTGAGTATATGCACATATCAAATCTCAATAGCATAGAATGGCCATTGTGTAGTAGTGACATTTTACACATGTGTAACACAAAAATTTTCGCAGACATATTGAATTCTATGAAGCCAAGCACCAGCTCAAAGAATGTACATCTAAGCTGGCTCATACCCATTGCAATTTTTGCACACATGTTTAAGGAATGTAAGGGTCTGAGATGTACCAAAAGTACGTACGTCATAAAAAATACATCAGAGAACTATGTAACAAGGATTCTAGGAAAAACTTGGACATAAAAAATAACTCACAGTCCTGACACAGTGGAGTGTCGAGTCACAACAAGGGACATGGCTTTCAGGTAAAAATTGTCTCTCTTAGTTGACTATTGTCTTACTTTGGGATGAATCGGCTAACTTTCCTTTCTAATTACAAGTACTTTGTCGCACTACAAACTTTATGCCTAGTGTTCAAGTATCGTAGATGGAGGATGCTCAAGGGTAAATGGTTGTGCCTTGATCAAGACATGCGTGAAAGTGCAGCTGTGGATGTTACTATCATTTGTGAGGGCCGCGAGCCCCAACTGTTGCAAATGGAGAATGATTGGCCCTTGAGTATAATGCGCCAGGAAATTACAATGTTAATGCAGAATCCACTTGTTAGTTTCTATTTTAAACTAGATGGTAGGAAAATTCGAAGCCGAGCTGAGGATAGTGTTACCAGCGGAAAGTGTGTGGCTCCACATATTTTAGAAATTGTAGAGTCTCTCTAAAAATCCCAACACCACAAGTTGTAATATCCAACACTTGTAAATTTTTGGATTTCTTTGGCCAATAGAATATTGTCGCTTACAAACTTGCAATATTTAAAAATTATGGTATTTATGCAAAATCATACACTTGTTACACACTTTCCACATCAACACATTTACATATGCATGTAAAATTTACAAAGATGTAAGTAAAGCCATAACTAAATATCGTATGCGAACAATACTTAATGGTTTAAAACTTAAGGTTTTTGAGGTAGAACTAGTTTAGTTCTTGTTTCATTGTTTCATTTCTCACTTTCTCTCTTCATCTCTTTATATCCACTACATCCCTCCGACCTGCTACAATGGATGCTCGCACACACTTTGATGAGTGGATCCACGAGACTATCTTTGCCAACCAAGGTGACGAGATATTCCAGGTTTTCTCTAAGAACTTCAACCTTGAAAGCGTGCTCTCATCGTTGGATCCCCCCTTCAGGTTTTGGAAGACTTTGTGAGCACCACTGCTACATACACATACTCCATCAAGGGATCCAACATGACTTGGGTGCCTCTGGAGCATCTCATGGTATTTGAGGCAAGGAAGAATCACCAAAAAGTGGTGAGTAGGTGTTTGGCCCATGTGGATCCTTCACATAGAGTATGCACTGTTCCCATGGAAAGTGTACCGGGTACATCACCTTTAGATCTCATGGAGTGTGATTGCGCATTGGCAATTTACCTCCTTGCATTGGATACACCCCTAGAGGAGGAGAGCGATGAAGATGTACCTCCACAAGTTGTTTCTATCATATACACAAGAGAAGAACCGATTGAAGAGCTCATAAATGTTGAAGAGGAACATCGAGTGGTGACAGAGCAAGGGTTGGCTCTCATGGTGCTATCTTCTCCAGAGCAGCCACAAGTCGACAGACCCAACCTTGCCTCCTTGACACCCATCGAAGTAGATGGTGTACAATACTTACTTCTATCAGAACATCCACAAGTCAACAAACCCAACCTTGTCTCCTTGACACCCATTGAAGTAGATGGTGTACAATACTTACTTCTATCAGATGTACTGTAATACTTGGAAATGAAGGAAGAAGAGTTATTTTCTATCCTAGTCGGGGATTCAATGGAAGACCTGATCGATTATGATTACATGGATGTGCATTCAACAATGGCAGAGATTGGAAGATATGATAGCACAAACTTAGATACTGTGAGTGCGATCATAGCAGCACAGGAGCATATAGCCTCGGTTGAAGAAGATTACCTTGTGCCCGATGCTGAATTTGAAGCACTACAACATGATTTGTTCGGACCAAGGCCCCAGCTTCCTACCAAGGAGTTTGTAGATCCCTCTGCCCAAAGAGGTGCCTCCCTGATACACGAGGAAATGAAGATACAAGATGATCTAGAGAAGGTGAGATTTCTAACTACCATATATTTTTATGCAATGAAACTTGATGGTAGGGTGCGTCGGGTCCCCCGAAGTCCACTGGTGAAATCTTGGCAAAAAATGATACCTGCAGCTGCCTTCTCCGAAGTGGCCCCTGACGCCAGACTTTGGACAGGATAGCTGCATGCATCATTTTTGGTCAAGATTTCAGCGGTGGACTTCGGGGGACCCGACGCACCCTACCATCAAGTTTCATCACTTTTTTATAACTCTAGGTTAGTCGCTAAATATATTGTTTGATTTGACTTTGTCATTCAGGACATACTGTATATAGATGACTTTGCATCAAGGCAAGGATGAGCTCGACATGTGGACCGACGCAAGGATTCAGCTCTTAAGGAGTATATCGATAACCTTGTTACAGATTTGGTGGTTTTCCATAGGAAGTGCTCACCAAGAGAGCAAGAAATAATTATGAAAATTTGAGCTTTGACCAAGTTTGGGACCAAGTTTGGACCTTTTCGAGTAATACCTGTGATATCTAGCTTAGAGAAGGTGGTGCTAATCAAGCAGTCAAAGCTTCTTTATTTGTTTGATCAAATGCGAGGTGGAGCTATGTGTGTGCTTGTGACATTAGGCGACCTCGCTAAAGTGTCGCATCCGCTTCTCTTGGAGAAAGAGTTGAAGGGGGAGCACATCATTTTTGAAGCAAAGAAGGAACTTATATTTTCATTGGAAACTGGCCCCTCCTCTCCACCTAAGAAAAAGCCAAGGAAGAATTGAGAGTTCTTGTTGGCTATCAACTTTTTGTATCTACCATCACTAATAACCATCACATGTATTTTTCCTGATGAATATAAGATACTTTACTTTGTCCCTACAAATAAATATTTATTAAATAAATGTGTGGTTCATATAAGTGTGACGATAATGTGTGGTACGTGAATGATGCATTCGCATATGTTAACATAATTCAACGCGTAGTACTGCACTTGCGATTGTGTAAGTGTGATGATAATGTGTGGTACGTGAATGACGCATCCACGTATATTAACATAATTCAACGCGTATTACTACTTTTGATGCGTTCGTATTACTACTTTTGATGTGTTCGTATGTTAAACAAAAACTAAGAGTCATGTGTTTCAAGAAACAAAACAAAACAACTTTACCCAATTATTTGAATTCAGTACACATCACACAAGATATTATCTATATATAAATAAATATTCCAATGTGGCAGAGTACAAATTTTTTTGGGCTTCCAAGATGTTATGGTGCTGTAACACCCATTATAAACCTTGCATAATTAATCTAGTAAACTATGGCGGGGTCCCCTTGTCGTGTCGAAGCCGAATGATAAAGTTCATATCTTTGTCTGTGATTGTAACACGCTTTGCATGGATGATTGCAAGCTGTGTATCATCGAACAAGTCGATGAGAAACCCCTCTGTAGTAGCAGTTTGTAGGGCCTCCATGGCTGCAGCAGTCCACCTTCCTGTTGGTGAGCCATCCCGCACTCGTGCCCAAAATCTTCCCATCCCTTTCAGCTCCAAGTCTTACATGACTTCTCGAACAACTTTATGAAAAGAAATTTTTGGGATGAGAAGCTTGTATCCGCGTTGGATTCTCCTTATCTTTGGAAGAGCGATAGTGCCCGGTTTCCATCTCCTCTTCTTCTGTGGTGGTCCTTGTGCTCTATGAGGAGCACCTGTTGCTGCACTAGGAGTCTCCACCTTGTGCTCCAGGTAGCGGGCCTTGGCGTGATGTCTTCCCCAGGGGCCAAAACGACGGCATGCTTGCTTGGTCTATGCCATGCAAGGAGGAAAAGACGGAGAAGAGACAGAGGTTGGGGATGTGAAAATGGAGGAAGCAAAGAAATCAAGATACAAAAATGAGAAGAAGAATGAACTTTTAACCCATTTAAACCCCAAAACCGGGTTAATGGAGCTTTATACGCACTATCCATCATGTGATCATAAATCCATAACCTTGTATCGGAATGTGACGAAACTTCACATGCGCCCTCGTTGGGTGGCCAAGAGCCCAAATTATTATTTTTTGAAAAAAATGTGCATGTAGACCCAGACACCAGACTTCATACCAGGGGTCTGCATGCACTTTTTAAAACGGGGCTCTTGGCCACCCAACGAGTGCGCATATGAAGTTTCATCCCATTTCGATACAGTTTAGTATTTTAAAAATTATCCCACACTAAAATTATGGATGGATTGATAATTGAGAAATCAACATCGCAATTACTGGCCCTTAGAAACTTCGCACCACATAAACTATACAGAGGCATTAGGAGTAAAGTCTACAACAAAAAATTGTAAATTTTTGCATGTTATTCCTATTGAAATTGACAGTGCTAACAAAAATTGTAAGTAAGAATTGAAAATACAGCGAAGATGCACAGTCAAAGTTGAGAGCGAAGAACAAGTGTAAAATTTTGATTCATATTTTAAGGACTCATACAATAGTTTTGCACTGGGACATAGTCATATGTCCAATGCACGAGGATAACACTATGCCAAAAAAGATAACATTGCAAACTGTGTTCATTCCATTGGAACGAATGCATCCTTCACTGCTTGAAGATTTCTTACAAGTTGAAAGTCCTTGGGAGTTACAGTTATGCGCTTTGCATGTATTAAACAACGTTGAGCATCAGTCATCAAGTCAACTAAAAAGGCCTTTGCAGCACACTGTAGAGCATGAAGACATTCTTTTGTGAAGCGATCAAGTCTATCTTGACCTTGTACCAAAAACCACCTCTTGCTTTCTGTGCGGTAGAGGTCTTGCACAATCTTGCGAACAAGTCTCGAGAAGCTCGCCTTCGGAATGATGAGATCAAAAGAGCATTGATACCTTCTAATTTCTCTCAAGGCCACTGTACCTGGCTTCCACTTGCGTTTCTTGTGGGGATGTTGAGGAGGAATCTTGTGAGGGCAACTTGAGGAAGGTGGATTAGGTTGAGAAGGGGGTGCATAGCTAGTAGATGCTCCGAGGGGCTGAACACGATATGGGGCTTTGAGTGGAAGCTTATTTGCAACTGACTTAGACCTAGCCATCTTTCCTGCACAAGAGATGTGAGAACTCAATGAATAAGATAGAAAGTGAAACCCTCTTTTATATAACCCTAAACTATGAGACTCAATCACGTAGATGCACATTCTCTCTTTCTCTCTTAAACTAATTGCATTCACACTGACTCACATTGTTCATCTTACTATCTTAGCTCTTTTCGAATCCATTTGTTGCCTTGTCGAAGCCTTGTCTCTAGCCACTTGGCATGGTTTTCTTTGGCACTTGAGGCTTCATAACACACTCTTTTAGTGACACGACGTGATTCAATCATGTCTATAGCCGATTCATCAGCACTTTCATTTGCTCTCTTTTGGGAGAGTTTAGCTTCATTTGCTACTATAATCCTATACCACCAAGATAGCAATTGGATCATTGGATTTCTACCATTCACCCCTTCACCATGATCTGTTTTTCTTTGGTATGCACCATGCGCTATCCAATGTGAATTTTCCATCCCTTGTGTGGACCAAATTCGAATGCTTCCCTTTTCTACAAAGTATGGTCCATGTGCCTCAAGGCTATGCTACAAAGACACATATCACACATGAGTAAAACTATGCTCAATAGTTTATACAATTCATATAATCTTAAAATATTAACTTAGTACGCACCATGTAATGTGTGATAGAACTTTTGCCCCATACTTCCACCATGTTTTCATAGAAGCTATGCACAGCATCGATAAATTCTTGCTTATCTTCATTGTTAAACAACAACTTGCAAAGTAAGGGAGTCAATTTGTTAAGACTTATCCAAACCTTAGCTTTGGCCAATCTTGTTTTTCCTCCATTACTTTGATCAGGAACTGCAAAATGTAACTTTTTCCACCTATTGTAGTCGTGCGGCCTACGAACCATGACATTCCCTTCCTCATTGATGGGTAATGAGAGAAACTTCCTAGCCTTTGCTCCTCTAAAGAAAGGCTTTTTTGGCAAGTTATCAGATTTTCCTGATCTCTTCTCATCTTTTTCAATCATCACTTAATGCTTGTGTAGCCCAATTTCTGATAGCACTCGCTCCACTTTCCTTCACGTTGCAATGGCTTCTTTTTCTGGTTGCATCCTATAAGCAAAGTAAATGTATTCATATACAAGTTTCTCCATGATTCTAACAAAAGCATGTAATGAACAAATGTGAATACAATCCAAGGGAATGTTGAAGATGGGCTTCCTAGTGGGATCTTCTCTATTGCGCGTCGGTGCAGCACTTGTCACCTTTCACCATTTCTTCTTTCCGTCCTTTCCTTCCACCCTCTTTGTCAAGCAATATAGGCATGGATTCTTTGTATTTGCACCATTGGAGATTCCACACATGCATTTTAAAGTTTTCAAGTCTCCTGCAAGATGCCATTCAACCAAGTATTGACCATACCCTTCAACCGAGAGCATCTCACCTTGTTCTTGACGTCGATGATGGTTGGAATGCTTGTGTGCATAAAGAATAGCTGCAACACCTCAAATGTTTCCTTAGGAACTTCAAATGCAGCAAGTCACCACACATGGCGCTCAGATTGAACACTAAAATTCCCTGGGTTGTTCTTGTTGAATTGTAAAGCTCTATTCATTAGAGTTACACTAACTCTTTCAAGCTTTTCTCATTTGATGACCTCACTTTCATCTATTTTTATAACAAACTACAATTTACCATTACATTCCTCAACAAACATATTGTAGTACATTACCATTGCCGACTGCACCTTGTTCAAGTCTAAATAGTAATTAATGAGTTCGGTAAACTTCACCTCATATGCATTTTTTGTCCCAACCTTTAGTGTTTCCACACATTGAACATGCATGGGATCTCCTATCAACTCCAAAACCTTTGTATTAAGTTGCCGTTGGGCCTCTATTAACTTTGAAGGTTGAGGAAGAGGCACGATTCTATTTCTCTTTAGCACATGACCAAACCCAGCCTTCACATCTTTGAATGTCTTTGAGTAAGTCGTTGTGCTAATGTCGGCCCTATCACAAATAGATTGTGCATCCACAGTTGAGAACTCATTTGACACATCTTTTAATGTGCACTCAATCACCTTTTCCTTCACAGCCTTAAACTTATGATTGCCAAAAGCGTTTTCCGTTGTGCTTGCCTTTCAGCAATCTACTAATACATGATCCAACCTCACCCTCACCTAGGTTCTCTTTCTGAGCTACCTTACATGCTTTGATACGTCGCTTCCACTGGCCACTATTCACAATTAACTCATTGATTGGCTTCTTCTTTCGTTTGCGCTCCTATGTTAGCTTGCTGTTGATCTTTCTCAAGTCTTCCAATTGTGCCTTTGCCTCCTCATACGAGATACCAATGTCATGGATAGTATCCTGCATTGAAATAATTTGATTGTTTTGTTGAATTACAGTGTCATTCAGTTGTACCACTTGTCCTATGAGCTATTGTATATGAAGTTGATGTGCAGCAATCGCATCATGGCAATTTTTTATGGTTTCCTGGCAAGTTGTAAATACTTTGAACGCCTGATCATTGAGCCGCCTAATATAATCAAGTAACCCATTTTCACCCTCGCACACATACTTCAACAAATTTGTGAATCGTGAGAAAGTTGGAGGTCTATTGTTTAAGGGGTCAATTTGGTAGATTCCCCCATCAACCCACAAATCCACATGTTTCAATCCCATTTGCCTGTAACTCGGCAAAATCTGAGGGTTGACACTGGTATGCTCGGTTCTTTTGAATAATGGGGCATATTCAATCTCTACCTCAATATGCAGCTCCTTCTTTCCTGTATTCATTTTACTATTAATAGAAACGGGAAGCCTACTTGGTTGTCACAAGAGGTAGAGTGGAGATGCATAGAGAGGCACACAAAGGTGCCAAGGGAAAGAAGGGTGTAAGTAATTCACTTTGTTAATGAAGGTTGCATAAACATAGAGAAGAGGTCACAATAGAGCCATGAGAGAGTATAGATATGGGGGGAAATAGCTTAGAGGGTAGGGATGTTCAAGTCTTTTCGTATTTTAGATATTTCTATTTTACCTCTAAAAACATCTCCAAAAAACACAAAAATTGACCAGTTGGTTTGTTTTTTAACCAAAATCTAGGATATAAAAAATTCCCAAAATATCTTAAAAGGAACTTCCGAAATTTCATTTTCCTTGTTCTCGATTAAAAAATCAATTACCTCGTATCTACTAATCATTTCGCATTGAAAACGAAGCACCACACTCCCGTAACCAACTCCTTTTTTAATATAAAATTTGGTTGAAAAAGACTTCTTCAATGAGGAGAGAGAAGAAGGAATCTGAGTATATCTTTGTAGATAATAAAAAAAAGGTAAAATGAGATTGCAAAAGTGGAGAGAGAGGAGGATTATTTTACTATTCTTCTCTCCCCTTTTCCTTGTTTTAAGAAGGAGAGAGGGAGGGGCTAAAAGGCCCATTTGTGAGTTCATTTTTTTCCTAATGTCTTCTCATAGGTCGCCCAAACAGCTTGATGCCCAACCCAAAGACTTTCATGGAATTATTTCATTATCTGCACATGTGAAGTTCTATCACAAACAATTCTTAATAATGGCTGTCCTCCTCGCTTTCGTGAAGGCTTCCAAAGTAGCTCACTTCACAAGAAGAAATCATAAGCTTTTCTTCTAATATTTTTGAAGTCTGCATTAGTCCATCCATCCTGTCTAGACATAGTACTCAAATAATGGCCAATCTATAAATACTCTCCTATATACAAAGTCTCATCAAAGCTTTCCAAAGCAGACATAAGACAATTATGATTAGCATGCATGGCTGAAAGATCAGCCCCATCATCTACATCATCAATGCAAAAAAATCCATATCATCATACTTCGCTCATGAAAGCATGTCAGCTACTGGGTTGTCTTTACTTGCTATGTGCCTGAACTCAAGATTCATGGATTTTATGTATCCAATCCACCTAAGCATGGAAATATCCGGAGTAGAACAACTTATGATCATACCTAGAAGAGGCAAACAATCAGTCTTTGACCACCACAACAGCTCCAATGAAGTACTCTCTATCATTCTTGAGAGCTGTGACAACTCCCAAGAGTTCTCTTTTAACTTGTGGATACCTTCATTGTAGCTCATTTAGGACTTTTTCCCTAAACTAAATAGCATACCTATTCCCATCTACATCATCTTGGACAATAGCCCATCCAATGTTGATAGGACTAGTATCAACAGTAAGAACAATAGGTCTCCCACACTCATAATCTGCCTTTTAAAGAGTCAGAGCAGCTTTCAATAATTTCTTCAATTTCTACATGGCTCTCATATGTTTTATCTCCTAAGAAAAAAGTTACCCTTTTCTCAAGAGCTGGTAGAGATCATCTGCAATATGAGCAAAACGAGGAATCCAAATAAGATAAAACACACAAGCTCCAAGAAACCTACGAACCTCAGAAGTAGAAGAGCAAGTCTCCGCAATCTTCTCTATGGCATCAACCTTTGCAGAAGAAGGCTTCCTCTCTTAATATCCACACATATGACCAAAAATCAAAACTTCTCTAGCACCAAAAATAGATTTCAACCCTAAGAATGTCAAATTCACTTCTTCCAGTCTGCAAAGAATCCTATCAACATCTCTTATATGTGAAGCCACAAAGAATCTGCATTCATAATCATCTAAAGAATCATCTTTACCTTCTTCCAAGCATCGCTTGGTAGGTAAATCATCAATAAAAGGCATAGTAAGCTCAGGAATAAATTCTCGTAGGACCTTCTTCATAGCATTCATCATATGAGCAACCAAATTAGTAGCTTCTTGCAAAAGCATACACATTCGGACAAGCCCTAAAGGTGTATTCATCGTAGTCAAATCTCTGCTTTGAAGGGCAAGCTAGAACTGATCATATCCGGAATAAAGATTTCCGAGTGAATAGATAGCATGTTCATCAAAAGCCTCAGCAAACTCATCCACAATAGGTCCTGCACCAACATTTCGAATAGTGATCTTGTTTACTGGCTGTAAGTCTTGTATGAACTTGAGTGTCCAATTCTTCTTGGGAACTGTGAACCACCTGTTGGAATATGGAGCTAAATATGGCTCTAGAATTCCCATCCTTATCTGCTCACTCAAAAGCTCTACCAATTTGGGCAAGTGAGCTCTTGGCACAGGAATAGGCCGTAGACTCCAAGGGACATGCGAAATGGTACAAAAAACCATAAACGTCACAATCTCATATGGAAAGAAAGCAAAAGCTTTTTCATGCCTGCATAACATCTCTTCAAAACATCTTACCTCTTCAGGAAGTAGAAAATCTTTAGTCCCAATCTTCATCTCTTTTAATGTCTCAGCTGAAAACTTATGCCCGATACCTGCAAGATCTCACAAAGGAGGTTGCATATCAGCTCTCCTAATCATCTCATCACTATCCAAAAGTAGCGGTCCTGCAACGGGTCTAATCTCTTTGTCAACTGTCTTATATTTTTTTGAACTCAGGCTTCATTGCTACAACCTATAGATTTCAACCCTTGTTGAAAATACCCTGTAAACACAAATTTTGATGTGTATAAATAGCAACGTCTAAATCTTTTTGTTGAAATATGTCAGCAAGGAATACTTTTTGCTGAGAATCGTCAGCACCCAAATTCCTTTGAAGTATGAAATCAGTAATCTCACAATACATCACCAGACAATGAACCTGTAAGACTATGACAACTCTTGATTGTTAGCATTTAGCAATATCAAAAGTTCTTCCATGGTATCTGAGCATGAAAGGCCATCATAGAGACCATCTATCTGGTCTTCTTCCTATAAAACACCTGTGATCATCAATTCTTTTTCTTTTCTTTTTACATACTGCCTGACAACTCTAGGCATATCAGAAATATGTTGAAAACACAAAGTACTTTCAGTGGATACACCATAATCATATGAGGAAAAACTATCGCTGCTAGGAGACGAGAGCTTTCCCTAACTCGTACCACCATCGTCTCACAAGATAGTGGTACCTAGCAAAATCTGGATCTCTTGCTAGAAGAGGGGAATCCCTCAAAGAATCTTTATTCCGCTGATGATTGATACAAACAATCGTGAATCAGATAGCTCTCTTCCCATCCTTGCTTCGGATCTATGCATAGGCAGACCCATCATCTAGAACCTTAGTCTTCATTCGAGACTCAACAATAAATGGCTGCCCCAAAATAATAGGATAAGAATAAGAGTTTTGTACACAGAAATGATAAGACTCACCCACATCTCCAATAGAAATCTTTAGATTTGGACAAGCAACATATAAATCTCCTGCAATGTTATTGGCCGCACGCATGCGCCAACCATGATCCACATCAACTGGCCATCTACTAGTATCATATAAACCTCGCACAATTACATTAATCTCGGAACCATGATCCAAAAGACAAATACGATGAGTCTCAGTCTCACCAATCTTTACGATAGATTCTGCAGTTGCATGAGCCCAGTGACTTCGAGAAAAATGGCTACAAGGCACCAATCTAGGCGCATCTTCGCTCTCATCATACTGTACGGGTGGAAGTAAAGGATGAAGAGACTTCTTGGACTACATACATAGAGCTCCATCTGTAGGCTCCTCAATGGTCTCTTCTTCAGAATCAAGCTCCTCAATCTATAATCCATAGAGAATAGCCTCGGCAATAGCTAAAGCCTCTCGATGGATCATATCCTACGTTGGCTCTTCAATAATTTGGTGCTTTTTTTTAATGATGTCAATAATAACATCATGAAACTCTCTTTTGGAAATCCCCAAAAATTCTCCAAGTGTAAATTCAATTTTGCAATTAAGAATTCGATCCTCAAGTACTTTTTTAAGTCTATGGATGTCTCGATGTCGGATAATAGCTTGAATCCAGGTTGCTTTTTCGGCTTTAAATCCTTTGTCTTTGGGGCCTTCTAATCTTCTTGTACTTTTAGGCTTTTGTACATCGGCCATACTCCGCTTTGGTGTCTTGAAGAAGAAGGTTGAAGAACTGGCTCACTCCTCCTAGTTGCCTTCTTTGATCCTTTGGGTTGATCATTATCTCTTTTGTGCTTTTCTTTAACAAGTGCTTCAAACCCTTGAGATTTTGCAATATAAGCATAGATAGAGAAGGAATCTACACAATCATTCCACCCAATCTCTTTTCTAATTGCATCTCCTATGAATGAAAGTTCAGATGATGAAGCTTTACCTTTCTTTTCTGTGTGTAGTGCATAGGACTATAAAGGAGACTTATCTTTCAGTAACTGCTCCAATTAAAGACCATAGGCAGCAGCTTCTCTTGCCGCCTCTTGCTTCACATAAGAAGAATATAGGAGACTCCAACAATGTCTTCATACCTCCTTTATCGAAAATTGTTTTAAGAGGTTGCTCTATATCTCCAAAACATATCATCCTACCCTTCCACACTACCAACTTCAGTCTTTTCACCTCTTCAAAGTCTTGACAGTCCTTCTGCTCATGGTCTGGACTATCGCATCATATGCAACGGCAAACGCGATCATTTATGGAAGAATTCATAGGAGTAGAAGAGGATGGGACAGAAATTGAAGCTGGGTTAAGTGGTTGTTGATATCTTCTGTCCATCTTTATTTGAAGACCCTTTAAGTTCTTTGAAACTTATTCCACCATGTCTTCGACAGTTGGTTTGGCAGATGGCCAGACAACTGCTGCAGGAATAGGCATGGGCATAGGCATAGAAGTAGGCATAGACATGGGATGCGAAGTAGGAGAGGAAGTGGAAGGAGCAACAGGAGAAGTGGAGGTAAGAGAAGACATTGTTAGGGGTGTTTGCATACCGTTCTGTAAGTGAGTCTTCCATCTTTTCCTCTTTGTCAATGTGGAAACCGCATCAATAGCATCTTGAAAATCTGTCTTCAATCCCATAGGTTGTGTATGGTCTTCAAGAAGCTCTCCCAACTCATCCTCTAGTGCAAGATCAGCCACTTGTAAGAATAACTTCACTTTCTCCAAGTTTAGGGCTTTTTCTCAAGTGCATCCAAGTGGTTGTAACGTTATTCAAACTCGCGCAATAACGTGGAAGTAACAAGTCCTTTGTTGGGCTTATAGACCCACTCTCTGAATGTTTTCGTGTAGCAATACCATAATCCTCCAGAAAATATTCATCTTTGAGCGCCTTCTTGAAGACATTCTAGTTTGAATCTTGCACAAACAAATCAATCACTCTAACCCGCAAAAAGAAAGTGTGACAAGCCGTAGGAAATAGTTACTCCAGTTGGTAGGAACTTCAAAGAAGCGCATTTGGCTTTCAAAAGTTTTAAGATAAGCTTAGACATTGCGGCCATCAAATAATTTACGTTCACTTACCACAGCCTCAATCTCCTTGGTTGCATTATGCGTATGCTCTTGTTTTTTATGTAGCATTCGTTGTTGATTCAATTGTTGCTGATGTTATATCTATTGTTGCTGCATAGATAACTGCATTTGTTGATTCTGCATCATAATAGCCAAAGATAGAGTTTTCAATAAATTCTTCATTTCATCGGTTGAAAAGGACGAAGCACTCAATGATGAAGTGGGCGGAGCATTCAAAGAGTCTCCCATCTCAATGATCAAAAGCGATGCTTTCACGTCGGGTTCACTAGGTGTTTCGCATGATAGAAGCATATATGCGGGAGTTCGTGAAGCTTCTCGCCATAGGGAAACTTTGTGAGATGGGAGGAAAGAAGAGTACTCAAAACATGGAGTAAAGAAGGACTAGAATCTCATTCCATCATTTACATATGTCAATTTGATAAGGAGAAGTTGGAACAAAACCTTGTCGATATGTTCATAGATTTCTTGATTATTACACACAAGGAATACAATCAATTCACAAGATATCTTCAAAGTTTGATTAGGAGAAAGATGAGTTGAAAGTTTTTTTGATAGTGAAGATAGGACACTTCCAAGTAATAAGGTTTCATTATTCAAACCATTAGAGGTTTCCATATTGCTTCACGATTATCACCTCATTCCATTCTCCATGGAAAGCTTGTTTCCAACTACACCTTGATATCTTGTAGGGAAATAAATTTATGTCAAAAGTCAAGATTTATGAGATTAGGGAAGTGAAGAGATATTAGTTAAGGCATTCAAACTCTCAGAGTTTTGGCAGACACTTGGTATGTCGACTTGCAAAAGGACGAAAAAAATCTTTACTGCAGTTGCAGTTTTTCTTTTTGGTGGTGAGACGAACTAATAATACCATAGATAACGGCAGTCAGCTATCTTTGCCAATATGATAGCTAACAAATAGGCAAAAAACGTAGCAAAATTGCGACTCGCTTAGATTGGACCACCTGTTCTTGATGCTCTAGAGCCATCTCTGATTTTTTTCCTTCTTCGGATGAGCTCCATCGACGATAACATCATCTAATCATCCATCTAATCTTGGCTCCTTCTCTCTAGTAACAGGGTAAAGAGTCTTCTAAGCTCGTCATTGAACTCCACAACATGAAGCATCTTTGTCACGGACTGTAGACAGACAAGTAGGATCGTTTAGCTTCGTTGTCGCACCACACCAGGTGCTTACAAAGTTGTATCGCAGAGAAGCGGCTTCTTCCGCATTGTCTTCAGATTCAGTCGTCACTTCTCTCCTCTTCATCTTAAGCTTGTAGTAAATCATACGCAGGCTCTCTCTCACGAGAATACACACAGAGGCTTGAATGAATATTTTCATTATCAGAATGTATATTTGTACATAATGATTCGACGCCTTTTTTGTTGCCGCTTGACGTTTAATTTAAATAATTAATTTAATCATAATACACACGATTAATCAGATCGCGTCAATTGCTTGTGTTAGTCTTGATTTCGTCACGGCCCTTTAACATGAGCACCATTGACGATGCGAACTAAGCCAAGATGTTTGCAGCATTCTTCAAAATTTTCTGAATTCAATGGCTTTGTTAAGAAGTCAGCCCACATGGTTGATGTCGGGGAAAATTCCAACACTAGCTTCTTATCTTCAATCATTTCTCGGATGAAATGATATTTAAGGTCGACATGTTTTGTCTTCTCTGAATGCTTTGGGTTGCTTGCCAAATATATACATGATTGATTATCACACATAATTGTGAGTTGGGGTCTTTGGATCAACTTCAATTCTTCAAGGAGCATTTGAATCCACAATCCTTCTTTAGCTGCAAGAGCTATAGCTACATATTCTGCTTCAGCCGATGAGAGTGTCACAACAGTTTGCTTTCGTGATTGCCACGTAACAGCTCCTCCTGCCAAAACAAAGGTAAACCCAGCAGTAGACCGTCGAGTATCAACTCCCCCCCCCAATCAAAATCCGACCACCCAAGAAGAGCGGTGAGAGGATCCGCCGATTGAGATTGGGAGTACATTATGCCATAATTATGGGTATATTGTAGATAACGAACATTGCGCTTAAGTGCTTTCCAATGAGACAGACCAGGATTGTGCATGAAACGAGATAAGTAATTGATACTCTGACAAAGATCAATGCACATGCCAGACACTAAATAACGAAATTTACCTATAAGAGGGCAATAAGGGAATTGGAACATGAAACCTTTATCACGAGAAGTGGTTGGACAGTCATTTACAGATAATTTACATGTGGTTGGCAAAGGGGTAGATGAAGGCTTGATGTCTGGAAAACCAAATTCTTTTAATAGGGAGTCAACATACTTGGATTGATGCAAATAAAAAGTGCCAGCCTTGGAGTCATGTATAACATGAAGACCTAAGAAGTATGTGAGGGGTCCAAGATCAATGATTGCAAAGGCAGATGCAAGTTCATGTTTTGCATGTTCAATAATTGACAAGCTAGAACCTATAACAGATATGTCATCCACATAAAGTGCAACAATTAAAAATGAATTATTAGTGTGACGGATGTAAATATTAGGTTCTGAAAGGAGATGAGTGTACCCGTGTTGGAGCATAAAAGAGTTGAACCGCTGGAACCAGAGGCGAGGAGACTGCTTTAGCCCGTACAATGATCGATGAAGCTTGCACACATAATCCAGTTGGGTCGATGAAGAATAATAAGGAGGCTGCTCCATATATATATCTTCGGGTAGATCGCCAATGAAGAAATGCAGTTTGGACATCGAGACGATGCATCTCAAGATCCAATGCAGCCAGCAGAGCAAAAGAATGTGGATGGAAGCCATACGCATAGACTGTTTTTGGGCATCATCCATATGAAGTAGAAGTTCAAGACCCGCGGTCAAGTCGCGCTCCTCTCACAATTTAACATCATTAGTCAATTGGGGATCTGTCCAATCAGGACAAGGTGTACTTCCATCGACAATATCGAGGAACTCCTGTTTTTGAAGAATAATCTCCATTGTCATGCGCCATGGGTGATAATTCCGGTCACTGAGTTTGTCGATTTTATAGGTTCACGTTGATGTCGACGCTTGCGCCATGGTGATCAAGCATGGGAGCAGTCCGACCACGCGATGCTTGTGTGGATTTCACAACCTAGTTATTGATACCATGTAGTAATTCATACGCAGGCTCTCTCTCACGAGAATACACACAGAGGCACGAATGAATATTTTCATTATCAGAATGTATATTTGTACATAATGATTGGGCACCTTTTTTTCTGTCACTTGACGTTTCACTTAAATAATTAATTTAATCATAATACACATGATTAATCAGATCGCGTCAATTGCTTGTGTTAGTCTTGATTTCGTCAAAGCTTACATATTCAGCACCTTCTTTGTTACAATCTTCTTGTCCCAACAACGTTTTGTTCACCATTTCCTTTGGCTTCATCTTCGTTGTCGTTATTGCAACACTCCTTCCTTGTCGTCGATATCAGCTTCATCAGTAGTCTCGTTCAAGTCATCGTCTATAGCTCCACTATCCTCCTTCGATGTCCGAGCTCACCAAGGTTGTCCTTCCCTTCATTTGCTTCTTCAGCATGATCAAAATTGCTTCGTTTTCCTTCTTCAACTGTCACTCAATCCTTTCATCTTCACATCTTCATCTTCATCATTTTCTGTGTCACAGCACGTTCTCCCTTTGACTTCTCTATAGTGTCGCCAATGGCTCAATGCCCGTTCATTGCAGTCTTCTATAAAGCTTAAGAAAAAGCTCCCCCTCCAGGATGTCGATCTGCTTCTTTTTATAAGGAACCAACGAAGAAAAACCTTCAAGAAGCTTCAAAAAATATCATTGATGTTTTTCTCTAAGAATTTCAGGAAGCATCGTCAATGATGATGTCTTTTTGTTGCTCCTCGACATCTCATCAATTTTAGAAACAATTCAAGCCACCATCTTTTAAACGTCTAATATCAACTTCATATTGACACCTAAGTTTAAAACTTGCTGAATGGTCTCAACATTATCATCATGGAGGATCAAAACGGAATTCCAAACCACCATGGCCATCGGACTTCTATTCCTTCCTTTCAAGCACTTTATGTAAGACAATGACAAGTAATCGCAAGTCTTGCATAGCAAACCAAAATATAGCTTGACTAGCCTATGTTCAAAGGCAGCTGCCTAATAAGGATAGGGAAATTCCGAAGCTTTAATATTACAAGCTTTTATACTTTCAAAGTTTTGCCATTGTTCACAACATAAGCAAATTTGAAGTGAATATTTTCTAATGACACCGATAAATGACAGTAGCTCTATAATCAAGCTCCTCGGATGGATCTTGCCTCCCTTCCAAGCCTTGAATAAATCTTGTGGGTTCAATCAACCTGAAATTTCCTTCATGTTTCTTCCATGCAATGTATCCTACAAAACTGCTTCGTGGATTTTCACGCTCAATCACTCATGCAATGTCAAATCCATGATTTGCCACCAATCAAACAATGTTCACAAAACATTATTAATGCACTAAGGAGAATGTGCCTGGCCTAACTATAGATGCTTGTGCATCATGCAAATGCAAACATGAAATAAATACACAATGGAAAATAAACTCATAATGATGCTAACTTAAGAGTCCAAAATCTTGGTAGAAAACTTCGCCTTTAGGTTTGCAGTGGTATATGCGCAGCGCCATGACAACGTGAAGGTCAATTAGGCAAATTATATGTAGTCGGATGAGTACAACGTTTAGATGGCCAAGATCCTTTATGCATCCGCAGTGGGCAGTTTGATGTATACCATGATAGCCACTCGTCTTGAGACATCATTTACAATGGGAGTTGTGGCACTAATAACCCATAAAACCATGCCAAATATTGTCAAAATTTGAAACAAACTTGTATACATTTGACACATTCTTATTAAATTTTCATATTAATTTTATGCAAATGCAGTTGTAGTTTCTTTCTTTGGAGGATGCATCTTTGCAATCCACCGAAAAAAGGAAAATGTTGGTATAAGGGAGTTTTTGTAAGAGAGGAGAGTGGAGTTAGAGTCAAAATCTAATAGACTTCCTTAGGTAATTAATTTCAAAAGTCATTTCCACAAGAAGAGAGCATATGAATGAGTAGTTTAGTGTTGTGAAATATCATTTCAAACCCAGAGCAATACAAAGCATGTTTGATAGAGTTTCTGCACTTAGAAAGTATTAAATTCGTAGCTAGGATTAACTAGAAATCACCTGTAAACTAGTCCCAACAATTATCATATTTATCTGGAGAAGAAAAAAGACTGTGCTTAACTATATCTTAGTTTATGAGGTTTTCTGGGTGGGTCAAAATTATGTTATATATGATGAGAGGATTGAAGAGGAGTTAGAGAAAGAAGGGGAACTTTTATTTGCATTAAGGTTAGAAGATCTAGAAAAAAGTTAAGTTATTTTTAACAAAAAGAAGGGCCATTTTGGAGGTCGGAGGGGTCGTGATGGGAGGGGGTGCCATGGGAGAGAGAGAGAGAGGAGACATGAAGAAGGAGAAGGCACCAAGATTCTAGCCCTTTTTCCTTGGTTTTTCATAGAGAGAGAGAGAGAGAGAGAGAGAGAGAGAGAGAGAGAGAGAGAGAGAGAGAGAGAGAGAGAGAGAGAGAGGGAGGGAGAGAGGGGAAGAGACCATGTCACCATTCTCAACCACAGAGAGATAGAGCAAGAAAAGAGGTGTGTGATAGAGAGGGAATGGAAAAAAGCATCTTCATGTTTCTAGTCAACATCAGCATCAAGCTTTTGATCGTTGTCGACTCCAAGATTGCCATTGCTATCAC
The DNA here is from genome assembly GCF_053477565.2 of Lygodium microphyllum. Taxonomy (NCBI): domain Eukaryota; kingdom Viridiplantae; phylum Streptophyta; class Polypodiopsida; order Schizaeales; family Lygodiaceae; genus Lygodium; species Lygodium microphyllum. The sequence goes on along the minus strand of NC_141136.1, from coordinate 133,034,110 downwards.
TATGATTACATTCTCCCTAAGATCACCTTCACTCTATCTATCATCACCATTCTTATTTTCAAGAGAATCAAGGCATTTTTTCATTGATTACTCTCTTGATTCTCATCAACCATTATTCTCTATTCTCATTTGGTGATGGAACCTAAAATCGGCCGGCACTGGCTATGGCACTAGTCAGACCTCATGCACACAACAAACAACCCCACCACATTGCCTCTTGGGCCAGGAGCTTGTGTAATACAATGATGAACACTAGATAGACTTAATTATGCGTTTGTAGCCGATATGTAGTCCAACGTTTACCTTCCCTTCTCCTCAAAGGGAGATCCCATAACATGTAGGCATAGTGCATTGTCACACAAAGATCAGGGGCTCCCCTCAGCTGATTGCTGCGGCTCCACTACAACTCTCCTACACCTCAGGGATTGAACCCAAGATGCGTCACTCCAACATATAAAACATAACGCATTAACTCCACTCTCTTCTTGTTTTGCACGATCTAGGAATATATAAATCCTCACCAAATAGTCCCAAGGAAAGCGTATAACTGACCTGCATCAAAGGCTCCTTTCCACTCAGTGTATAAGTTATATCTTAGGAAGAGAATTACTATGCAATCGAAAACTGATACCATGCCATGCGACATGCATAGTGCATATGATCCTAGTGCACAAATAATATTTATCAAATCAGTATTTTGTGATGTAGAAAAAACAATCCTTTCATGATTTTCACTAAACATATGCTTTGATGTATGGAGACTAGCACTGATTTCTCATGCTACTAGTCCCTTAGACTCAATTATCACAATTCTATAAATGGAATGCATAATAAAATGTTTCAAAAATTCAAACCCTCTCAGCCCTCTTAATCTCTTAACATCACCCTTTCACTCTATTGCTTAGATTATGCTGCGTTGCATAGGTGTACGGTTTTGTTTTGTATGTATTTTTTGCATAAAACGGAAAAACATAAACTATAATACATAAAAAAAGCCAAAATGATGCCAAACTTCATGCCTCAGGTTTTTTTAATGGCCACAACCACGAATCATAAATTTATTAGATTTTTATAATGCGAAAATCTTTTTTTTCTATTTTAGCTATTTTTATCTATTTATTTGTGTATAAAAATAAATTATTTTCTAATATATGATTAGTGACTGATTATGATAGCTGAAAGATGTTTTGTCTCAAAATTTTATCCTATGCGCATCTCTTTTCCCCACTCGAAACCAATAAAACCTTCATTTTTACTCTAAAAATGCACTTTTTGGGCCATAATTTAATTATTAGGACTATTTATCATTACGAGTCTGCCTTTTTTTTTTGCACAGCCCTCAATCATAATATGAACAATCTCCAAACAAATTTTTGTTCCATATGAATTCCATTTCAACCATCAAACATTTAAAAAAAAGCAAAATTCCTTTATAAAATTGAGGCATACCACTTATTTGCATGTTGTGGGTTTTGTAATTAATTTTTTCAGGTTGCCAATGGACCGACCAGCAGCAAATCTTGAATGCTGAACATCTCCCCTCTGCCTCCTCTTGATCTTGGAGCAATTCGAGACAAGCATCCTTCAACCGGTCTTCATTCTTCTTCATGTGCATGAATTGCCTCTTAAGGGGAGAGAGAGGAAGAAGAGAGAAAGACTAAAAAACGAGATTTTTTAAATTCTCCATTAAAATGGGCAAGCTTGCAGCCATCTTGTTCCTCTCCCTGCCCTGATCAAGAATCTCCCTCTCTCTCTCCAAACGGGTTTGAATCGAAGAGGCATCGAGCAAAAATGAGGAGGTGCATTGACGCTTCCCTCAGTTCGACAATTTTTGCATTAGTTTCAAGGCTTTTATTAAGCCTAAGGTTTAAAACATTAAAATAACTGGTTCATCTTTTTGTGTTCACACTGTCTCGCAAGTGGATTTTTCAATTTTGAAGACCCAAACGAACTCCCATTTGCAATCCAACTGGACACACGGCTTCGTGGCGTCGAACTCCATCAACCTGGCCTCTCCCATGCACTTTTCGGCTTCCTGATCTGGTAGCTACTTTATAATGCCGAACCTTGTGGGGATGAAATGGGGGGTCAAATGACCTCCGATTGACGAATCGAGACTTGTGTTGGATTGCTGACGTCGAAATGCATCTAGAAAAACTCTAGCCCGGCCATCCACCACCGTTTGATTTTTCATGAAAATTGGCTCGTTGACTTGTCCTGGCCATGTTTCTACTTTAAAACGAGCTCCAATGCTCCAAGAACGGGTCTAAATCGGGTCCTAAAATCTAGCTCTCATTGGCGACCACGGGATAGGGTGACTTAGCCCCTCGAATCTCACAAACAGATCTGCACATAAACACAACCACAAAGAGCATCAAGCTTATACAAAATAGATACGCAACAAAACACATCACAGCTCTCACACTACCCCTTGATAAAACCAAGGCATGAAATCCACGAGGAGTAGGCCTAACATAATCCAACAGAAGGCAAAAACTAGTCACTAACGGCCTGCTCTAATATGGCTAAGCTAAAAAGGACTATCAGAGAGCTCATCCTAAGTGGTGGTTTGAACTACCTACCGAATTGAGGACAACTCAACCAGGAGCTCCTCCTAGGCGAGGACTCCTATAGAATGATCAAGAAATATTGTCTTTTAGCACATTGTCCATTTAGCCTTTTATGTTCCATACTCAGGCATGTAAAAAAGAGGGAGATGAGTGTAGTGATCCAAGGAGAACAAGGCATCAGCCTCAGGTCCCGTCTCAATACCCAAGAACCTACCAAGCCCTGGTGAGGCGACACTTAATCCTTTTCTAAAGCTCACTTTTATTTTCGCTCCAACCTTTTATTTCCTTTTCTTTTCAGCTAGTTGCCACCCCTAGGAAGACAAGGCATTGGCACCGGGTCTTGTCTCGTCCCCAAGAACCTACCAGGCCTTCGCAAGGAGATGAACAATTGCTCAAGGATTTTTCTTTCTTTCCTTTTCTATTTTTATAGGGGTTAGAACCCCTTTTTGCACACGTGTATATTTTTATCATTCAGCTATTTAGGATTTTGCTTCTTTGCATCATCATTTTTTCTGGCAAGCTTTTTTAACTGCCTCACAACTAACAGAAACTCCTAGAATAGCCACCGAGCAGGTCAACAGAACAAGGTCACTATGATTGCCTTCTAAAACATGTATTTCAGTGGCCTGACAATGCCTTTACAGGAGGCAACGATTACTTAGACCTCCCCCAGACATACATAACCTAAACCTGGGACTTTATGCCTTGATTGCCGATCCCTAACAAACAAAAGAAAATACCCCTTACATACACATATATCATTAATTGCTTAAAGAAGCCTCATGCTACTCATGCGAGTCAGCTAGAAGCTTGATCTGGGCCCTTTGTAGATCCACTAGCCCAAGCCTTTCTACTGATATCTTAGTAATAATGGCCATCTCTTCTTGGGTACTATAAGCTCAATGAATGACATCATTAGGTTGATATAACTCATCTTCTTGGTCGTCATTCAAATGGATCGCTTGTCCCAACTTTTCAATAACTTCTCCTATAGGGAGAATTGGATTTATGATCATTCAACTCTTCTCTAGTTGGACCCTTACAGATGTCAATAATATGATCCAAACTAGAGAGAGCTTCAAGCCTAGGCACATCACATGGATGCAACTTAGGATGGTGCATATTGTCAGATGTAGCATTATGCCCTTTAGTCACATCCTCTTGGGAATCCATCAAATAATGTCCACATGCAATTCTTGGCCCTTCATTTGACACACCAACCATGCATTTACAAATTTTGGGTCTCCAAACCCATCTCATATTCCTTTTCATATTTTGAGACTGCCTCATTTTTGCCACATTGGTTTCATGGACTCAATGTGGAATTATTGTTATAGCCAGATGGCCTCACATCCTTAGCGCTTCTACTCAGCATAGGTGGACCTTGGGCATAGTACACCTTCTTCATATGAGATATCTTTACTTACCTTTGTCCACTCTGCAATTGCTTATTCATAGGAACCATGCTTTTACTTGGTGCGCAGATCGGACGCAGGTAGCTCACGTAGTGAATTCCCAAAGGTCCCCAAGAACAAAGCACTCTACTTTTTAGCACAAAGACCAATGTAAAAACAAGCACGACATGAGATAAGAGACAAATTGGGTTGAATCTCCCCCATGCCTTGTGTGAGCGCTTCACAAAGCATGTATTTAATATATATTTCCAATCTTTTTGCTCAAAAATAGCCCAATTACAAATATGACAAGCTTTTAGCTTTTGAGTTTGCTTTCTACCAAAAATAGGAAAATAAAGCTAATGGACGGTGCCCAAAGAGTCTGGCACGCCCAATCTCAATGTCCAAATAAAAATAACATATCCAGGCGCATAAGCGCATACAAAATAATAATAAATAGTCGATGTCTCTATAGACATAATCAAAATATAGGCGTGGCGCCTATCAAAATATAGTCGAAAAGTCGAAAACTCGCTAGACTCCAATGCTTTCCTCCGCCACTGCTGCTATCTCTACACATCAACTGAAGCATTCACAATCGTTAGTAAAATAACACAATTAAACCGACAAAAGTGAATACTTAGCAGTCTTCAGCTACATAAATAAATCAACTGGTTAGAAATAAATCCTAACCTTAATTTATTACGAGTGCGCACTCTAAACTCATAAACGTTTATTAATTTAATATGCATTTTGCGGAATCACCCGCTATGGAATCACCCATGTACACACTAAATTAATGAAACGCCCGAAAAGGACAGGCGTCCCCATCAACTTCTCGCACAAAGAATCCTCTTTGCGTATGAGCCCCGGTCATCTAAGTAAGTTTACGGAATCCACCGTAAAACCTCACGGAATCCACCGTGGAATATGCCTCCTGGCATCATACCCCCGGGATGGGATAGCAATTGACCTCAATTGCTATTAGCTCAATGTGGAGCTAACAGAGTGGGGAAAGCATTTAAGTCTCTAGCGTGCATCCATTGTGCTTCTTCTACAGGATGGTTCTTAAATTTCACGAGATATCTAGAGTACCTTCGGCCAGTTCTAGTGGTCATGTAGTCAGTGTCTATGATGGCTTCTGGTTCAAGTATTTCAGTCTCTTCTTCTAGTAAAGGTGGGTTTTCATAGACAGGGTGGATAGGTAATTGTCCTCTAAATGGTCTCAATAAACTAATATGAAAGGTATTATGAATTTTCCAATGAGATGGCAGTTCTAACTTGAATGCATTGTCATTAATCTTATGAATGATTCTAAATGGTCCGTAGAATCTAGGGGCTAATTTAACAACTGGATGTCTATCTACACTTTGCAGTCTACGCTTTTCTATTCTAAGCCAAACATAATCATCAACTTTGAAATTCATGGCTTGTCTTTTCTTGTTGGCTTGTTTGGTATATGATTGTTGGGCTTTAGCAATCATATCCTTTACTTCATCAAAAATAGTGTTATGCATAACAGCAATATCATCGGCACTTTGTATTCTATTAGACAAAGATGCAACAGGTGTAGATAATCTATGTCCATAAATAACTTCAAAAGGTGCTTTCTTTGTAGATGTGTGCGGTGTATTATTGTAGGCAAACTGTAATAAATGCAAATGAGTATCCCATGTTTGAGGTTTAGAGATAGTGTATGCACGTAAAAGATCTAAAATAGTGCTATTTGTGGCTTCTGTTTGTCCATTTGTTTCTGGATGAAATGCAGATGAGAAATCAATCTTTGTGCCTAGATTTGCAAACAGTGTAATCCAGAAATTATTACAAAATCTAGAATCTCTATCTGAAATAATGACTTTCGGCAATCCATGGTTAGTAAAAATAGTTTTCAAAAATAACTGTGCTGCTTGTGATGCTGTTAAAGTTTTCTTACATGCAATGAAATATGCTTGCTTACTAAATCTATCTACAATTGTCCAAATCATGTCATGGTTAGATTTAGTATTTGGTAAGCCAGTAATGAAATCCATAGATATATGTTCCCAAGGTTTAGATGGAATAGATAAAGGCATTAATAACCCATATTGTTTACCATGATGTCTTTTTATTCTTTGACAAATCAGACATTCAGAAACAAAATTAGATACATCTGCATCCATATGCGGCCAATAAAAATCTTCAGTTAACATGCGTAATGTAGAAATGATACCTCTATGACCTTGATATGGGGGACAATGAATTTCATTCAAAACAAATGATCGGAATGGAATAGTAACACACAGTCTCTTTTCAAAGAACATGAATCCATCATTATATGACAATGAATCAACAGGAATGAAATTATTTTGAACTAATTTTTGCCAATCAGAATGAAAAGTAATATCCTGGTGATATGTGTCTTTCATAGCAATCAAAGAATCAAAAGATATGATAGAAATGTTATGAATTGCAGGTCTTCTACTTAATGCATCGGCAACTACATTTTCTTTTCCAGGTTGGTATTGAATGATAGGATGGAAACTTTGAATGAATGAAGCCCATTTGATATGACGGTCAGAAATTTGGGGTTGGCTAAGTAGATGTCTAATGCTTTGCTGGTCGGTCTTTATCATGAATTCTGAACCCATTAAATAATGCTTCCATTGTTTCAATGCTTGTACAACTGCTAAGAGTTCCTTGTCATAAGTGGAATATTTAAGCTCAGAGGGTTTCAGCTTAGAACTAGAATATGCTATTGGATGGTTATCTTGCATTAGCACGGCTCCTATTCCTGATCCGCTAGCATCGGTCACAACTAGAAAGAATGGTCTGTTAAAGTCAGGCAATTGTAGAACAGGGGCATTGGTCAATGCACGTTTAAGTAAATCAAAGGATTTCTGCTGGTTTTCAGTCCATTGGTAAACAATACCTTTCTTAAGAAGTTTGGTCAATGGTAAAGCAAGTAATGAGAAATTACGTACAAACTTCCTATAGAAACTAGCAAGACCAAGGAATGAGCGTAATTCATGTACATTTTTAGGAATAGGCCAATGCAATATTGCGTCAATTTTCTTAGGATCAACTTTTATTCCTTCTTCTGATACAATATGACCTAGATATTCTATTTCTGTCTTAAAGAATTCACTCTTGTCAGGATTTGCAAACAATTGATTTTCTTTCAGTAATTGAAAAACTAATGATAAATGCTCATAATGCTCTTTTTCACTTTGACTGAATACTAAAATATCATCAAAGAAAACTATCACACAATACTGATATTTTAGAAAAATACGATTCATCATTCTACTGAAAGTAGCAGGTGCATTAGTTAATCCGAATGGCATAACTAAGAATTCGTAATGGCCAAACTGTGTCCTGAATGCAGTCTTAAATATGTCGGATCTATCTAACCTCACTTGATGATATCCAGATTTGAGGTCAATTTTACTAAATATAGAAGATCCTTGTAGTTTGTCCATAAGGTCGTCAACTCTAGGTATAGGATACCTATTCTTTACAGTGATCTTGTTTAATGCTCGGTAATCAATACACATCCGATAAGTATTATTCTTTTTCTTGACTAGGAGCACAGGTGCACCGAATGGGGAACTGCTAGGTCGAATTAAACCTCTATTTAGTAATTCTTCTACTTGACTCTGGATTTCTTTTTGCTCTATTTGATTGTGCCTATATGGGGCTTTGCAAGGTGGTTGTGTGCCAGGTATTAGGTCAATCTTATGGTCTTCTGGACGTGATGGAGGTAAACCTGGTGGTAGGTCTTCTGCAAAACAATTCTTAAAATATGCAAGAAATTCCTTATGCCTAGGGTGCATATGAGTTTCTTTTGCGTGCAATTCATTCACCCAAATGAGATATGATTTAGTATTCTTGCGTAGTGCACGTTTTGCTTGAGTATGCGAAAGCAGTGGAAACATATGAGATGCATGCATACCAAATAATGTAATAGATTTTCCTTGAAAATTAATATTCATTGTGTGTGTGGAATAATCTATATTGGGATTATGTTGGTGTCTCCATGGCATTCCTAGAATAATGTCGCTAGACTGTAATGGGGCAACTAAGAAATTTCTTCTTTCAATATATGGACCAATTTGAATTTCTAAATTTTGAACTTCTTGTGTGCCATTGTACCTAGTGCCTAAAAATGCAGCTTTTATGCGATAATGCGTAGGTATTGTATGCAATTTCAATTCCTTTACCAATTTTGCTGAAATAAAATCATGCGTACTACCGTCATCATGCAATACAGTTCTTTCTTTTCCATGCACCATACATTTCATAGTCAACAATGAATGTAAAGTAGGCATACCTGGTAAAGTGTCGGAAGTAGTAGTAGGATCATCTTCTTCTTCAGTGAAATCCGGCATATCCTCATGCTCGTCCTCGTCCATAGCTCCAAGGTAGTTGATATGTGCTGATGGCTTCTTTGAATGACAATTTGCTGCGAGATGGCTTGGCTGGTGACACTTGTAGCATACGATGGGCTTGGCTTTGGTCACATTATTTGCAATGGTTGGGAGTCTGGGTATATTTGGATTTGCTTGTTGGATAGGCTTAGGATTTGGATTGACAGTGGTTGGTAATGCGGGTGGTTTAGGCCAATTCTTACGGAAAGGTGGTGATGAGAAACGACCTGGATTAAACCTTCTGAAATTGGAATTGAATTGTTTAGATCCATAATTACCGTTTGCTTGGAATGGCTGTGGTCGTCGATCTCTTCCACGTAACTTATCTTCAGTGTCGTGAGCTAAGGAGATGGCATCTTCAAGGGTAGCAGGCTTGAACATATTCACCTCAGCGTAGTAATGTCCAAGAAGTCCAGACATATACTTCCGCTTATGTGTCGTCTCTGGTACGTCTTCAAGCATGCGTAGCTGTAGAAGTGCATTCCAAAAACGCTCTGTATACTGTGGAATAGGCTCACGATCGCGTTGTTGAAGTAAATCCCATTGCTTGATTGCCTTCTCATGAAATTGCGGTGGAAGAAAATTTTGCATGAACTTCTTCTTGAAATCTTCCCATGTAGCAGGACATTCTATGCTCTTGCGGACGACAGTCCACCAAAGTGATGCTCTATCTATCAGATGATTAGTAACACACTTGATTTTATCTTTCTCAGGATAAGTTTCCTCATGGAAATAGTCATCAAACTGGCTAATGAATGATAAAACAGTCTTTCCTTCTCTTATGCCATTGAAAGTGCGAAACTTGAAACTTCGTTTACTTATCTTGGATTTCTTGCGAATGGTTTGTGCTTCAAGAGTGGCGTCGATGGTACGGCGTATCAAATCTTCAGCTTGAGGTTCTTCTTTATCAGTGGACGCTCCTTGTAGCTTTGTCAATTGCGCTTGCAAGGCTTGCCTAGCTCTTCGCTCTTCGTCCAATTGCAGCATGATAAGATCCAGCTTTTGTTCCATGGTAGGCTCGGGTAGGTCGTCTTCAGCCATAGGATCATCCATATGTGGGGAAGTCATCCTGTAAAACTCAACAAACCTTTCTCACTCAAAATCAGTTAGCGGGATGAGCGTAGCTCAAATTTGGGGTTACAAGGCTATGTATTTTGGGTATTTTCTTCTTCAATTTTCAGAAATTCTGAAATATTTCTGTCGCTGTTTGCTGAAAGTACTTCAACGAACTTGTAGATAGGTAAAACAGCTTGTTGCGAACAACTTTCCAGTTCAGAGTTTTTGCAAACGAACAAGTCTTCTAGGAGTTTCGAGCGTTAGTCAGTTCTGATTTAGTCTGACTTGCAGAGTTGCAGACTTAACAGACTTGCAGGGTTGTGAACTTGCTGAACTTAGCTGACTTGCAGGACTTGCAGTACTTGATTAGTGTCGACTTGCGAAACTTGTCTTCTGGAGTGCGTGACCGAGAGTTTGCAGACTTATCTGCCTTCACTGACTTGCAGAGTATAGAGGTAACTTAAGCTTAATAAGCTTAAGTAATGGAGAAATAGGCCGCCGTTTTTCAATCGTGAGGGGGGGGGGCCGTTTTTTGATTCCGCGCGGATTTTTCGGAGGTATCTTCTTGCCAGTCGATTGACGATTTGAAACTTTTTTTAAAGTTTCTTAAGCTTAAGACTAAGCTTTAAGCTCAAACTAAACTTGATTAGGAAAGATCTTATCTGTAACTCCACGACTTCATGAAGGAAGTGTTTGAGTGGTCCTCCGCCGACAGAGAGTGGTCCTTCGCGATCTGAGAGTGGAAACAGGGGTTCTTGATCGCCAGAAGTCTGCCTGTATCGACGGTTCGCGACGAGATTGACTGTAGAGGTCGTTTGTTCCTGGAGCTCCGCCTTCGCCCGAGATTGGTAGCGATTGGAAGCCCTTGATCTCTGCTCCGCTCTGATACCACTGGTGCGCAGATCGGACGCAGGTAGCTCACGTAGTGAATTCCCAAAGGTCCCCAAGAACAAAGCACTCTACTTTTTAGCACAAAGACCAATGTAAAAACAAGCACGACATGAGACAAGAGACAAATTGGGTTGAATCTCCCCCATGCCTTGTGTGAGCGCTTCACAAAGCATGTATTTAATATATATTTCCAATCTTTTTGCTCAAAAATAGCCCAATTACAAATATGACAAGCTTTTAGCTTTTGAGTTTGCTTTCTACCAAAAATAGGAAAATAAAGCTAATGGACGGTGCCCAAAGAGTCTGGCACGCCCAATCTCAATGTCCAAATAAAAATAACATATCCAGGCGCATAAGCGCATACAAAATAATAATAAATAGTCGATGTCTCTATAGACATAATCAAAATATAGGCGTGGCGCCTATCAAAATATAGTCGAAAAGTCGAAAACTCGCTAGACTCCAATGCTTTCCTCCGCCACTGCTGCTATCTCTACACATCAACTGAAGCATTCACAATCGTTAGTAAAATAACACAATTAAACCGACAAAAGTGAATACCTAGCAGTCTTCAGCTACATAAATAAATCAACTGGTTAGAAATAAATCCTAACCTTAATTTATTACGAGTGCGCACTCTAAACTCATAAACGTTTATTAATTTAATATGCATTTTGCGGAATCACCCGCTATGGAATCACCCATGTACACACTAAATTAATGAAACGCCCGAAAAGGACAGGCGTCCCCATCAACTTCTCGCACAAAGAATCCTCTTTGCGTATGAGCCCCGGTCATCTAAGTAAGTTTACGGAATCCACCGTAAAACCTCACGGAATCCACCGTGGAATATGCCTCCTGGCATCATTACTAAAAGGAATAACATCTACTAGAAAGCATGACTCATTTAAAGATGGCAAAGGTCTCTATAGAGCCTTTCCATTGGCAAAACTAGAACCACCCATAGGACACTTATCCATACTCATAGGCCCAATGGTCCTATCAATGCCATCATCGCAACTACCTCTCGTGAAACTATTGCAAGCCTTGGTGGGACTTGCTGGGTGTGGAATCTTCTGATCCCCAAGAGGCATATTATCACTACTCATAGCGAAAGGATTTTCTCTTTGCAAAATTGATTGGATATTTGGATGCACTTGCAATGAGCGAGGGAAACTCCAAAAGTTTTCCCAACATCTTCGAATATCTTGCTCGTAGTCAATTACATGCCCCTTGGTCTCATTTAATGACTTAGGATCTTGCATCCTCACTTGGATTTGCGTATTGATCTCTAAGCCACTCAAAAAGAGCTCACATAGCACATCACAGGGCAATGCAGTAGCTCTTCTTGGCCAAAGCCGCAGAATATCATCAAAGGCTAGAGCATATTCTTTAATAGAAGGATAGGACTCGTGCCTAGTCTGCATCAGCTACCCTAAAACTTGGGTCATAGGCACCTTCTTCTCATATTCATCTAAAAATTGATCACTCAACTCCTCAAAGGATTTAATAGACCCCCTTGGGAGGCTCCAGTATCATTTTCTAACTACTCTCTTCAAGGAGCTAGAAAATACAAGCATCCGACGAATATCATTGAACCCACTTGCAAGGCAAGTTAGGCCATATTATTTTAAGTGCAACATTGGGTCCTCATTTACCAACCCATGAAATACTGGGAGATCTCTATAAGGAGCAGGGCATTTAGTCCTCTCCATTGGGATTAGCAGTGGGCAATTAAAATCTTCATATTCATGACCTAACTCTAGTGTCTTGGGGTCTCCAACCTCTTCCATTTCCACCTTTACTAGTGTAGGGAGGTCAATATTATCCTTGCCATCCCTTTCTACCAACTCACAGAGTGGTCTAGGGAGTCCTATAGCTCTTAGCATGTCATTTTGATCCTTTCTTAGAGGATCTTCCATATCTTGTCCCTTCCTACGCACTTCCATGATGGCTTTATCTAGGAGCTTCTACCCCTCATCAAAAGCAAACTTATCCTTAGCACTTAGGACTTGGAGATCGTGCCTTTTCAGCAATGGTTTTCCCTTTATAGCTAGGGCTTCTAGCATCCTTCTAATATCTAAAATTTTGGCATGATGTCCCACCAAATGGGACGTTTCGGCCATATGTGCACTCCATTGTATGTCAAGTTTTTCCCATGGCACAATAGCTTTAACATAATTACTTGTGGATACCATGACCGTTGTAGCTTCCAACATACTTGTTCCATGCCCTCTAGGTTGATGGATGGTTATACACGATTTCTCTTGGGTAGAGACCACACCAAGGTGAACCTTGGCCCATGCCATTGCATTAGAGGATGGGGTAACTACTAACAGGTTACTCTTCTCATCACCTAAATTATCTTATATAGAGGACTCATGCTCTACGTAACTAACTAAATCCATCAGTAAGTTTTGTATAGGGAAAGCCAAGGTTTTCCATCCTTGAACGAACCCCATTTTATGGGCAGCTTAGCACACTACTAATGGAAATTATAAACTTATGTCCCTTTACAACCTAGATTCGGAAACTGTGACTTATATGCAGCTCCTGGAAAACGCACCACTGATGGGACCTTAAATGGGTCGACACTTGTTGTGGCACTAGCCGGACTTCATGCACACAACAAACAACCCCACCACACGGCCTCGTGGGCCAGGAGCGTCTGTAATACACTGAGGAACACTAGACGGACTTAATTATGCATTTGTAATCGATATGTATTCCAACGTGTACCTTCCCTTCTCCTCAGAGGGAAATCCCATAACATGTAGGCATAGTGCATCGTCACACAAACATCAGGAAGCTCCGCTCGGCTAATTGTTGCGGCTCCACTGCGACTCTTCTACACCTCGGGAATTGGCCCCAATTAGATGCGTCGCTCCAATATATAAAATATAACACACAAACTCCACTCTCTTCTTGTTTTGCATGATCCATGAATATATAAATCCTCACCGAACAGTCCCAAGGAAAGTGTACAATTGACCTACAACAAAGGCTCCTTTCCACTCAGCGTATAAATCATATCCTAGGAAGACAATTGCTATGCAATCCAGGACTGACACCATGCCATGCGTCATGCATAGTGCATATGATCCTAGTGCACAAACAATATTTATCAAATTAGCATTTTGTGGCAAAGACACAGACTTCAAGGACATGACTATGACTTGCGAATCATTGTTAAGTAAGTGCGTTATTGTTTTACCAATCAACAGTATGAAAATTTATTACTTTGTCATGTTCAATATTTTTAATCTATGAATTCAAACTTGGTTGTGTATGTTCTATATTTAATATGAATTCTAGATCATGTTGTCTCATAATTTTAAAAAATAGAAAAATAATAAAACTCATCAAATCAGTCAAAATAGATATTTGAAACTATACAAAATACAAAATGTATAGTACTATAAAGTGATATTGTTTAAATAAATTTTATACAATAAGAGGTCTATTTAATTTTTTATATTTTCTAATAATTTTTTATATCATTTAAAATTAAAAAAGTGATCATCTTGGGTAAAAATGAATGCTTTTATTAGTGAAATATTATGTATACTTATAAGAGAATTATGCTAAATTTCAAGGAATTTAAAACTGTCATTTTTAAATTTCTTTTAATTTTTTGAGATTTTAGAAAAAGATAAAATAATTTAAATATATATTTTAAAAATTATATATATAAAAACTTATTGTTTTCAACTATATGCCAAATGAAAATATATGTGTACTTTGATTTGTGACATATAAGAGTATTGGGGATGAGTGATAGTTTAGAGTGCATATTTAAGTTTATATGAGTTTATCTTTTCATGCAAACAAACAATTCAAATAGTTAAGTTATAAATTTATTGCAATATTTAGAAATAGTTTCTTTATCTATATCCACATGTGAGTGGTATGAGGGTTTAACCTCAACACTGAATTTAAACTTTAAAATATATATAAATTTATTTCATCATGAACACAACTTTATTATTTTTTTAGTGTGAGGAAAGGCAAGAGAGGAGGGCTAATGGCATAATTTATTAATTAGGGAAATTTTCTAAATTTATAAATAAGCTTTGCATATACATGCAAGAGAGTGCAAAATGAGGTTTGTTTTTATCTTGCTTGTTATTTAGTTTAAAGAAAGGAAAGAAGGACGTTCCTATTAAAATTTGAAATAAACTAATCATTTAAACATTTAAAGAGCAACGGAGTTCAATTGTATTTCATGAAAAGAGGTGACATTTCTAAAAGGAAAAATTAAGATTTATGGGTTTTTTGGGAACGCTAGGTTGATTTCTTTGAATGCTTTACTTTTTAATATATAAAAATAATTAATTTTATAAATGGCATATAAAGAAATCTAAAAAGACACGTAAATGGTGTATGATTGGAGATCCACTGGATCTTCATTTCTTAGATAAACTTCTTCAAAGTCAAACAACAAAATCATGGATAAACCGCCACAAGCATGGCAAGGAGTAAATTATGAGGAGCCACCCCTACAAGATGTAGGGAACACCTTAGCTATCTTAGGATTAGAATTCTAGTGGCTAACTTTGAGACCTAGTTGTGAGACGTTGTAAGAAATGACATAAATGAAACTAAATAGCACCTCATCCAAAGGAAAGAGTAATGGATTTTATTGTCTATGGGGATGGAGTTCAACCACAACCTAGATGGTTTGAACCCTTGGCACCCAAGTATTCTCTGGAGCTAAAATAGGTTATACACTGTCTTCAATGTCGGATCCAAGATGAAGAAGATGACAATTCACACTCACTAATCCTCAAGCTTAGAAATAACTAAATCTTAGAAATAACTAATGGTCTTGGAATTTAAATGACCAAGAACGTTTGGAAAAGCATAGTAGAATTTTGTATTGTTATCATTGAATGCTACATGCTCAATTTTCATGTAATTAGAAGAAAATTCTCCATGAAATTGGTTTTATTAACATTACGCTCATAGTAAAGTCCAATAGGGGTTTCAAAACTACCCTATATTGCTTAAGTAAAATACAAGATATACTAAAAAGCTCTTGCATGATATATTATATGTCTATACAATAGAAATGGCTTATGATACTCAGGATAACCTAGCTATTGAACCTTATAAGGCTTTAATAATGGTACGTTTTATGAATGTGAAAGAAGAAGAACTCAAACAGAGTGCTAGACATAGTCTGCTTGAGAATGTTTTAATGGAAATATCAAAAGATGTGCCTATGGTCAAGCCTTGGAAAATAACCTATTTATATGTTGAAGAGATTGAACTAGAAGTACTTAAAATAGACATGACTAAAGGAAAATACTCAAATCTAGGGGATTAACTTGAACCTGAGGATCAGAAGAGATTTGAAGAAGTATTGTGAGCACATGTTAGTGGATTTTCTTGGTCTTATGCTAGCCTTAAGGGTATCAAAGCTAAACTTTGTCAACGTTATATTGATCTAGAACCAAGCACATAACCCATATGACAATGTCAACAAAGAACAAATCTTGTGTATGTGGAACTAGTCAAGGTTGAGATAACTAAACTTCTGGGTGTAGGATTCATATATCCTGTTGCGTATAGTGAGTGGGTATCTTCCATCATGGTACTACCAAAGAAGAATAGCAAGATAATCTGCATCCTGTTAGAATATCAATCTCCTGTTACTTTTCAGTCAGTCTATCTTTATGTGTGTGACCAACATTAGCTGGATACAGCTGTACATGTGTGTGAGATTCAATAAGTCGGTGTAATCAGTGACTTAACCACAATTAGTCTTGATTAGTCATACCTATGTATCACTACAAGGAAAGAGAGGTATAGCAACGACGGGTAGCAATGCAGGAATAGCAGCCTCGCTATCTGTATCGCTATTTGTGTTGCATTAGCGATGCCCCACAGGGAAAAAAAAGAGGGCCGAAACTCGAGCTCGTTTCATTTTGTGCATTTTCGTGAGACACTTCGAGAGGGAGAGCGACCGTTTTGCATAGAGGGGTGAGAGAGGGAGAGGAAGAAGGCTTGCCGCAGCCCCGCCGCCGCCGTTCACGAAGGAGAGGAGGAGCCGCTGTCACGAAGAGGAGCTATCAAATCTCAAAATATTTACGGTGAGTCCATTCTCTCTCTCTTTTGCTTGTTTAGGGTTTAATTTGTGTATATTGGAGGGAGAGGAAATGAGAGAGAAAGAGAGGGAGAGGGAGAGGGAGGGAGAGGAAGAGAAAGAGAGGGGGAGAGAAAGAGAAAGAGAAAGAGAAAGAGAGGGAGAGGGAGGGGGAGGAAATGAGAGAGGGAGAGGGAGGGAGAGAAAGAGAAAGAGAGGGAGAGGGAGAGGGATGGGGAGGAAATGAGAGAGGGAGAGGGAGGGAGAGTGCATTCTCTCTCTCTTTTACTTTTGCTTATATGATTTGTGTATATATATTGAGAGAGGGAGAGGAAATGAGAGAGAAAGAGAGGGAGAGGGAGAGGGAGGAAATGGGAGAGGGAGGGGGAGGGAGGGAGAGAGAGAGAAAGAGAGGGAGAGGGAGAGGGAGGGCGAGAGAGAGAAAGAGAAGGAGAGGGAGAAGGAGAGGGAGGAAATGGAAGAGGGAGGGGGATGAAATGAGAGAACGAGAGGGAGGGAGAGTGTATTCTCTCTCTTATTTATTTATTTTTTGTATAATTTGTGTATAATGAGAGAGGGAGAAGAAATGAGGGAGAGGGAGAGGGAGAGGGAGGAAGAGAGAGAGGAAATGAGAGAGGGAGAGGGAGAGGGAATGAGAGAGGGAGAGGGGGGAGACGAAAACATAATAGGGAAATGAGAGAGGGAGAGGGAGGGAAAAGAAATGAGAAAAGGAGAGGAAAAGAGCAAAAGGAAATGAGAGAGGGAGAGGAGAGAAAAAAAAGAGAATGAGAGGAGAGAGAAAAAGAGATAAGATGTTAAACATAATAGGAAAAGAGAGAAAGAGAGGGTGTGGGTGAGGGTGAGGGTGAGGAAATGAGAGAGGGAGAGGAAGAGAGAAAAGGAAATGAGAGAGGGAGAGGAGAGAGAAAAAGAGAAATTAAATCTAATAGAGAAAGAGAGAGGAGAGAGTCAGGGTGAGGGAGGGACAAGAAATGAGAGAGGGAGAGAAAGAGAGAAAGGGAAATGAGAGAGGGAGAGGAGAGAGAAAAAGAGAAAAAATCATTAAACCTAATAGAGAAAGAGAGAAAGAGAGGGTGAAGGTGAGAGAGGGAGAGGAAATGAGAGAGGGAGAAAGAGAGAAAGGGAAATGAGAGATGGAGAGGAGAGAGAAAAAAATATGAGAGAGAGGAGAGAGAAAGAGATAAAAATCATTAAATCTAGTAGGGAAAGAGAGAAAGAGAGGGTCAGCGTGAGGGAGGGAGAGGCAATGAGAGAGAGAGAAAAAGAGAGAAAAGTAAATAGGACCTTACAATAAGCTTAGGGTACTATGATAGTGTGTACTAAGAATGAGTACACCTGTAACCTCTAGGGAGTGTTTAGTGAAGATTATATTTTATCTCCTGGAACGTTTGTTAAAAAGAGGAGTATGGATCACATGTCCTCTATGTGTTTATGGTGCATCTCGGGGCCAATCCCAGAGGTGTAGGAGAGCCGTAGTGGGGCCATGACAATCAACCACGCAGGGGTGCTCCCTTTTGTCTATGCTTACATGGTGTATTACACTAATATGTGCAAGGACTCCCTTTGAGGAGTGTGGGAAGGGTTATCCATTGGATTACAATTCATACAAATGAGAAGTTCTACATTGGAGGTTAGGGTTCTATACCCCTTAGACACTCTTGGTCATGAGGCCGTGGGGTGGTTTGAGTGTGTAGTAGAGGCCCATCTAGTACCATAGAGCTAGTGTCAAGCACGTTCTTGGTTACCAACCAATTCTATAATATGCCTTCTTTTTATTCATGACCCCTAAGAACCTTGTTCATCATCACCTCTACTATCATACTCTCATTCTATTGACAAAATTTCACTATTGATGCCTAGCCTCCTCTACTTCCTGGACTGCTATTGTTAACCCTTTAGTGGCTCCATTTGACCCTACCACCTTGTTTACTACTACATAATCCCCTTAGCCTACCTTCAATCCTATAAAACTCCTCTTCTTAATACAATGTGGTTCTATCCCTTTTCATAATAGCTCTAGTTATAGATGATAGAGGATTGAATGGAAGGTAGTCCATGTAGACTCCCTCCTCTTTGTGCAACAACACCAATATTCACCCTGCCTACTACTTAATATAACATCAATGTTGATCTAGTAACCTTAGAAAATGTAAAATCCCCCATCATTTTAGATAATATATTCTACTATATTCGAACTATGGATAAGAAATTTACTTATATTAATCTACATTAAATAATTTTGATTGACATGATGTGGTTGCAGTGTGCTTCTTAATATATACTAAAACATTATAGTTCACATGTTATGTTTGCAACTTACACTGCAATCACATCATGTTGCTAATTTCTTAATGATACTTTACTTTCTCTTCTTTCACAAAAAATAGCTTTGTGTCTTTATCCTTGGCATTTCCTTGCTATGATAATTTCTTGAGGGTCCACCTATAAGAAATTATCTATATAATATGCATTCAAAGGATATTGAGAAGCATAATTTCTTTACATGCTATAAGGCCTTAAAATGACTCCTTTTACTTTGCCAAACTTATGGAATTTTTCTACATTGTAATAAAAAAATCCATTTTATAAATATAATCTTGTAAATTTTACTAAATATAATACCCTTTCTTTTGAACTCACATGGTAACTTACATGTTCTATAAGGTGGACCCCTTGAGACAACTAATTGAAGCTAAATCAAGACTCCCCTAAAAATATGACATTACATAAAGTCTTTTGTGTTCAATACTACACATACATACTTCTTGCTTCGACACTCCAAGAAATTTAGTTGCACATCTCATGGGGGTGACTCAAAAATATATAAGCATATCATGTGGATTCAAAAGAAGGAATTTTTGAAATGCTAATTTTATATATTTTTTACATACAAAATGGTGTCATATAAAGGGACCATTTATAGATTGAATAGAAAATGGTATGCTTTATTTTGAGAAAATTCACAAATAAGGGTGTTTTTAAATAGACCTCAAATGCACATGATATAGAGGGTTTACATATAGTGAACCCCCCAAGGCTCATCTATAGTGTTTACATAAACAATTGTAACTATCATGACTTGCAATTAATTGTCCACTATCATTGGCCATAATCCTTGTAAGAACTGGGATTAATAATATGGGGAAATACTACCTACACTAACTGGTATATAAGGTGTAAGAGAATTTATTTTTGCACCATTTAGAATTAATACAAAGTCTCTTACTTTTTCAAGCTTTCTCTTAGCTTCCATGGCTTCCATCTCTCACTTCCTATCTCTCTATCTCTACTTTTAGTCTTTCTCTGTTCTCTTCTTCTGTCTTCTACAATCATCTCTCTATTCTTTTCTCTCTCCTAACTCACTTTTTAACAAGTGGTATAAAAGCATAGGCTTTTGATCCAATTGATTTTTGTATTTTCATATATTTTTTATTTTTTAAATACATTTTTTGTATTTTCATACATATTTTCTCTATTTTTCATACATATTTTTTCTATTTTCATACATATTTTCTCTATGTTTCACCATTAAATCTTAGGTAACAAGTGTATAAGATCCACATGGTAGATACTTGCATACTACTTGGAGGAAAGGCTAATCTTGGAGCTTTGACAAAAATATAGAGGAGATTTAGCCAAACTATGACCAAAAGAGCAAGTTATGGTCAAGTTTCATGCCATTTTGACGATAACTAGGTAAAATAGAGGCTAACTGGACTTAGTGTAAGGATAAACTAAGTTACTTTTTGGAGAGACAGTCTTCTTCTTCTTCCCACAATCTTACTTCAACTTGCATGGTAGATTTCTTTAAGTTGTTTCTTCCTATGTGCATCAAGGGCATCAACCACCCATTGCTTCATCTTCCTTCCTCACATTTCATCAAGTATTTCCAATACTATTTGTTTGTTAATCGATTGCCACATGGATAGCCAACAGAGTAGGTGCAAAATACACTAATGTTTTGGCCAAGAATCATCCTAGATATCATTCCCTTCTTGCTTGAGCTTCATTTTAACATATCTTTGGGATCTAATCATTGATTAAGGAGGTCATATTGGTCAATATTGATGCCTATTCTTCACTCTTTCATTCTCTCGAAAAACCCTAGCTGTCATAAATCGGGAGCCATTAAAGCTTCACCCAAGCTCATTAGTTTCAAGGGTCTTTTGATATTTTTCATCTTTGGAGGTTACCTACAGTAAGGCTCTTCAATATCTTTGCAAGATTGGGAACCTATTGGCATTATTTGAGTCTTCAAGATTCCATTGAAGAAGATATTATTGATTTTTCATCAAGCAAGAGAGTTCTTTGTTTTTGAAGCTTAAAGAGAGCTAAAGCCTTTTAATCTAAGGGATTTTTAGTGGTTTTACTTCTTCATTGGCAATATTGAAACATTCTTGGTGTAAATGGAGCATTATTGAGCCATGGAATCTATTCTTGAGCCAAGATTTGGGACAAACAAGATTAATCTTCAATATTAAGCCTATGATGCTTCAACATTGCTTTCAAGCATTGTAGGAGCAAGGATTAAAGATTAGCTTGGAAACATTGAGCATCTCGAAGCTTATTCAAGCATGGGGGAGTATCCAAGTCTTCTTTAAGTAATAAAGAGGTATGCTCAATCAATTCATAATCTCTCTCACCTATCTATTTGCTAAGCTTCATCCACTTGATTGAGGGATTAAAGAGTTGAAGACTTTCCATCAAATTCTAGCCCAACATTGATAGAATCAACCCATTCACTGATTGTACCACTCTCTTGATTAAAACAATGAATTAGAAGCCTTGTTTAGCATCCTAATATTGTATTAAACCTAGACTCATTCAAGAGTGAATTATTAGTTGGATTCATACTCTTTTGCAATATATTGCTAATATTTGCTTGATACATGGTAAAAATATATATAATCCATTGTAAAGGGTAAGTTAAGTAGTGAGTAACTACATGGCAAGACCCTCTCTCTATTGGTTTCGTGAATTTCCATTTCCATTCAATTGTATTACATGGAATGAGATGAATGGATATTTCAAGCAATGCATGTCATGCTGATCAATTAGAATAGCATGTCTCTTCCACCTTGGGACTCTAAGGGAAAAGGTGGATCTATGGGGATATAGTGGGACAATAGCCATGGAGAACTTTGCCCACCTTCTAGTGATTTTGAGCCCATGCAAAGTCTGCCCTACCACTTTATTCCTCAGATAGGTACCATGTATGGTGTATTGAAGATTCAAGTGCTCATGAAGATTCAAACCTCTTGAAGACCACAAAACAAGGTAAAAAAATGCTATTTTAGAACACTATAGGATATAAACAAGTCATTAAAGGTACAATCCTCATCAATGAGATACAAGTATAGGTATTACAGGTTGGCCAAAGGTCCTAGCTAGCTCCCCTTAGGGTTTGATAGCCTTTAGGTGCATTAACTTTGGTCATACATGTGAAAACATGGCACTTACAGGTTGAAATTAGCATGATCGCATTTTGGAAGTCCAATGCCTAGCAATCATTATCAACCTAGTTTGGGATATCAATATTTCCATGAATGGAAATCAAATGACAAAATAGTTTAAGCAAAATATAATGGGTAGTCCTCTTCACCATCCCACTAAGAGGAATGGAGTCCAAAATTGGAATCATATTTTGACATATTTCCTAGAAATGATGATATGAAGATTCATTTTATCTCATTACACTTTGAAGGTTTTTCACTTCATGAAATGAAGGTACATTAAGAAAGAGAATATATTAGTGAAGAATTGGGATACTTTTAAGGTACTCATGGTTGAGGTTTTTGTTTCTCCTCTTGAAAAAGAAAAGTTAGCAAGAAGATGGTATGGATTAGAACAAAGAGACCTAAGTGTATGGGAGTATATAAACGAATTTCTCAACCTCACTATATATGTGTAGAGTATTAGTGAGGCGAAGTCAAGCTCCATAAGTATATGTATGGCATAGAACCTTCATTATTGGTTGATGTTATGGCACAAAGCCCCACTATCCTTTTCACGGCAATCGAGCTTGTGAAAAGGTATGGAAGAAAGTATAGAAGAGAGCATATATTTTAGTATACTTTTAGATAACTAAGGATTGTTTTAAGCAACGGCAGGTTGGTAATGTTTATGATAGAAATTATGCATCTAGTGGGGGCTCTAGAGTGCCAACTTATCCATCATTAACTTCATCAATCCCACTGTCACTAATCCTATAATAATCAAGTCATCCACATAGATGACTATGATAACCAAGCTTGCATCTCCCTTTCTCTCATATAAAGGGAGTAGTCAACATCAAAAATACAAAAGCCAATGTTGACAAGATATTGGCCAATCTTGTCAAACCATTCTCTAGGTGCTTGCTTTAGTCCATAGAGTGCTTTCTTTAACCTACACACATATGTGGGATACTCTAAATCCTCATAAGCTATTGGCTACTCCATATACACCTCTTCTTGCAATTCACCATGCAAGAAGGAATTATTGGCATCCATTTGGTACAAACTCCAACCTTTGGCTATTGCCAAAGTAATCACACATCTAATAGTTTCCATTCTAGCAATTGGACTGAATGTCTCTTCATAATCTATACCATATGTTTGTAACTAGCCTAGCCTTATATCTGCTAATAGAACCATGTACATTATGATTGATTTTGTAAACCCACTTACAACCAATAGCTTTCTTGCCCCAGACAATGGTACTAAATCTCAAGTCTTATTGGCTTCTAATGCATCCATTTCTGTGACAGCTCCGTAGTAGAAATACGCATTTCCCATGAATACCCTCTTAGTAGGGATAATATTTTTCTTTTAAATTAGAATTTTTTTTATTATTATTCCCTCCTTCCCCGAGCCGATTGTCGTGCTGGGGGAGAGGGAGGGAATGGTGGATGACTAAGCATCCTTGTTGGATGCTTTGGAGGGAGGAGGACCATGCGCACTGACACGATGGAGAGGGAGGATCCCCCTTCCCTCCCCTATTTGAATAGAGGGGGATGCTGCCGTGAGGAAAGGGAGGAAAAAAAAAGACGAAGGAAGAATAGACGCCCACCATAGCCCCACTGCTCCTCATGCTGTGCCTCCCTCTATTCTCTCTCTCACAAAGATAAGGCCGCCTCAATGCCATCCTGAGCAGTCGGGGTGAAGTTGTCGTGAGTTGCCACGCCAGTAGCCGCCACCGTACAGCCTCCAGTCTGCCTGATTCTGCCGCCTGCACTTGTGCCAACTGGCCACAAAGCCGCCACGAAGCCGTTGACCTTGCCTATTTCACCCCCCCTCCCCCGCCATGTAACCTTTTGGAAGCATAGAAGCTTCCAAAGGGGGGGCATTCTTAGCCCCCATTCCCTTGGTCTCTAAAACCACCATCTCCCCCCCCGGTTTTTAACCCCTATAAGCCGCCTTTTCATGCCTCTTGAATTCCCCTCCCCCGGGGTTTTAAAGTTCTCTTAGGCCCTTTGCCTTGTGCTAAAAAACCACCCTCATCCCCCCCTGTGTGTAAACCCTCATAAGTCCCTTTCCTCCTAACTTTCCTAAGGGTCCTTAGACCCTTACCTATAACCTTTAACGTTCTATTTCCCTTGGAGTTTCTCCCTTAGGGTTTTCCCCCCCGTAAAAGCATTTTGCCCTTTAAGATCATATCTCCTCGATTTTCCTTTAAATCCTCCTTAAGGCCCTTCCCTTGAGGCATCTTGAAACCCCCTATCGGAAAAACCCCCTTAAGCCCTTCCTTTGTGCTCTTGAAACCCAGGCAAAATACCCTTGGAGCTTTGTTCTTTTCCCCCACTTAAAAAAGAGAAGAGAGTATTGAGGGCTTTTTAACACCTTCCTTTTCCACTCAAAAGCCTCGAGGGAGCCTTCAAAAAACTACTTTCGACGGACGGGGCAAAGGAGCGACGGTGGAATTCCGAGAAAAGGTTGTAAAGCTACTTCCACGTGCGAAAGATTATAATTGCGATGCCTCCTAAGAAAGTCCAAGGCGCAGCCGCGGGAGGGTCGTCTCCTGGCATCCACGTGGATATCTCACCCCAAACCCAGGTTTTCCTTCCCAAATTTTTATTTGATATTGTTGTAATTCAATCACGCAAGGTTAATTATTAGAAAATAGGATATATTTCCGTCCTAGTTGTTCATGAAGAAGGAAATTAGACATCAATACTTTTAAACGAAACATGCAAATTAAACTGCAACTTGCACTATTATCCCATATCGCAATGAATCATCATGGAAAGTGCAAAGCATGAAACGATTCTTACAATGCATAAACTCTATGAAATTATTATTGTCAACTGCATAAATTAGCAAGAAAGAGGTTGCTTATTTAGCATGAATTTTGTTCGCAAAGTAAAAGGGAGGATTAGTTGAAATTAACCTAACCCATGCCTCACCTCAATTAGATAAGTTTAGGTTGAAAAATCAATTTACGCATTGATAACAAGTCATGTAGAAATGATCCCGTAATTATTTTCTTGAGTTAAAAAAATTGGCATGAACCTAAAAACACCTAATCTGCGGAGTACTCATTCAGAATAAGTTAAATTCCAAGAAATGCCTATACCTTAAATACTTGCCCACATTCACTGAATATAGGGATAGTGAAATGTAATTGTAAAATGAGCTAGGGTCGTCCCTAAGAATCTTACAAAATGAAACTAGGAAACCCTAGGTCTAACGATGTTAGCTTAAAGAAACTGAAACGAATTGTTTCGTGACTCCATTATCGCATAGTACGATGCTGGACATGCGTAGCAAGTACGGAATCATATAGTCTTGTGATTGAATCATAGGAAAAAAAGGCCAATGGCGGATCCTTACGCAAGTTATCTTGCAAGAGGATGTATACTTTGATATCCTTCTGAGTAAGGAAGATTAATGGAGATTAAAAATCAGAAACTGTCTCACTTCTTAAGTACGCACCGCAGATGGACATGACACAGCAGGTGTCCAAATTTTGTGCAGGTTTAAATCCACCAGTAAATACCTGTCTCGAATCTATGCGTCCATCAGATCTTCAGGATGCACTCATTCGAGCGGCGCCTATAATTCAGGAGGTGCAAGCTAGACCAAGGGGTAACAAAACTTGGTCTTATAATGACCCGAACAGAGGAGCATTCAGACCTCAAATGAAGAGAGTTCAAGGTCATAATCAAGGACAAAGAAAGAAAGCAAGAACGAATAACGTCAACAACTTTGTTCCTACTCAAAGTAATGACCGAAACCTCCATTGTTTCCACTGCAACGAAACCTCCATTGTTTTCTACTCAAAGTAATGGCCGAAACCTCCATTGTTTCCACTGCAACGAACTCGGTCACTTCAAGAGGCAATGTCCCAAGCTTGGTGGAGGACATCGCCAAGCGCCTTTCCAAGGAACAGGCCGTGGTCAAGGAGCCGCTACCCGAGGAAGAGGAAGAACCGCTGGCATTGCCAATAGGCAAATGTGCGAAGAAGAAGAAGAAGAAGATCCGACCATGGAAGCAGAATTCGAAAGAGTGACAGTCCATGCCGCTTTACACAAGAAAGGGCCAAATCGCTAGTTCTCGGTGATTCAGACACCGTCGGACTATCAAGGTAAAAGTTTCAAGACCTTGATTGATTGTGGCAGTACACATCCCTTTATCTCACCAGCATGTGCAAAAAGATTAGGAATAACCACAGTAGAAGCACTTGCCCTGCTTGTGGAATTGGCAAATGGTCGGGAGGTTACTTGTACCAGGCAAACTGCTAAGGTGGAATTCCTTCTGGGAGGAAAGAAGACTTCGGTCAAATTCAGAGTCATGAATTTAGGTATCCATGAGTGTCTACTCAGAATGGATTGGCTTAAGCCTAACGACGCCCACATTAATTGTGGAAAGGGTCAAGTTTCCTTTCCAAACTCTGAAAGGGAATTAGTCACAACTCAAGGTGAGGCTGGAGTGCCGAGAATCCAATTGGCCAAAGTATCTCGGATCATAAATTTTCTATTTTTTAGATACAAAAAGCCTTTTTATATTTTTTCTATTTTTAGTATTTATTTATTGATAAATATTGAATTTTTTTTTTGCCACATTTCATCCAATGTGAACATCATGGACACATCAGAAACCCCCAAAGTCCATGATTTCCCTTAAAATCGCAATGTTGTAGTTTTTGTGTTTATGGAAAAATTATTAGATGACTGACCTTTGTTCGTGATGATTCTCCCCATTTTTGCAAAAGGGTTGAATCCATCAAATCGATGGGGCACAAAAAAATTTGCACCCCTTGCTTCTAATCATCAAGTTTTTCCAATTTGTTAAGTTTTAAACCTTATTAAAATAACTAGTTCACATCTTTCATGTTCATACTAGCCAACAAGTGGCTTTGCCTCCATTGAGGGTGCAAATGGAACATAATCAAGATTCGATTGGACATGTAGCTTCATAGCATCAAAATCTATCAAGCTGGCCTCCGTCGTGCACCTTCCGGCTCTTAGATCACATAGTCGCTTTAGAACACCAGACCTTGCAGGGATTAAACAGGGGGTCAATTGGACTCCGATTGACGAATAAAGACTTGTGTTGGGTTCCTGGTATCGAAAGCCACCTAGGAAAACTCTAGCTTGACCATCCGAGCTAATGTTTACTTTTCCATGAAAATTTGGTCTTTTATGCCTCCTGACCACTTTTGAGCTTCAAAAACGGGTCCCAAAATCTAGCTCTCATTGGCGACCATGGGATAAGGTGACTTAGCCCGTTGAATCCCACAAGTTGATGAGCACTAAACAACAACCATAAAAAGCATCAAGCTGATATAATAAAGATGTTCAACAAAAAATATCACATCTCTCACCTTACCCCTCCCCCCTAACAAAATCAAGGCATGAAACCCACAGGGGATAGGCCCAACATAATTTGACAAAAGTCTAGAGCTAGTCGCTAAGAAATTGCTTTAGCATAGTGTGACTAAAAAGAACTATTAAAGAAGTCATCCTGAGTGGTGGACTGAACTACCTACCAACCTTAATACAATTAGACTAGGTCAGTACTAAGCGAGGAATCCTATAGCTTGGTCATAATATATTTTCATTTTATGATTTTTTCCTTCAATCTTCCATACTCAGCATGTAAAAAGGAGGGAGTTGAGCGTAGTGACTGAAGGAGAATAAGGCATCGGCCTCAAGTCCTAACTCGATACGCATTTCCATTCCCCAGTTATTATTGGAACTTCTAGGACATAGTCTTGAAATCGAAGGGTAGTTGGCAATTCATAAGACCCTAAGGAGTTTGTAACCAGAGCCCCTTGGCATCCTCACCTCCTCCTACCGACTAGAGTTCCCTACAACAAGACCTTTCACGTCATGATTGGTCTATTCTCACTAATGCAAAACAAAATAGAAAAACCCCTTGGAGTAGGTTTTATTGACGGTGTCTTGGGGAGGTCTAGTACCATTAGGAACACTGCCTCAATCTACCATTCTATGATCACTAGAATACTGCCTCAGTCAGTGATCTGAACTCAGTCATCCATCTTTTAGCCTGATGATTTTAGAAAAGATTAGTACCTAGCTTGCAATCACAAACATCTTTATTTCAAATGCATTATCCTCAAATTTCTAACAGGTTTATTTCCAAGACTAATCTTTTCTTTCCAAAAATTAATAACATCGAGAAAAATTAGCGTAAGTGGAAAAATTAGAGTAAGTGCAAATACTTAACAACATTGAGATAAATTAGCATAAGTGGCAAAATTAGCGTAAGTGGCAATACCTAATAACATCAAGACAAATTAGCATAAGTGACAAAATTAACATAAATGGCAATACTTAATAACAACGACACAAATTTTCATAAGTGGCAAAATTAGCATACGTGGCAATACTTAATAACATCGAGACAAATTAGCATAAGTAGCAAAATTAGCATAAGTGAAAATACTTAATAACATTGAGACAAATTAGCATAAGTGGCAAAATTAGTGTAAGTGGCAATACCTTCCAATAGTCTTCCTGGATTTCCCCTTCCTTGGGGATTAGTTTGGACTAAATCTAAGAAAGAATTTCATACTTGAGATAACTCCCTTAGAGTTTTATGGGTCTTTGCCTGCAATAAAAGAAAATCTTGGCTAGTTTGATTACAAATAGTATCCTTTAGCAATTTCATCTCAAGGCCTCTTATATACTGGAGATTAACATCTGTGATTACCCATCAAAGATTTCATTTGATCAACACAAAATTTAGAAATATTAATTTTTGAAGGGATAAAGTACATTCCTTGCACTCGCTTAGGTTCATCTTGTACAGACCCAAGTTACCCCTTGGAATTCGCAGTTAAGAATTCCTCAAAGAGATTATATGTAGGAATCGAATAAAAATCTTACTTTTATGCATGCATCTTTTGTTGCCTGTTCATGGGATAAATGCCATCTAGCTATTTTTACTTAAGGAAAATAGTACCGAAGGATCCACGATGAGTGCTTAGTTGATCGTATTTGCAGCTTCATTTGTAATCCTCGTACTTGCCATTCTGTTTGTAGTAATTGTGTCTGTAGCGTTATTGGCATCTCTTGCCTTCGCGACCTTCGTAACTTTCTTCTTCAAGGGCATGGTCTTTAATTGCGAGATCATAAAAACAGAAATTTGGTGAAGGAGCTTGGGGGTAACTAGATTGACGGAATTTTGATTGATGGGGAGGGGAGGCCCAGGGAAGGTGATCACCAAGAATTTCGAGAAATCGAAAAGAGTCTTGATTCCACATGGGGAATATGATAGAAGGGATGGAGAAATTGAATTTGAGAGCTTGCAGAGTATCCTCCTTATCTTCTTGACAAGAAATTCCTGTGCTTGCACTTCTCTTGCCCCACTCCCTCTTGCTCTATACTCCTTAGAAGGGCCTCTCCCCTCTTGCTTGGACTCCCCTCAACGACTCTCCATGCCTAGTATTTATAGCTAAATTGAAGAAGAAGGGTTGTGGCTAAGAAGAAGAGCCCTTTATGGAGGGGATCTTAGCAAAATCAGCAATGTGAAGCTTCCAAGATGTAATTTGATGCTAGCGATTTGATCTTTGAGGTCCAGAGAGATTGTCAGAGATGCCATGATCAATTCTCTTGCCTCTTGGATGATCTTGCTTCATCATAAGCCTCTTGTCAAATTGAGAAGAGGGGGAGATTACTAGAGTTATTTGCTGAATCCTTGAAGCTGAAATTAGGCTTTTAGGTACAGAATCAGAGATGCCAAATAGGGGGGGATAGTGCACCATTTTTTCCCATAAAAAAGGGAGGGGACAGCTAGATCATTGTCATCTTCCTCTCTTATTTCTATTTTCTCAAGCTTTTTAAGGTTTCATGCTTAAAGATTTTGTGATTTATCTCTACTTACCAAGTTTTAAATGCATGTAGTCAAATTTGACTTATGGCTCCTAACTCTCGTTGCGCAGTCACTTGCGTGATGGATGGCTACTGTCTTTGTTAATCCGGAAAAATGTCAGGTTACAATCCTTGGGTCCTTCTACTCAAGATCTTCTCTATTTAATGATTTTAGGGTTCTTCAAGTCCATTCTAGAATTTGGGAAGATTTTAAATTAAAGTCAGGATATCACATCCTCTCCCCCTTAGAGGAATCAAGATGTCCTCATCTAGAATGAAACTTGGGATATTGACGACATAGTGATTCACGGTCAATCTAAGTGGCATCCTCTTCAGGGTAGTCTTTCCACTGGATGAGATATTCTCTAAGGGTTTTGCTTCTTAGAGTCTTCTCTCACATGTTAAGTATCTTTTCTAGTTGAAGTTCAAGGACTCTTTGACTGGGTATTACAATTTTTTGGTCGTTTAGTACATGGTTTGGGTTAGGAACATATGCTTCCAATAGATTGACATGAAATACATTATGTACTTTCAAGTTATTAGGGAGTTGCACCTTGTAGGCATTTGGCGCTAGACACTTTAGCACCTTATATGGCCCACAGTACTTGAAACTTAGATTCTTGAATTCCCCCAAAGATAAGAAACTTTTGTTTAGGAGAACTCGTAGGAAAACCATGTCATGTTCTTTGAAGATGCATTCTTGCCTTCATTGATTGGCATATACTTTCTGTCGATCATGGGCGGCTTGAATCTTGTACATCTTGGACCTTGGCAAGATCCATTAAAATGCCATCTACTGATACTATGAATCCTAGAAATTCAATTCGCTTCTTGAAGAAAGCACATTCTTTTTTTCAACATATAGTTTGTGGGCCCTCATTGTTTCAACAATTTTTGATAACTGTGGTGAATGGTCATCTTCATTCTTGGAATACGTTAGGATATCATCAAAGGAGACGAGGACAAAGTCATCAAGGTAGGGCTGGAAAATGTCTTGCACCAACCTGTTGAAGGTAGCAGGAGCATTTATTAACCCAAACGACATCATAATAAACTCATAATGACCCAACCTTGTATTAAAAGCAACTCATCTATCTTGGGAATTGGATAATGACCCTATCTTGATTTGAGAATGATACTTGAAAAGACCTTTGCTCCCTAGAGTCAGTCAAGAAACTCATCTATCCTGGGAATTGTATATTTGTTTTTCATTGTCACCTAGTTTAATCCACGGTAATCGATACAAAGGCGTAGTGTTCTGCCTTTCTTTTTATGAAATAAAATTGGGGCTCCCCATGGTGAGTTACTTGGTTGGATGTATTCCTATTCTAATAGCTACTTGAATTGTTCTTTCAGCTCAATGGCTTCAGGAATTGACATTCAGTAAGGCCGTTTGGCAATGGGGGCAATGCTTGGAATGAGTTGAATTTCATAATCTGCTTCCCTTGCTAGTGGGAGATCTATCAAGCATTCTGGAAAAACATCTGCATATTCTTTTAGCCAAGATGGTTGATCCTTGGCTTCACTATCCTGCTTAGCCTTGTTGAGTGTAATTAGATAGACTGGTAATCCTTTCTTCAGTCCCTTTACTATTTGGGCAACTTTAGCTAACTGAACCTTAGGGTTTCCTACTTCTCCTTGAGTGGTTCCTTGTTCTCCCTTTGAGTTTTGTAATGTGATTTGGCCCTTTCCAAAATGGATGTGGGCATTATATGGATTTAGCAAATCCATTTTTAGCAAACACTCATAAGCCATGAGGTTCATAATTCAGAAGTTCATTTTGGAAGAATTGCCACCCAAGCTAAATTCTACCTTGCTAGTTTATGTGTTGATAGAACTTTGTTGTTGTATCATCATTTGTATCTAATATACATAAGAAGTCTTGAAAAGGATATCTAGGGCAAGCTTCATATTGAGGCTGACTATCAAAAATGTGTACCACAAACAAGCTACGAGAGGAGTTCTAGCTATATCTATCAATTCAATCCATAAGCTTAGAGGGATCTAAAATTTATAATGCCATCCCCTTACTAAGAGATAAGAAAGTGGTTGCTATTATGATATATGAGGAGGAGGTTACATGCATCCCATGGTTTTTTTTCTATTAATGACAAGTTGTGTGGACAACACTCTTGATCAAAGGATAATATTGCACTAGTCACCTCATTGATAACTAAGACCCCTTAGAGACTAGCTTTCAAAGGTCCTTAGGAAGGAGGGGCCTATGAATGAGAACCATTTTTTGTCAATTTTTGTAGTAATTGATTTTTCTAGCACAACTACTTATGGTTTCTTTCATCAATCATGTGGAATGTGATCTAAGATAGTAAGGAGAACAATATGCATAGATAACAAAAGGGTGAAAAAAACTAGTGGATAAGCAAGATTACAAGGTAGAGTGGTTGTTAGAAGCTTAGGGGACTGTTTGATTACATAGATGTATGTGGATCATAGTGATTCTAAGCAGATTTTCATGTGCAGCATCATGCAATAATATTGTATAACATAGCACTCTTGTCAATAGGAGTAGTGTGTAGGAGTGCAAGAATTGGAGCATGAAGATATGTTGAATTGTGTCTTAAATATTGTCTGGATGGTGGGAGGTTATGCATTTTTCTTTGATGCATTACTAGTGGTTTTAGCCATGAGACATGGATACCATCTAGAACTTCTAGGTAGAACCTAGCCACATCAAGCTTGTAGCAAACATGATGGGATCAAGAATAATATATATACTAGTGGCTAATTGCAAGAATACAATGGTAAGCTCTCACCCACTCTGATCGGAGGGATTCACACAATAGAAATTTTTTTCAATTATGGATGAGTTTTCTTATGTAATAATCTTGAATTGGAGGCTTTATCTAAAGTGGATATGAGGAAATCATATTTTGAGTACTATATGCCAAGAATTGGTTGGGGTGAAGCCAAATGCTATGCAATCTAAAGGAGGAAAAGGTTCTTGCAAACCATCCAACGTTGAGATGACATGAATTTGTTTCCCTTAAGTAATTCATGGATGTTATGAAATGGCTCAAAAAAAATATTTGTAGGTATTTAAAAGAGTGAAGAAAGATGGGCAAAAGAAAATTAATCACGCCACTCTCAAGCTCATTTTTGTGCAAGTTACTAATAGATTTCTTTCAAGATTTGACCAACATAAGTTAATAACATTTAGAAGAATGGTTTTAAGCCCTTTGAATCTAATCACATGCACTAATCCATCTAGAAATGATAAATCTTATACTTTTGGGGGGTAAGGAGAAGGTGTGTAGCATTGAACTTTCAAGTTGACACAAACTTTCAATTGTTTGTTCTTGTTTTACCACCATAAGTGGCACAAACCATATTGCTTTATCCATTATATATATGAAACAAAGTCTCAAAGACTATTTAAACCTTGATAGAGTAGTAAAATAATGGGCTTTAATTTTTTCTATGCTCTGTGCTTAGATTGCATATTATGGCACCTTAAAGAGTGATTGGCAAGAGAGAGAGAGAGAGAGAGAGAGAGAGAGAGAGAGAGAGAGAGAGAGAGAGAGAGAGAGAGAGAGAGAGAGAGAGAGAGAGAGAGAGAGAGAGAGAGAGAGAGAGAGAGAGAGAGAGAGAGAGAGAGAGAGAGAGAGAGAGATGTCTCACCTCATAGTGGTCGTAAAATGAGCATGAAGCTATATTCACGATGTGTTCCTAGGAAGATCATAGACAAGAAGGATCATCATGTGTGAGACATTTGGACACTCCTCCAACAAATAAAGAAAGTGGTTGAAATAAATGTAACTTTATTGACGATGAAGACAAAGCACATGTAGATGAGGACTCTAATACTATTAACAAAGTTGTTGAGCACATAGGTAGTCGCCTATATATTCATTTCATTTATACATGATTCTTTATTTATTGTTAATCATTAATATGTGATTGATTTAATTATGCTATTTTTCATTATTGTTTAGTAACATTTTCATTTATAGAGACTAATGTGCACCACGAGAGTCTAGATGATAATGACGAGGTGAGTGGTGATAGTGGTCAAGGGGAGGATGAGGTTGGAAAAGAATACCTCCTCCTATTCCTCTTTGTAGATTGATGGCTCATGAGGTTGTCAAATCTGCCCTAGATGATGCCTAGTGGTTGATTCCATCCATTGATTCCATAAGTTATCTTGAGATTATAGGACACTTCCTTGTGTTAGTTGTAGGTCCCAGAGGAGAGACCATGCCTATGACAAATAGCAATCTATATGACTAGTGTCTGATTTGACATCAAAGAAATGAGGAGCATGTGAGGGATCTTGGGAGAGAGTGGCAAGAAGCATACTTTGTCCATTATACATGCAAGCATTAAATGTTTGTATCCCATTCTTATGTTAGTTGGTTCTCAATTCTAGAGTACTTTGATAATGTTGATTACCATATTAGTCTACAATGTCAATTCATTGAGGTGCTAAAGGCAAAGTAAATCTTCTACTTGCATTGGATACCATCAATGCGTAAATCTTGTTCCTTCAAAAATGCTCCTCATTGGAAAATTTTATGAACTATGTTTGTTTCCAATAGTATTTCTAGAGCGCATGTTACTCCAAATATTGCACATGAGGTGTATATGTTCCAAAATTTTGGTAATGCAAACAAAGATTCCATTCTAGATAGATTGAGTCTAGACATGAGAAAGTGGGTTGAGGTTGAGATGAGTATAGGGGCAAGGAATTATCATGGTTCGCTCCATGTTATAACTCTCCTTGTGATTTAATATCTCAACTTATATAGAAGGTGTTTTTCTATCATTAGCTATAGTTTTTGTTTTGAAATGATAGGATGAATTTCATGCCTTCATCTCAAAAGAAATTGTGAAGCTTGAGGCTCTTGGTCTAGATGAGGGGGAGAGGAAAAAACATTTAGAGAAGGCTACAAGAGTGGAAAAGGAGCGATTCAAAGATAAGGGTTACAAGTACTTTAGTGTTTTCTTAAAATATGTATGTGCCATTGTTAGGTGTTTGTAAAATGTGTAGACTTTTGTACATCTCTTGGAAGGGATGAAGTATTTAGATGTTGTACAAAAGATGCCAAAGCTTGTGTTCTCAACCAAACATGTGATTTACACGTTTGTATCTAAATTACTTCTCAAGTTTGAACTTTAAAACACTGGCTTTGATGAAAGGAGCATTTGTTCTAAACTTTTCACCTTAAATTTCAAGTGGAAGCCCAACTGAGGGTGGTTCATTTCTTATGATACTTATGCATTAGTTTGTTCTCATGGTAAGTGCTTTGGTCATTATGAAACATGGATGGAATGATGAGTGAAATCCTATTCATGTTATTGATTTCTCTACCTTAAACTCCATGTCAAAGCCCAAGGTTGGGTGGTTGGTTTAATATTTAGAAATTGGTCTCTTGACCAAGGAGACTCTATCCAAATTTTTAAAGGAGATTGCACGCATCGAGAATGTTGTAAATGGATAGTAAAATCTATAAAAGAGAAGAGATTGGCAAGATGCAGCTCGAAAATTCACAAGAAAGTGGATTGATATCCATGGTAAGAATACTATGTATTCTCTAGCATTACATGAGAGGAAACTGATGGCATGCGAGGAAAATGTTTGTCCATAGAGAAAAAATGTGTTAGAGTCCTCTATGGCATCCACCACCTCCTTTGTTGCAAAGTCATCTCTTGGCTGAGAGACTTGGGAGAGGTGACCTATGACTTGTTTACTAGGTGAGTAGTCTTATATTAGCTTAAAATTCATGTGCTTTTTTGTTGCCCATTGTGAAGACTTGTATATATGATTATTAGAAATATATTACTTGAAATAATTGTTACAAGGTTCCAGTATCAAATATATGTTGATGCTTTGCTAGTGGATGTGAGTTAGACTTGAGTTATATTGATAGATTTTCCCTCAATATGTAAAGATGACAATCACATATTGCAAGGACATCAATTTACATGTTGAATGTAGCATTGTATCGTTGTTTACTTAGCATCAACGACTATGTGTTGTTTTCTGAATAGCATGAACCATTTTTTTGCAATACAAAAGACACATTTTTTTAGCAAAGATGGAGTTCCATGTCAAGAGGTAGCTTAATTGATATTTGTAGATTTTCATACAAGCTTGCTTGTGGATGCTTTAGCTTCCACTCCATTGGGTAAATTTTTTTTTCTCACATACAAGGTTTACATCAAAATCACTTCTCATATGTCATTACTATAATGTTTCTTTTAGAGGATATGACTATTCCCAAGTGGAACATATTCTAGTAGCGTCTAGTTACGTGTTGCATGGATCTTGCTATGAGTATTTGGCCAACTAGGGATTCTTGGTCACTATGTGCTTCCAAAGCATATAGATGAGTTCATTTTGGGAGCCCAAGTGAGGGTGATTGATATATCATATTAAAAAATGTTTGCTACACAAAGGAGACTCTACCTAAGAGATTGCATGCATTAAGATATTCGATTTGGTTGTTTGTGTTGAGAATATGCCATGTTGGTTTTCTCTTTCTTGATGTGTGTTCATGTAAATGCAAAGCATCATACTCTTTTAGTAATAGTGAAGAATTGCTATTTTCTTTTTGTGTCACTTCATGTCTATAGTTTTTGTATGACTATGAATTTGTAATCATGCTATGAATGTATGCATGCAAATCATATATGACCTAGGATACTACCACGTGGGGGTATGTTGTATAGAGATATTTATTTGTAGAATCAACACATTGCATGAAAAAGATTTAAAAAAAGGATTGATTGCAAAAGAACAAAAATGAAAGCTTGCAAAAATAAAATCTCCCATATGCAAGGCTGCATGATGGTATGTTCATAGGATGGGATCCCACACATTATAGGTCCCATACTGTCAAGAAGTGGACTGGAGAGAGAGAAAGAGGAGAAAGAGAGTGCAAGAGAGAGAGAGAGAGAGAGAAGACTACAGGAAGAGAGAGAAAGAGAGTGACGAGGAGAGAGAAAGACTAGAATTGAAGAGAGAAAGACAAGAAAGAGAGAGAAGCCATAGAAGCTATAAGCAAGTTGGGAGAGAAGGACAATAATGTATTAATGTGTCAAAAAGATGAGAAATTTTACATGTCCTATCCTTTTATACCAACGTTAGTGTGACATGGCATAATATTAATATTATTTACACACTAAATCCTTATTCTTCCTAGCTTCTTACAATCCATCCCATCCCAAAGGTTTTTGCCCGCAAAAAAAAACTTAAAAGACTAGAAAATGATGGATAGAACAGAGTACTACTTTGTTTTTATAGCTTTACAAATGGGAAATTAAATAAAAAATGACCAATCATATGGACTAGAATGGAAGAACAAGAGTAAACCTCAGCTATATACATGATTATGAAAGCTTCAAAAGTATATGGAGCCATAGAATCTTCAACTGATGAACTCAAAATGAAGTAGACAACTTGTTGTGAAAACGGACCCTGTTGGACCAAATTTGCCATAACTTCTAGTAGAAGTGTCCAAATGAAGCGTACCACATGTCAAAACGTAGCTCTTGAAGAGTACTTTGACCTATGTAAGTGGCTTAATTCTAAAAATTAGGCATAATAAAAATTGTTCTAAAACAACGTGCTATCTTGACCCGGTTTGCACCAAAACTAGCTCCATAATCAATAGGCTTCAGCCACTAATGTATCCCTTAAGAAAGGAAACTCATCCAATATAGAATCAGCCTCCAAGAAGCTTCGTCAGGTGGTAAAAACCTCTCCATTTGATTAAATATTCCATGATAGAATGAGATTGAAGCTTCTTCTCACGCTGACCTATGACATCCTTAGGGATATACTAAATAAGACCTTCTTCATCAATAGGTGGCAGCTCATCAATTGTATCAACTGGATCACCATAGAAAGGTTTGAGAGCTGACTAACATGAAAAAAATTATGAATCCTTGTGGAAGAGGGTAGCTCCAATCTATATGCTAAGTCCCCAATGCGCTTTAAGATCCGATAGGGGCCATAAAATCTATGAGCAAGCTTGTTACTAGATCTATCTTTCAAAGTAGAGTACCTAGACTTGGGCACCTTCAGTAAGACTGATTCCCTTTCTTGGAACTCTAAAGGTCGCCTCTCCTCATCAGCATACATCTTCATTTGGTCTTAATCTTTCCTAAGATTCATCTTACACTGGTGAAGAAGGGTTTGTATTCTTTCCAACTCTTCTTTCCCATGAGGATTGATTCTCTCATTAAAGATGACGGTGGATAAGGGCACCTTATAGCCATACATAGCCTCAAAGGGTGAAACTCCAATGCTAGCATGAGTAGAAGTGCTGTAGGAAAACTCAACCAAGTGTAACCAAGAATCCCATGAATTTTGGACATCATAGCAAAAATGGCGAAGATAAGTCTCTAACTTTCTGTCTGTCCATCAGTTTGTGGATGATAGGCTGTAGAAGGAGCGAATTTAGTGCCCATAGATGTGAATACCGCCAACCAAAAGTTACTCATGAACTTTGAGTCTCTATCATGAACAATCACTTGTGGTAATCCATGTAGTCTAAATATCTGCTCCATGAACCGACTTGCCACTTGAGAGGCACTAAATTGGGTCTTGGTTGGAATGAAATGGGCTACCTTGGTGAGTCTATCCACCACCACATATATACTATTCCATCCCTTCTTGGTAGTAGGCAAGCTAGTAATAAAGTCCATGGTAATGTGCATCCATTTTCCTATAGGAATGGGTAATGGCTGCAACAAACCACCTGACTTATGGGTGCTCTCCTTATTCTATTGACAAGGCATAGACTTCATGACAAAGTCTTTGACATCTTTCCACAGCCCTTTCCAATAGAAACTTTTGTTGATCCTGTCATAGATCTGGAAAACTCCAAGGTGTCCACCTAAAGGTGAAGAATATAGTTCCTCCATAATTTTTCGTGTAAAAGAAGAGGTAGAAGGAATGACAATCTTACTATTTAACCAAATAAGGCTATTTTTAAGCTGATAATGCGAGTTCTCTTTCATAAAACCTTGCTATAATTTCTGAAAAGTATGGCTGAGCTCTTCATCCAAAAGATAAGCCTCCTCTAATTCTTCAATCGAATCACTATGTAATTCAGTCATTGCTAAAACTTTGCAAGTCCACATAAGAGAAAGAGAATCAGCCACTATATTGTCTTTACCACTCGTATGAGTAATGTCAAAGTCATAATTTTGTAGTGTTGCTACCCACCTCTGCTACTTAGGAGTAAGATTGGACTGGGTAAGGAAATACTTAAGAATCTTGTGATCACTTTGGACCTTAAATCGGCTGCCATATAAATAATGGTGCCATTTCTTTATTGCATGCAAGATAGCCAACATCTCTTGATCATAAATATTCATGGCCATTTCTTTATCTGTCAGCTTACGGCTTTCAAAGGCAATCACTCTATGCTCCTATAACAAAATAGCCCCAATGCCACAACCACAGGCATCGCACTGAATGGTAAATTCTTTAGAGAAGTCCAGGCACTCTAAGATAGGAGCACAAGTGAGGAGTCCCTTTAATTTGTTGAAGCTACTATCTACAAGAGCATCCCAAAAGAAAGCCTCCTTCTTCAACCTATTAGTCAAAGGAGCTACAAT
Source organism: Lygodium microphyllum (assembly GCF_053477565.2). Classification (NCBI taxonomy): domain Eukaryota; kingdom Viridiplantae; phylum Streptophyta; class Polypodiopsida; order Schizaeales; family Lygodiaceae; genus Lygodium; species Lygodium microphyllum. The sequence continues at coordinate 132,994,781 of NC_141136.1, read as the reverse complement.
AGCCGCATAATTCTTGATGAATTGGCGATAGAATGAAGATAGACTAAGAAATCCTCTAAGAGAAGTGGTAGTAGTGGGTGTTGGCCAATCTTTGATACATTGCACCTTCTTGGGATCAGCATGTATTCCTTTTTCATTGACAATATGTCCCAAGGATTCCACTTCAGTCTTCATGAAATAAAATTTCTTCTCCTTAGCAAAAAGGCTGTGATGTCTGAATACATAAAAAACCCTCCTCATATGTGCTAAGTGATCCTGTAAAGTCTTACTGTAAATCAGAATGTCATCAAAGAACACAAGACAAACTAAAAGAGGAAAGACTGCAAAATCTTATTCATCAGGCTCTGAACGGTAGCTAGAGCATTTGTAAGTCCAAATGGCATCACTAAGAAATGATAGAGCCCACAATCAGTCCTAAAAGTAGTCTTGACTTCATCACCCTCTCACATGCGGATCTGATGATACCCTAACCTCAAGTCAATCTTCATAAAGAATCGAGCCCCGTTGAGCTCATCAAGCAAATCATCAATCCTGGGTATTGGATATCTATTCTTCACTATGGTCTTATTAAGATCCCTGTAATCAATGCACATCCTAAAAGATCCATCTTTCTTTTTTACTAATAAAACTAGAGATGCATAAGGTGAAGAACTTGGTTCTATGAATCCCATCTCAAGAAGCTCCTTGATTTGCTTGGCTACTTCCTCCCGCTCACATTTGGATAATCTGTAAGGTGGCTTATTGATTGTCTTTGAGTTGGGCTCCAAATCAATAGGGTGATCTACTACTCTCTTGGGAGGCAATGAAGTAGGCACCTCAAACAAATCCCTATACTCCTCAAGACGAGCTGTCAAGGCTAGATGACTTGCTCAATTATTGGGCTGATCATCCATATTTTTATTCAAATGCAAAAAAAATATTTGCAAACCCCTCTTCTACTCCCTTTTGAGTTGTTGAATGGTAATAAGCTAAAAATATGATCTACTAGGAAATCCCTGTAAATGGATGAGCTGTCCATTGAAGATAAACTCCATATACAACTGTGAGAAATCCATAGTGATTTTGCCTAATGTCATCAACCAATCACAACCGAGTACAATGTTTATAGGCTCCATTTCCAAAGTAATCAGGTTTACTTTTGCTTCAAAATTTTCAGCCAGCTCTGTAAAGAAACCTGTGGGCATATTTGTGTGCTGATTTCTTCTTCACCATTGGCCACTCGAACTCTAATGGGCTGATGTAAATTAGTAGGAATACAATTTAGCTTGTCCATACTAATCCACAAAACTATGTGTACGTCCACTACCTATCAAGATGAACACTGCCTTTCCATGAATATTACCCTTCATACGGAGTGTATTAGGGCTCTTAGAACATGTCCAAGCATCCATGGAAATGGAACTAGTGGCAGCAAGTGGCTCATGACAAGTCCCACCTAGCTCAAAAGAAACACTTCCACCTGGATCAAAAGAAAAAGAGTCGGCTGGATCATAAAAATACTCTTGCCCAACTTCTTCCTCAAGATCATCATTTTCAACATTAGCTTGGATTGCATTAGCTTCATCAATCTCGTCTTCAAGAAACTCAAAGACTAACATACTCTGAATCTTGGGTTTGATATTTCTATATATACACTTTGTGGCATGATCAGGTGTATACTTTTCCCCACACTTGAAACATAAGCCTTTTTCCTTTCTTTCTTTTTGAGATCTATAGGGATAGACTTAGGATTCATGTTGGCTAAAATGGATTTAGGCTTGTTGTCCCCTTGTTTCAATTCAACTCTAGGACTGCTTGCTATCCTGAAATTGCTTTGAGGTCTTGAAGCTTTGAACGGTGTATAAGTTGGCACTCCTAAGCCCCCATTTGGCACATGATTGCTACCATAAATGTTACTGACTTGTCCTTGTTTTAAAATAATCCTTGGCTGTCTAAAACAAGGCTGAAATGAAGATTCTCTTCTATATTTTCTTCCATAGTGCTCTACAACCTCAATAGCTTTAAAGAGAGAAGTAGGGTTTTGTGCCATGACATCAGTTGATAAAGATGGCTCTAAACCATACATATACTTGTGGAGCTTAGCCTCATCACTGATGCTCTCTACATACATGGTTAGGTTGAGAAATTGATTAGTGTACTCTCTTACACTTAGGCCTCTTTGCTCCAAACCATACCATCTTCGTGCCAATTTCTCTTTTTGAAGAGGGGAGACAAAGACTTCAACCTTGAGTGTCTTGAAAGCTTCCCAATTCTCTACAAGTATGTTCTCTTTTTTAATATACCTCCACCAAGTATATGCAAATCTCTCTAAGTGCAAGGAAGAAAAATGAATCTTCATGTCATTACTTCTAAGAAATATGTCAAAGTAAGATTCCAATTTAGAGATCCACCCCTCTAAATCAGATGGTAAAGATGACTGACCATTGAACTTGGCCAAAATGATATTGTCTTTTAGTTCCCTTTCATGGAATGGTTGCTGTCCCAAAATAGATTGATCATGATTGCCAGGCATTGAACCCCCAAAGTGAGATGACAATCTCCTGAGAACCACTATGCAATCTTCCCGTTGATAGAGGACCCCTAGGAAGTTGAGTACTCAGTCCAAAAGTTTGAGAGTTGGCTCCATTCAAACTGCCGAAATAGTCATCATGTCTTTGTGAAGTTTGACCTACTTCATATTGGCTATTTGGGATACCTCTTCATCCAATAATTCCATGACCATGACCATTTTGGTTAGGTGACTGAAGTGGAACTGAAGGCTCACTGTTTGAATAAGCTTTCTCTTTCGCTTCTTTAGATCCCATTTGCATTTGCATCCATTGGAAGAATTGAGCTATAATTTGAGCATTGGATTCCACCAACTTGTCAATAGAAGCCTTTTTTTGAGTCGTTGAATCCATAACTTCTCAATGGAAGGCTTCCTTTGATCAGTAGATAAAACCATGCTCTATTCTTGATAATAGAGCCTCATGACGTTCTCTATGCCTTCATTCATTTACGCACAAGGTATCATTGAGTACACTGATTTCCCCTTGTTTTTTAGGCTCTTCAGGGATCTCTTGGGGTACATTATCCAAAATGGAATCTCTGATTTGTTGAGCATAATCATCTTGGACCTTATTTTTGCCTTTATGCCCAGCCACAATAGTGCAGTCCTACAATACCCCCTGTCAGAAAAATAGCTATAATTTGGGCTAGGAAACTCCGATTCCAAAACTTTTTAGTTCAAATCAAAGCTAAGAATTCCCTCTTTGAGATGAGCTATAGTACGCTATAAGAGGTTTAAGATAGAAAATTCTGCAACTCAATCTTTGAGTCTAAACTGTCCAGGCATGCACCCTATTTTAACCAATGAATGCCCTGTTTACACCTTGTAAGGTAAAATAGTAACCCCCCAAATGGCTACCAAACCCTGTAGAAGGCTGAGTAGGACCTATGGGTAGTACCTGCACTTGTACTTCAATAATGGAATTTGTACCTGTAGGGACCTATAAATGCCCTGCAGTGTCTTATAAAATCCCTCTTTAACCATGTTTTGATTCTGAAGGTACTTGAGCCTTTGGAAACTCTTCAATCTTAAATTTTCCACTCGTTGTATCTATGTGAGGGATAAAATGCATGACAGGATCCCTACACGGGCTTCGAATCACTAGGAGGTGGGCAAAGTTTCCCCCAGGTCGGTTAGTTGCACCCCTTCGGGATCTTCAATAGTGAGGAAGGGTCACCTCTCTTTTATCCCACTATCTCCCCCAGCATCCAACTTTTGCCTTGGTGGGTATATCAACATGGCAGTAGCATGCTAGTCTAATAAATCAGCATGAATTGCATTTCTGAAATATTCATTCAACCCCTTTCATGAGATACAATTGGATAGAATCTTGAAAAATTGGATAGGATAAGGGTCTTATCAATGCAATTCAGTGACTCACGGATTGCTAGTACTTACCCTTTTTACAATATTTTAGCTTGGGTAAAAGAATTCAACCAATCAATGGATTAGAGTGAGCAAACTCATCAATCAATAGATTTAATCAATTGGATTCAAAAGTTATGCTAGAAATTTCAGATTGAAGCCTCTAATTCACTTATTAGAACTAATATGCATAGAGCAAAAATTGCATTACATGAGTGGATCTTCAAGACTTGTGTATTTAATGCTTGAGAACAATCTTCAAGCTTCAGATGCTTGAGATTGAAGCATTAAACCCGTTTTTCCCAAATTTTGGCTCCATGGAAGCTCTTGAGCTTTGACCAATCATGCTTAATCCTTGCAATTTGTTGAAGAATCCTTACTGAAATGATCCCACGGGCTGAAAATATGAAGATTCTTCAAGAAATTGTGGAGAAATGAAAGCTTGGGCTAAAGCTTTCATGGCTGCCATGGACTGTTCATCTAGGGTTTATAGGAAGGCTGAAAGTTCACAAATGGAGTTCAATTTGGAGAGTTTGCTGAAGGATTTCATTTTCCAAAGATCAAAGAGAGTGTAGAGGTTGGAGTTGAAGCACATGATGCAGAGAACATGCTAGAATTAGCCCAAAAATTGTGCCACAATTTTTGGGGATGTTCTTGGCTCTATTATCGCTGAGCCAATCTTGGTCAAATAGGTAGTCAACCTATAGATCTTGAAGCAGGGAAACTATTCCAAATGGTGCTTGGCCAAGAAGATCAGGGATTTGAGAGAGATGAGCACATCTTGATGGTAGACTTCCATGAAATCTGTAGGAAACTCCAAGAAAGGGGAAAGAGATCTCTTTAAAGTAACCATAGTTTGTTCCCAAACTAAGCTCGGTTAACCCTCCTTTACCCTAGTTACCTCCAAATTGCATGAAATATTGATGATGACCTGCTACTTTAGTCTTTGTAGCCATATTTGACCTTGGAGATCTCCAGATGTAGTCTCTTACTAACTATAGATGGTCTGCAACCCACTAGTCACTGTCTTGTCCAGTACTTGTCTGAAATTGATTTTGATGAAGAAAAATAAGACTGAAAATAGAAGGAAAAATGGATTAAAGACCAATGCTCTGATACTTGTCAAGAAGTGGATTGGAGAGAGATAAAGAGGAGAAAGAAAGAATGCAAAAGAGAGAGAAAGACTGCAGGAAGAGAGAGAAAGAGAGTGACGAGGAGAGAGAAAGACTAAAATTGGAGAGAGAAAGACAAGAAAGAGAGAGAAGCCATAGAAGCTGTAAGCAAGATGGGAGAGAAGGACAGCAATGTATTAATGTGTCAAAAATATAAGAAAATTTACATGCCCTATCCTTTTATACCAATGTCAGTGTGACATGGCATAATATCAATATTATTTACACACTAAATCCTTATTCTTCCTAGCTTCTTACACAATCAACTAGTTGATCACTAACTACGAGTCATCTTTTAGCAATAACTGGTGGATACTACCACATCGGGCTATATTCAATCCCATAATCAAGGCCTTATATTCTGCGAGTATTCTACCATATTATTGGTGAAAGAGTGTCCTAATATACTCTCATTTTCATAACAACCCTATGTCAGGGATCTTTAATGAACACACCAATACTCACATGCTTAGCAGATCCTCTAGAAGCTCTGTCAAAATACAAAGTATAGACCCAGTCTTCATTGATATGCCACATCATACTGATTAGCTCACTCGTACTTATAATAATCCAAGTTAAGCCAAGAGAGAGAACGTATAACATGTACAATCCCTCCTTCCTTGTGCTAAACTCAATAGGAACACTAGTCACAATTCTATGATAGTGGTGGCAATAGGCCTTAATATCCCACGTGAAAGATCTATCTTTAGTTTCTGTCAAAGCTACTATAACCTTATTTAAAAAGTGTGTCCCTTGGCCACAGACACTAACTTCTTAGGTGGACCAAAATGGCAAACAATTTGCTCCATATTAAAACTTATTGTTTCCTTAGCATTATCCTTCATTGTTGCTTGAGCTTTAGACAACTTTGTAAAGTATTCTGTAGCTACAATGATATAACACTTTTGCATAGCCAATGAAGGGTGTATTGGTCCATCAAAATTGATACCCAATTTTTCGAAGGGTAACGTAACTAAAATAGGGTTTAGTGGCTGCTTATGATTCTCCCTCTTTGACAGACATCACATCGCTTAACATAACTAAAAGTGTCCTAGAAAATTTATGGCCACCAATATCCAACACGGAGAGCTTTCTAGGTAGTAAGCCATCCAACAAAATATCCCTCACATTCCAAATCATGAAATTCCTTAATAATAAATTATACTCATCAGGTACTACACAATGGCAATAAATCTCATCCACACCTTTTCGATACAAGACATCCGTTATAATTGAAAATCATAGTGCTTACTGCTTAATCTTTCTCTTTTTCGACTTTGATAGAGCAACCCCAACCTCTCCTATAGAGAAAATGCATTATAAATGCATACTAGGAAGGGATGGAAGCTGTATCGATTTTGAATAAACCTTTGAGATCACTTCATTTAGCCAAAATTTATTTTGCCTCCCCAAAATCCACAAGACATTCTAGAATTCCCTGCAGCTTTGGTGGCTTACTCTTAATCTCATAATTGAACTCCTACAAAGTGATTAACCCCTTTGCTAAATGGTCATGTGGCTGCAACTTCTTCATCAACAATCTAAGTCCTTTCGCCTTCATAAAAAATACCAAATATAGTGCCTAAATTTCTTTTCCACAAAAACCTTTCCAAGGCACAATTTCTCCATATAAGTATAATTAATTTTAGATATCCCCAATTTAGGCTAGCAAAGGCTATTGGATTATACCACTTCTCCTCCCAAATTTGGGTTAAATAGTAGAGTTGATGCTATGCATTGTGGCTGCTAAAAATATATAGAAGACCTCGCCCCTTATGGTTCATTTTGGGACTAGCACTTTTGTTAGTTCTTGCTTCACATCCTTAAAGGATACTTAACATGCTTCACTCCAATTAAACAAACAGTTAAAAGATACTCTTCTCTCGCCAAACCATTCTCTCATTTGGTCTTTGAACAGGCCTTAGTGCCTCTTTCTTGGTTTTTTCCTTCTTCTTTGGCATTTTCTTATCCTTCTTGGGGTCAATTTTGCTATCAATGGCTTTAAGAGATCTACCTTTCATATCAAGGTTAAAGACTTGTGTCCCCTTATCATCTTGCTTAGGATTTTCCTCCACACGTTTTACATTGCCTTTGTCACCATATTTACCCTTTTGACCTCTCATAATGACCTGTAGATTGGAAGCTTCAATGCCATTGACACGTACAACTTCAATAAGACTGACTCCATTGCCACTAGGCAGCTCCTCTACAACAGCCTTTCCCCTTTGCAATATTTGTTTCAGTCCCTCATCTTGATGGAGATTATTCCCTTGCGCTTGATGGTTGATTGGACTTGGCTCCTTACTACTGGAGAGAGCTAATATTACTCCAACAGCTCCTAGCTAAGTGCCAGACTTGCTGCATATGTCACATTTAGCATTTGGACAATTTCTAAGGAATGTTGGCTGCCACACCACTTACCACTAAGTCTTGAGGGAGCACCGTCTTTAGGGTGTTGACTCCCTTAGATCAAATTTTGTTACTTCTTAAGGAAATTGAAATCAATAGCTATTTGCCTATATTGTTCAGTGATTATGTTAGTATAGTGATTCATCATATCCTTAACTTTGCCGAGGACATTTGAGACTCTTGACTCATAATTGCCACAATCGTCTACCTATTGTTCCATTGGCCTAACCACTTGATTGGGAATTAGTTGCTAATTCCTTGGAACAACATCAGGATTTACTGTTTGGCCTCCAGCACTTGGTGGAGTCATCTGACTAGCCATAGGCATGGTCACACTGGGAGGAGTTGGCAGCATGGACACATTCTAAATCATGTTTTCTCTAACATTAAAAGTACTCATGTTTATCCCTTGACCTCCATTTGTCAATGCCAAAGTATTTTCGGCACCTAGACTCGGATTCCAAATTTCCCTAAAGATATAGGTCTCTTGTAATTGCGACTCTACCTCTACTCATGTAATAGCCGTATCAGTGTTAGCAAGAGCAACACTACTCAATTGCACCTGGATGTTAAAGTCCAACCTATGCAAAAAGTATTGTAGCTTAGTAGGACCTAGAATGGGAATATAAGTTTGCAACTTATGAAATACTTCCTTCAGTTTCTTGACATAGGTTGCAACATTCTCATGAGGTTCTTAACGTGCTATATTAAGAACACTTAGCCAATACTAACCTCCTCTTTTAGGGGCAAACTCTCTCCGAAAGGCTGCAAAAAATAGATCAATTTTAGTTATGGTTCCAGCCTCTAGCCTGTGATATCGTACTATAGCTTGTCCTTTTAGAGTCATATTAAAGAACATCATCAAGTGTCCTTGATCTTGGATTCGACAGTTGAACATTAACATTTGGAACTCATTAATATGAAGTTTTGCATCTTCCTTTGCTAACCCATTAAAAATGGGTAGAGAAAATCCTAACGGTAGCAGGTTTGATATTCTTGCTAGTATTGCAATGGGTTGTGCCATGATGACCAAATTTGCTAAGGGTCCCTGAACTATGGGAACTATAACCCCACTCGAAGTGGGCTGACTGACTGGGAGAGGGGAAGTACTTGAACTTCCTCCTCCTCCTAACGAACAATTCGTGGAACTAGGGTTGCTAAGACCCCTCCCTTGTAGGGATATCGGACCATTCCATTGAGGAGAATATCTCCTAATAATTTCAGTCTAATGTCTAGCATGTTTAGCTTTTTCTTGCTTCTAAATCTTTACTTCACTATCTTTTAGATTTATTTCACTATCTTTTTGTATACACTAATAAATTGGTCCCTATCGACCAAGATTCAGGCACCGCCACTTATTAGTACCTCGCGGAAAGTGGACAACCTATCAGGACCAAGAACGGGCATGACAGTGGCTCTATGGTGCTAGTCAAGCCTCTACTACACACCCAAACCACCCCATGGCCTCGTAGCCAAGAGCATCTAGGGGGTATGCTACCATAATCTCTAATATAGAGCTTCATGTTTGTATGGATTGTAATCCAATGGATAACCCTTCCCACACTCCTCAAAGAGAGTTCTTGCACATATCAGTGTAATATACCACATAAGCACATATAAAGAGAGCCACTCAACTGATTTTCGTGGCCCCACTATGGCTCTCCTCCTACACCTTCGAGATTGGTCGAGATGCACTGTGAAAACATAAAGCACATACGACCCATACTCATGTCTTTTAAACAATCATTCCAAGAGATAGAGAAAATCATCACGGAATAATCCCCAAAGGAAACAAACATCTAGCCCTATGGCTTGGGATACCTCATTCTCAGCATGGGTCAATGTTTATGATGAAGACAATTGCCATGCATCTAGGATGATACCATGTGGTGAATGCAATGCGACTCTAAATGATTCATAGTGCTCAAATATATTTTTTTCATCAACAACCAGCATTGTGAAGGTGTAAAAAAAATTATTTTCATGCCTTTACTCTAAACATAATTGTTGCATTCCATAGGATCAACACCACCGAGCATGCTCGTGCTACTGGATCCTTTTAATTTTCAAAACCACGTGTCTTATATGCCATATATCAGAAAAAAAATAGAAATCAATATATTATCAGCACTTAACACCCCCCTTCTCCCTACCGCTTATTGAGGTTGTTTTTCCTTAAGGTTTTTAAATACATTTAAATCCTCAACATTTAAATGTATTTTTCCTTCATAAAAAATGGATAAATACTCACTTTAACATAAAGATAAGAACAAACTAAGGCTAAAACTCATGCATTGGCCTTATCATACATTCACAAATACAAATGTGAATTTTTCTATTTTTTAGATGCAATTTTTTTTTTCATTTTTTCTATTTATTTATTGATAAATATTGATATTTTCTAATTTACTAATGTAGATTGATTAGGATTTCTAAGAATCATTTTCATACCACATTTCATCCCATGCGAATAGCATTGACACATCAAAAACCCCCAAAACCCATGATTTTCCTTAAAACTGCAATGTTGTGGGTTTTTCTGTTTATGGAAAAATTATTGGATGACTAATTTTTAAAAAATTTCCTTAACATTTCTGATAAATCACAACATTGATAACCAATAACAACCATTTTCAACCATTTGCAATCACAAGTCCTACCATAAAATGATGAAATCTATCCCTTATTTATAAAACCACACTTTATCTCATATGCATCTCATGATTGGAAGGCCATTGACACTTCCCAACAACCATTGATACTCCTCCAAACCTCAATCTACTCTCCTTCATGCTCCAAAACCATCCCACAATCCATATCTCTCGTCTCAACCCATCCCCTTCTCACAGATTAAAGCATGAAAACATACCTCAAGAGGAGAGAGAAATACTAGAAACTGAAAATTTTATTCATAGCTTCGTTTTCTACGAGAAATTAGGTGATTTGAAGCAAAAAATTAACAGATCTCATGCCTCCCTCTGTTCCTGATGATTCTCTCAGTTGTTGCAGAATGGCCGAATCCATTGATTTCCGAATCCATCAAATCAATGGGGCACAAAAAAATTTGCATCCCCTTGCTCCCAATTGTTAAGTTTTTCCAATTTGTTAAGTTTTAAACCTTATTAAAATAACTAGTTCACATCTTTCATGTTCACATTGGTTGGCAAGTTATTGATGACTTGGGGGCAACCACTGTAAGGGAAAGGATGTTGATTATTTTAAGAAAGTGCTTTGAGCGCTGCAGACAATTTTGTATCGCTCTTAACCCACGCAAGTGTGTTTTTGGAGTGCCTTATGGGCTATTGCTAGGCCATGTGGTTAGCTCAATAGGAATAGCAACTGACCCTGAGAAGATCAAGGCTATAGTTGCTATGAGTCCACCATGCACTCCAAAAGAGGTTCATAGCTTTCTGTTATCGATAGGGTACTATCGGAGGTTTATAAATGCCTTCACAGAAAGAACGTTGCCATTAACGAATTTATTATCCTTTAGCTATCTATTTGAATGGAGTGACCCTTGTAAGGTAGCCTTCGAGGATGTGAAACAGGAGTTAGTCCAAGCACTAGTTTTAAAAGCACCTAAAAGGGGCGAGGTGTTCTATATATTTTCAGCAAGCCACCATGCATAGTATAAGCTACTTCTTAGCCCAAATTTGGGAGGAAAAGTGGTATCACCCGATAGCTTTTGCTAGTCAGAAATTGGGCATTTTAGAGCTCAATTATACCTGCATGGAGAAGTTGTGTCTTGCGATGGTCTTTGGGACTAAGAAATTCAAGCACTACATCCTCTATGAAAAGGTAGTGTTCTATACGAAGGCGGAAGGGATTAGATTGCTTATGAACAAGCTGCAACCGCCTGATCCTTTGGCAAAGTGGTTAATCACTTTGCAGGAGTTTGATTATGAGATTAAGAGTAAGCCACCAAGGCTGCAGGGTATTGTGGAATGCCTTGTGGATTTTGGGGAGCCGAAAGAGACTTTGGCTGAAGGAAGTGACATTGAAGAAATGTTTAAAATTGATATAGCTTCTATCCCATCTTGGTATGCTTCTATTACACACTATTTATCAACAGGAGAGACGGGAGCTGGTCTATCAAAGTCAGAAAAGAGGAAAATCAAACAACAGGCTTTGAAGTTTTCCTTGATTGCAGGGACACTATATCGGCAGGGTGTTGATGATATCTATCGCCGATGTGTGATGCCTGATGAGGTTCCTTTTATCTTAGAAGAGTGCCATGACTCTGCATGTGGAGGGCACTTTGCTGGACGGTTGACAGCGCAGAAAGCGTTAAGAGCTGGATATTGGTGGCCATCCATCTTCCAAGATTCTTTTGATTATGTTAAGAGATGTGATACCTGTCAAAGACATGACAGTAGAGAGAATAGGAAATGCCCACTTAATGCCTATCATGGCTATGCTTCCATTTAAGAAGTGGGGCATTGATTTTGTGGGTCCTATCACCCCGTCGTCTACTACCCAGAAGAGGTACATTATAGTAGCCATTGATTATTTTACAAAATGGTTAGAAGCGCAGGCAACAAGGCAGGACAATGCAAAAGAGACTGCAAGTTTCCTTTTAGAGCAGATTATCTACCGTTTCGGTCCACCGAAGGAATTAGTGTCGGACCGTGGAACCCATTTTTTGAATAAGGTGATCAAAAGCTTGACTGAAGCTTGGCAAATCAAGCATAATAAAACGACCCCTTATAATCCGCAAGCAAACGGGCAAGTCGAAAGTACTAATAAGCAGCTTGTGGGTATCTTGTCTAAAATAGTCTCTAAGAAGAAACGAGACTGGGACAAGAAGTTGTATGTGGCAGTATGGGCATACAATACAACGTTCAAGCGAGCTATCGGCCATACTCCATTTAAATTAGTTTATGGAGAAGAGTGTGTGTTACCCCTTGAAATCGAGTTGCCAACCATACGGTTTGCAATTAACCACTCTTTGGGAGATGAGGATTCCCTTTTTGAACGTTTCACGACCATAGCCCATCTGAATGAGCTGAAATTGTAGAGCTTATTACACCAGGAGGTAGCTAAACATCGGAAGCAGTTGCATGACCTTAGAGCAAAGAAGTATACCTTGAAAAAAGGGCAATTAGTTCTGTACAACGATGCGCGTAGGGAGCTGTTTCCAGGGAAGCTGGAACCTAAATGGGATGGCCCCTACAAGATTGTTAGGCTGGAGAAAAACAGGTCTACGGCTCTATTAGTTGATTTGCAGAGGGAGTAGAGTTTAAAAATAAGGTTAATCTTAATAAGATTAAACTTTATTATTTCTAAGTATGCTAATACAAAGAAAATGCATTGTAGGTCCATGCTCGGGATGATTTGAGACCTGCAAAAGAGCTTAAAAGCTGGTTGATGGGGCGGTTAATCCCTTATTTGGAGCACCCATATCTGGAGAAGAGATACCATCAGGGGAAACTCATCTGGTGGAGCAAATGATACAAAGTGATTGAGCAAGAAGACGGAACCTTTGTGTGGGAGATCAAAGTCTTCTACCATCACTGCTTACAACTTTTGTCAAGTATCCCTGTTGAGTTCAATGAAGAAGGTGGGATGGAGCCGTCAGTTCATCCTCTCAATATGCTAAACTTTGATTATCATAATTATGAATAGAGGAGTTTGTGATGGCAGGCTGTGTAACCCATTGTTGACGTATACATTATATTTTGACGGAGCGTCCAGGGGCCCTAATAAAAAAGGGAGTGTTGGAGTAGTAATCCGAGATCCTCAATGTAGAGTTACGATGGATGAAGTTAGCTGCTTATCTCGGGGTAGGATTCACTAACAATATGGCGGAGTATAAAGCCTTGATTATGGGATTGCATATCGCCAAACAAGGTGGTATTCATCGATTGTTAGTAAAAGGGGATTCCCCATTGATCCTGAATCAGCTAGATGGAACATACACAGTGAGGAATCCCATTCTTTGTAAGTATCATCGAACTGCAGTGACCCTACTTGAGGAGTTTGAGAGAGTGTCTTTTCAGCTGATTCCACGTTACTGGAATCAGTTTTTGCAGATTCACTGGCAAATCTTGCTTATGAAGAAGACCTTTTCTTTAACTATGGTCCTAGTCTGGATATCGTTATTAATGATGAAACAAGACCCGATCGCTTGTGGGGAATGTTATCAGAGCATGCAATATATGGCAGATGATGGTTGATATGGGTGATGCAAAGAGTAGCCGAGACCAATCTACCGTTATTATCTTGGACCCATAGGCTGATTAGACAACATGTTATGCGTACGCCTCTTGCTATATATGTAGGAGGGATGGATCATAACCTTATGCATTTAGTTTAGGGTTGCGAGCCCTGTGGTTTTCCTCCTGGGAAAGGAGCTAATTATTGTATATCTGTACTATTTCAGGGAGGGATGTATAGGTGCTATTCTGTTTGATCTCGTTAGGCCAAGAGGGCCAGTTGTCTGCTTAGTGCAGGTACGGTTAATGGTTTCTTGTTTTAGTCTTGTGCTAGACAGGTTCAAAGAAGAGCTTGGAAGGAGCCGTTGCGCGGAAGCTTCTCGTGGCCCTATCCAGGTGATATCTCTCCTTTATGAGTACCGTGTTTTATGCTATATGTATTTGTGTACTTGTAGGGGATTTTCTTTTCTTGTTGGGAACCAGCGTCCAAGGCATGAAGTCCCAGGTTTAGGTTTAGTATGTTTGAGGGAGGTCCAAGTAGTCATTGCCTCCTGTAAAGACATTGTCAGGCATCAAAAGACCTGTTTTAGAAGGCAGTCCTAGTGACCCTGTTCTGCTAGCTTGCTAGACAGCCATCCTAGGAATTCTTGTTAGTTGTGAGGCAATTAGAAAAGTCTACTAGAAAAAAAAAATAATGATGATGAAAAGAAACCCTGAATATCTTAAAGGAAATAAATATATACAAAGGTGTGTAAAAAGGGGTGCTAACCCCTATCAAAGTAGAAAAGAAAAGAAAGGAAAAAAATTTATAAGCAGTTGGTCATCACCTTGCGAAGGCTTGGTAGGTTCCTGGGGATGAGTCAGACCCGGGGCCGATGCCTTGACTTCCTAGGGGTGGCATCTTGCTGGAAAAGAAGAAAATAAGGAAGGTTGGAGCGAAAATAAAAGTGAGCGCTAGAAAAGGATTAAGTGTCACCTTGCGAGGGCTTGGTAGGTTCTTGGGTACCGAGACAGGACCTGAGGCCGATGCCCTGTTCTCCTTGGGTCACTACACTAATCTCTCTCCTTTTTACATGCCCAAGTATGGAAAAATAAAAACCCTAAAAGAAGAAATGTGCTGAAAGAAAATACTTCTTGATCAGGCTATACAAGTCCTCGCCTAGTAGGAGCTCCTAGTTATGTTGTCCTTAGTTAGGTAGGTAGTTCAGACCACCGCTTAGGGCGACCCCTTTGATAGTTCTTTTTAGTTTGGCCGTGCTGGAGCAGTTGGTTAGTGACTCGCTTCGGACCTTCTATCAGATTATGCTAGGCCTACTCCTTGTGGATGTTATGCCTTGGTTTTGTCAAGGGGTAGGGTGAGTGTTGTGTTCTGTTTAATATGTAGCTATTTTGTATTAGCTTGATGCTTCCTTAGGTTGTTTTGTGCAGATCTATTGTGGGATTCGAAAGCTGAGTTGCCCTATCCCGTGGTCGCCAATGAAAGCTGGATTTTAGGGCAGCAAATGGGCCTAAAAATTGTGGAAAAATGTGGAATTTAGCAGAAAAATGTTCAATCACGAAGGCAGCGCCTCGACCTAGGACGATTTTAAGCGTCAAGTGCTTTAAAGGCGCCCGTGTAAAACTTGTAGATTTTTAGTAATTTTTCCATCCGTCGGATCAAGTTGCGGGAGCTGTCGACCAGTGCGCGATGCCAAGACGGACGCCCAGGATTTTTCGGATTGTGAATCGGACACCGGACGCAGGAAATGCCAGAAACCGGCCAAGAATGAAAAGGTGGACCAAATTTGAGATCAAAAGGGGTGCCCTTTGGAGGGGGCACCCCCCCAATTCTATTTCGTGTATGGTGGTATGCACTCGCAGGGATTAGTGCGACGAAAAATGGCCACCCCTCCAAAATTGAGATGAGATGGCTACAAAGAAGCCATAGAAGAGATGACAGCAGGCTAATCAACATTCTTTCCTGATCGTATCACCATCCTCCGTGCGTCCAATGGTGGCCTGAACAGAGAGAACAAAACTCAGTCTTTCTCTCTCCTCCCTCTCTCTCCTCTAAGGGGTGGTGCATGCAGGAAGAAGAAAGAAGAAGAAGGAATGGCGGATGCTCGTCCAGCGAAGATCGGATTGCTCCATGAATGAAGAGGGGCTGAAGACGGCAATGCGAGGTCATGCTGAGCATTAAATGCATGCTGGAAATCAGTCCCGCAACCAAGAACAAAAAACCATAACCCGAAAATAAGTGGTAATGCTATTTTTTTCAAAGAAAAATGATATTTTTATACTATTTGCTTTATGAAACCTTGTTCATATGGGATGAAAGTTCATTATGATATTGTTTTCCATGAGTTTCAACTGTTTTCAACCTGAAAATTAGAAAATATAAGGCTACATGGCCGGAATTAGTGTCAAAATACATGAAAAACACGCGTTTAAGGGGTAAAATGGGGGTTTTTGCAAAATAAAGGGAAAGTATGAGATATAACATCAACAAAACCTGAAATTTTACTGTCAAGAAACCTAAGGGCCACAGCCCATAATCAATCTTAATTTTTAGTCGTTTTTTATTGAAGAAAATAGAGAAAAAATACAAAAAAATGGTGGAAAATGGATTTTAAATGGGAGAAAATTAGGAAACAATTTAAAAAAAATTCCAAAAAATAACATAAGTGTTTGTGCAATGTATAATGAAGGTAGAGCACGAGGTTGGCCTCGGTTTATCCTCGTTTCTATGTTTTTGTCCGTGTTTATTGCTTTCTCTATAAAGAAATATACATAAAATCACTCTTACACCTATCAACCATTGCAAAACATTAAACGGTAGGGTGAGAGGGGAGTTTGAGCGTCAAAGTACAATCTTAGATTTACAGTGTTGCATCATGGCTATAGGTCGTGGTTTTAAAATAAAGGAAAAGGTAGCATGAGCGTAAGGCTTGGTGTCTCTCCTCGTTTCAATACATAAACGTTAGCATGGAAATCATGGAAAGATTGGTTTCGCACGATGCACAATGCTGATTTTCTTTTCTTTGTGTACTAAACTATTCACATTTTCACTATGCATGATTCATGGTATCAAAGGAAAATCTCCTGGACTGCATAGCAATTGTTTTCTTAGGACTTTGACGCATGATTGAGAGTGTGAGGTTATCCCTTGCCATAGGATAAAGGGTCGGTTTCCTAAAGAGACTGTTAAGTGAGGAAGCATGGTATATCTCCTGGAAATACAAGAAATATAAAAGAGAGGATTTTGTGTTCGTTTGTGTTGTATGTTTATCAGCGCATCAAAGGGCCAATCCCTGCGATGTAGGAGAGCTGCAGTGGGGCTCCGTGCGGTGGAGTGCCTCCTATGTGCGTGTGACAAGGCGTTATGCCTATGTACTTTGGGATCTCCCTCTGAGGAGTTTAAGGGAAACGTTGGACTATAAACTATAAACGCATAGATTAGGCTTTAGGGCATGTTGTCCTTTAGCATTAAATTGACGCTCCTGGTCCGCGAGGCCGTGAGGGTATTTGTGTGTCATGAGCATGAGGTCCGGCTAGTGCTATAGCCAGTGCTGGCCCATTTCAGGTCCCATCAAAAAGGCTGATCTTCATGGAAGATGTGGTTATTTTAGGACCTACTCTGCAGCACCAATTTTAAGATATCTCTCTATGCGTTGCTCGAATGAAAAAACGTCCAACACAAAAGTTGTAGATCTTGGTGTTTTTGATAACCTTCGCGGGCCATTTTTAGAGATTGTCTTTCTATCACGAGATATTTTAAAAATGGATTCACCATGTCTATTTTAAGAAAAATAGTTTTTAAAATTGTACTCTTAACTTATGGTCATGCAACCACCTTGAGCCATAGATAAGGAGAGTTAATTGGATTGCCTTGGCCCTCAACCTTAAGATTGAATTCCACACAAAAGCTTGTGTCATTTTAGACCTTGGAAAGAGAAAATCACTTCTCTCCTCACTTCCTAAGGATCATGTCTCTCATCTTTCTTAGTGAGAGAATTACCCCTCTCATCTTTCTTAATGAAATATCTTAAAACCTTGACTTGTAAGGGAGAGGATGACCCCAAATGAATGTAATGCTCATTACACATAAGTAAGCATTTTCAGGTGTCCCCGAATGCACACATAAATACATAAACACAATGCTAATGCACTTCCTTTTCTTAGAACTCAATCCATCTTCATTTATGTGTAACTCCTAGGTTCTTCTGTACACTCTTACACTTGGCAAACACTTCTTTTTCCTTCATAACTTGTACTGCATGTACTAGATATTCTCGTCACAGTGCTCTGATCACCCCATTAAGTGATGCACTAGGAATACTGGTCTCTAAATGGTCTCATGGCCATGCTAGATCATCATCAACACTTAAAGAAAAGTGAGTCATTAATTTATTGACATAAATTTATTAAATAGAGAATGTGTAATAAGGAATCAATTTAGTGACATTGCTCTGGCTTCTAAACAGTTGAACTCAACTGTGGAGGGGTTACATGGTCCTTAAGAAGATTTGGAAAGTCTTGTAGTTCTCTCTCAGTCATCATAAACTAAGCGTCCAATGGGGGATAATTCTTAAACTTAACCAGATACTTCCGTAATACTTTACCTGACCTTAGACTATTGTCCTGATGGTGTAAAATTCTTTCAGGCACAAGGAACTCTTCTTTTTTTTCTATGTTAAGTAAATCTTCCTTGATTGGTTCCATTGGAGGTTCTCCAATACAGGGACGTAGAAAATTTATATGAAAAGCATTATGAATGTTCGAATGACTTGGTAAATCCAAACAAAAAGTCACATAATTTATCTTATTTGTGATCTTGAAAGGGCCACAATACCAATTAGAAAGCTTAACCACTTTACCATTTTGACCTTTGTGCTTCTTCAAGCGAGCCTTCTCAAACTTAAGAAGAACATACTATCCTAACTTGAGATCTAACTTATGACGCTTATCAGCTTCATGTTTATTTTTCTCTCGTGTCCTTTGGATAATAGCTTTTATTTGAGTGAAAGTTGCACCAATGTCTCTAACAAACTCGTATGCTGAAAAGATCTTATCCTTCGTAAGAAGAATGGGTAGTAAATGAGGCTTGCCATAGATGATCTCAAAGGGTGCCTTACCAGTACTAGAGTGCACCATGTTATTGTATGCAAACTTTACTAAAGGCAAATACTTTTCCCCTTCTCTTTGATTATCAGAGACATAGGATTTCAAAAGGTCTAGAATAGTAGAATTAGCACTTTCACTCTACCCGTCCATTTGAGGATGATAAGAGGATGAAAACTTTAACTGATTCCTAAGGTTCTTGAAAAGAGCTTGCCAAAAGAGGCTTGTCATGCGGGGATCTCGATCACTTATAATGGACTTAGGCATGCCATGAGGCTTGAAAATATGAGCAATGAATAGCTTAGACATATGATTGGCTTTGATTGTCTTTCAGACAGTATAAAGTGAGCTTGCTTACTAAACTTGTCAATGATAGTCCAGATTGCATCGTTGCCTGCTTGTGTGCAAGGAAGCTCCATGATAAAGTCCATGGCTATACTTTCACAAGGCTCATTGGGAATAGGTAATGGCTTTAGTAGACTAGGCGGTTTATGCCTATCATACTTTACTTTTTGGCATATCTTACACTCGTGGACATATCTTTCAATGTCAGCTCTAAGAGTGGGCCAAAAGAAATATATTTCCAATGCTTGAGTAGTGGGTAGAATACCACTATGTCTAGCATATGGAGATGCATGTGCTTCATCCATTACCTTGTGTCGCAATGGTAATGCTGTAGAAATTGCTCGATAACCATCTCGAATTGAGTAAGGTGTAATTGACTGGCTTGAGTTAAGCTGATCCCATATGGTTGAGAAGTCGGAATCATTTACATACATTTTGGGTAAATCCATGAACTCATTATGGTAAACAATTGTGATTACATTCACTCAAGGTCGCTGTGATAGAGCATCAACTACCACATTCTTAGTTTCAGATGTGTGAAGGATTTGAAAATGAAACATAGATAAGAAGTTTGCCCAGCACATTTGTTTCTCTGAGAGCTTTTTTTGAGTGAGGAAGTATTTTAGTCTTTGGTGATTTGTTTTAATAACAAAATCTACACCAAGTAAATAGTGTTTCCATATTTGAAGAGCATGTAGCACTACCATAAGATCTTTCTCATATAGTGGAGCATGTAGCTCATGATCCTTGAGGCGTCGGCTCTCAAATGCTACTACATGAGGCTCTTGGTTAAGCATAGCTCCAATGCAATCCCTAGAAGCATTGCAGTGAACTTCAAAAGGTTTTTGAAGATCTAGAACTATGAGAACTAGTTCTTGAGTCACAAGAAACTTAATTCTTTCAAAAGGCTTGTAGTTGCCTTAATCCCTAGCAAAAAGACATTTGCTTGTTAGTAGGTCATGTAGAGGAGATGCAACATATGAGAAACCTCGTATGAACCTCCTTTAGTATGAACATAGGCCCAAGAAACTTCTAACTTCATGTACAGAAGTAGGTGTAGGCCAATCAACAATGGCTCAAATCTTCTCAAGATCCATTCTCACTAGATTGTGAGAAACAATATGGCCCAAGTAATGAATTTTCGAAAGGAAAAATTCACTCTTCTTAGCATTGACCTGTAGACTATGCTTGCGAAGCTCTTGAAAAACAATAGATATATGTTTTCTATGCTCCTCTTCAGATCGTGAAAATATTAGAATGTCATCAAAGAAGACATATGTGAACTTTGAGTGAGGTCTAAAAATTCTCTCCATCATTCAATTGAATGTGGGGGGTGAATTAGTCAAACCAAATGGCATGACTCAGAACTCATATAGTCCAAACATTGTACAAAAAGTTGTCTTATGAACATCTTCAGGTGCTATTTGTATTTGGCGATAGCCACTTTTGAGATCAATGCGACTAAAGATACCAACCCCTTGCAACTTATCCAAGATATCATCTATCCTTGGGATAGGAAAACGATTCTTGATGTGATCTTGTTCAAAGATCTATAGTCTACACACATACGGAAAGAACCATTGAACAAGTAAGACAAGAGAGAGTAGTATGGAGAAGATCTAGGCTAAACTAATCCTTTTTCCAATATTTCGTTTACTTGTTTCAGCATCTCCTCTGATTGAGTTGCACTTACTTGATAAGGCGGCTGGTTAGGTGGTGAACTGCGTGGGATAAGATCAATTGTGTGATCTTTCGAGTGCTTAGGAGGCAACTCTCCTGGGAGTGAATCACCAAAAAAATCTTCATATTGTTTAACAAAATCATGTTTGGCTTGATCAATTAAAGAGAGGGGTTCTTTTAAAGTCTAAGACTTAGAAGCATTAGTTGGTATTGTGTGTTAATTAGAGGATCAAGTGCCCTTGAATCATTAGCTTCTTTTGACTCTCTCACAAAAATCATGTACGCAGATTTAACTTTCTTCATTTGTTTAGAAATGCTAACATGACTAACCATTGGCACATGCCAATCTCTAGCATCAGCAATGCATACTATGTTTTGACCCTTGAATTGAAATGCAAGGGTATTCTTAACAAAATCGGGAAGAGGTCTAATCTTGTAATGCCAAGGCATACCTAAGATAACATCACAGTTACCAATGGGTGCAAGTGGAAAAGATTCTTGGTCACGGTAATCCCCATTTCTAAGATTCAACTTCCCCTAGATAGGAATAGAATTGGTTGCAAGTCCTTCAACCTGGTCCAATTGGTGTTCCCAATCGATCCGGTGAAATTTTTAGCCTTCCAGTAGTATCTGCTGACACAAAATTATCTGTGGATAGTGGAGGAGGATCTTTACTCACATTTTCTTCCTTCCTTTTGTGAGGAGAATTAGGCTTTATATGCCTTAACTCACCACAAAGAAAGCACCTTCCTTCCTCTTTGTACTTTTGTATCTCAGAGGGTGAGAGATACTTGCATTTCTTTTTGTTACCCTATGGCTTTGAATATTGGTCAGGGGTAGAGGTAGGCCTTTTTTGATTAGTTCTGTCTCTTGGTTGATCATAGATCTGCTCTTGTCTAGCTCTATAAGAGCTCATCTCCAACTTTTGAGATGTATGAGGTGCATGCAAACTTTCAGCTATGATGGAAGACTCCATTATGCAAGATAAGGTTTCACGTGGATACAACTTTATGGTTTTGTGTAAATGAGGAAGTTGAAACGTGAGAAGGATCGAAGCTTGCACACGAGCTATGGCGGGAGAGCAAGAGCAAGAAAGAGAGAGACAAGAAATGGAAACTCCAAGAGTCACAATGTGTGACCGGGCCTTCCTTTATTTACTAGTCACTAAAAAATGAATGTAAAGAATAAAGTGACGTGACGGGCGCCCGCCACCTGCAGTGTGCAGTGGCGGGTACTGTCAGTGTAGTAATACACAGGGCGGCATGGAGGAGGCGCCTTTACCCCAACAACCTCCCACTTAAAGGCGAATCTTCCCCAGTGAGAGAGAAAGAAAAGAAAAAGACAGTACAACTATACATAGGTACAAGGGATGAGGAAAGGCAACATCTCATCCAACGCCTATCAATCTCCTGAGGAAGGCAAAGCGCTCAGTAGTGAGGCTTTTTGTGAGCAGATCTGCAGGATTCTCGTCAGTGGAGATCTTGACAAGGTCAACAGACTTGTCCTCCACGACACCACGTATGAAGTGATACCTCACCTCAATGTGTTTTGTCTTCGCATGGAAGAACGGATTCTTAGCCAACTGAATGGCACGCATAGAATCCGAATGCAGTGTAGGTATAGCATCAATCCCAAGGTCAGCAACTAGACGGCCTAGCCATATGGCCTCCTTGCAAGCCTCAGTTGCTGCAATGTACTCGGCCTCAGTGGTAGACAAAGCCGTACACTTCTGAACCCTGGACATCCAAGAGACAGCACCTCCAACATAGGTGAATATATAGCCAGAAGTGGACTTCCTACTATCTGCATGTCCTGCATAATCAGAGTCAGTGTACCCCATGACCCATGTATCCTGGCTACCATAGGAAATACACATATCTGTTGTGCTCTTCAGGTACCTCATGATACCCTTCACGGCATCCCAATGTTTCCTACCAGGTGTAGCCATATAGCGTGCCACAACACCAACTGCAAAGGCAATATCTGGACGAGTGGCTATCATGGCATACATCAAACTGCCCACGACTGAAGCATAAGGGATCTGGGCCATCTTGGCCCTCTGCTCATCTGTCTGCGGATAATCGGCCTGTGATACTTTCACATAAGAAGGAAATGGACAGCCAATAGGCTTTACATCCTGCATGCGAAAGCGCTCAAGGACTTTATGAATATACTCCCTCTGTGACAAGTAGAGGAGTCCCTGATGCCTGTCACGTCTAATGCACATACCAAGTATGTGAGAGGCCTGTCCCAAATCCTTCATCTCAAAGCTCTTCTTTAGCTGAGATTTAAGAGCATCTAGCTCATCATGAGCTTTCCCTGCTATCAGCATATCATCCACATAGAGTACCAAAATAAGCAATGAACCATCACGGGCTTTCTTCGTGTAAAGACACGGATCCATACCATTCTGGGCGGGGGTGTAAGGGGCGGTCAACTGACGCTTAATACCCTGTCATCACAAAATTGCTCAAAAGCACGTGAGACATATTCTCCCCCATTGTCAGTCCTAAGGCATTTCAGCCTATACCCAGTCTGGTTCTCAACAAGAGCAAGCCAACACTGAAAGACTGCCAAGACATCGGACTTTTGCTTTATGGGATAAGCCCATACTTTCCTAGAAAAATCATCAATGAAGGTAACAAAGTACTTTGCGCCACCCATAGACATACACGGCATGGGCCCACAAACATCTGAATGCACCAAAGCCAAGGGCTCACTCATGCATGGCCTACCCGATTTCTTATGCGTAGACCTATTCTTCTTACCATAAAGACAATGATCACATGAGTCAAAACATGCATAGTCCAAAGGCGGAAGATACTGCAAACTAGATAACATTTTCATTCCCTTCAAAGACATATGCCCCAAACGGACATGCCAAAGTGATACATGTGGGATAGAGCCCACTACCAAAACATGGTCTACAGAAGACCCAGATACAACAAGAGGATAGAGGCTGCCAGCCTTGGCACCTCTAGCAAGCACAAGTCTGCCTTTGGTAATCTTCCAGGCAGAATCCCCAAAACAGACATGAAACCCTGCATCATCCAACTGTCCTGCAGACATAAGACTGCGCGTAAGCGCAGGTACATGACGTACATCCCTGAGCAAAAAGGAACTGCCAGTGGAAAACTGCAACTGAATATCTCCACAGCCCACAACATCAAGAGACCTGTCATCTCCAAGTCTGGCTGATCCAGATACAGTACGGTAAGAGTGAAACCACTCACGGGAAGGCGTTACATGGAAGGACGCACCTGAATCCAATAACTAGCATTGTGTATATATACTAGGTGTCTCAGTCAAGTGTGAAGCATCAGAAGAACTGGCTGCAAGTATGAACTCATCACTACCATCGGAATCCTCGGTCTGCATGACATTAATTTCTTCAATCTTGACGCTGGACTTCGCAGTTACTATGCTGCGATCAGAGGACTTCTCCTTCACTTTCTCTTTGCCCTTATCCTTACGCTTCTCATTGTGCAACTCATGACATTGTGGTCTGATATGGCCCTTTTTCCCAAAGTGATGACAAGTGACATTAGCGTTGCGCCCACGCGACTTACTACGCGACTTTCCACGAGATTTAGACCGACCCTTCTGCGAGTCACGGCCACGGTTATTACCACGATCATTCCTGTCATTCCTGCCTCTAACTGTCAAAGCATGTGAAACATGAGAGGCATCCAACTTTTTGCGATTAACCTCTTCCTGCAGAAGAGCACTCTCAACATCATTCAGTTTCAGAGTAGCACTAGAGGCACATAGGGCAGTGCGGAATACATCCCATGACTCATTCAGAGTCCCAAGCAAGAAAAGAGGAGTTACTTCCTCTCCAAAGGTGATATCCTGCGAAGTCAGGTTCTTCAGTATAGCATGGAACTGGCTCAAGTGAGCAGACATAGTCGCATTATCCTTCATGCGCAGATCCATAAGCTGATTCAACCAATACATATGACTTGCCGGACTTTTCTTATCATAAAGATTCTTGATCTTATTCCATGGATCCCATGCACTCTATGCTTCCTCAAATACATTATAATGTACCTGTTCAGTGAGAGACAATACAATCGTGGACTTGCATAGCTCATCAAGTTCAAGCTAGTCGTCATTGTCCATAGTTTCAGGCTGCTCCCCACTCAACCGAAGTGGCTTAATCTGAGACTTCTGCACCAAGACCTGCCAAATTTGACTCTTCCAATAAGAGTAGTTAGTACCATCCAACTTTGTGATGTTAAATATGGCATTATCAGTCGAAGAGGACGCCATAATGCAGGCTGGAAATGCACAGACAATGTAAAACTGTTGGCTGTTTTACTGCAGAAAATGCCCAAAATCCATTGAAATGAGCTCCAAATGGCGAGAAAAGTGTGCCAAAAGATGCTGCCCACTTAGTACTAGATGCGGTACACCAAACTAGGATATTTTAGCATAAAAAATAATGCTCAGTCCACCAATAAATGCTTGCTGTAATAAATTTCAGAATTGCAATAATGAGAGCAAACTGTCCCAAAACTGGATCTAATGTCAACTAAACAATGCTAGGTCCAAAGCCAGCATAAAGAGGACAAAGCAAAGCCAAATGACAGTGAAAATACATGAGCATAACACCGAGAGATGTCAAATAGCATCTGCCAGTAAGAGGCACACCCCAGACAATCTAGGCAAAATATAGAACCAACTGCCAAAACCTGACACAAATAGGTGTCTGCTCAAAAGAAAGCGGATCCAAAATTGAGACTCAACTCATAAGCATCCTGTGAACCAAGACATATACTCAATGCAACATCCAATTGTCGGAGTATAATCCCAAAGTCTCAATACATCCATAACTGCTCAATGACATAGACTGCTCCAATAGCATGTAATCCCTGCTCAAGGTCAAGTAAGCATGCAAGATGCTCCCACTGGCACAAAAGGCGTACAATCGAGTTAAGGGCTCAAGCAACCCAAGACAAAGTACCAGTGACAAGTGACCAAGTCAATGCATCATATGCTTCCCAAGAGCATGACATACATGAAGCAACTGATATAGCAACCACTAAGCAAGACATAATCCCAATGGCAAGATCTCTGTCAAGTCAATACATCCAGTAGCAAGCCAAAGTCAATATCCCTGTGAGTCGGAAGTGCTCAAAACATCCAAATCGGAGCTCCAAAATATCTGTCAAGCATGGACGAACTAAGAGGCATCAACCACGGACCAAAGCATGTAATGCATAGAGGTTATCTGTCAAGTACAGACAATAGGCATAAGCGGCCCAAATGCCAGTCAAGTCGACCAAACTGCCAATGAAAAACCAATAACAACGGAGCAAATGCAATGCTCAAAAGCATTCCAGAATCACGATCATGAGTTTGAAGTCGATCCCCAAAGTGTAATACATCATGACATAACCCATAGCATACATCCGGTATCGATAGAGAAGCAATACATGTGACAAATGAGCTTCAGCCCGCTCATGTATAGAAGCTCTAAACAGTCCAAAACTGTCAATTTCTAGCCCAAAAACAATGCCAAATCATGGGCAAATCGAATGCATACATTCCCAAGACATTAGGCATCATGTAGACCGCATACGGGCATCAAACAAGGTAGCCGGAGTAGAGAATAAGCTTCAAGGGTTTGAAGCCATGGCTGCCCTTTCTGTTTGCAACCTGTAGACTGAAATAAAACCTTGAAAGAATGATCAAATACCTCAGTATCAATGCCTTGAAGGTGCCTCAATAGGCCGGGAAGGTGCTCGGGAAGCCGGGGAGTGACGGGAGCTCGGGGAGATCGGATATGGCTGCCGGGATGGAGTTCCAATGCGTGAAGGGAGTCGATGCGAAGTTAGAGAAGCACCGAGTCGAGTTCAAGCAAGAGGAAGCCAAGCTCTGATACCAGTTGAAAGGTGAGAAGGATCTAAGCTTGCACACGAGCTATGGCGGGAGAGCAAGAGCAAGAAAGAGAGAGACAAGAAATGGGAACTCCAACAGTCACAATGTGTGACCGGGCCTTCCTTTATTTACTAGTCACTAAAAAATGAATGTAAAGAAGAAAGTGACGTGACGGGCGCCCGCCTTCTGCAGTGTGCAGTGGCGGGTACTGTCAGTGTAGTAATACACGGGGTGGCAGGGCGGAGGCGCCTTTACCCCAACAGGAGTAGGCCAGCTTCAAACTTCATTTTATTCTCTTCATCGTTGATCTCCATGAAAGGAGTAACCTTGAGAAGAGTAGACCAAAACTTGTCCACATAACTAGTAACCTTCTCATGCTCTTTTTGGCCTAGCCAGTCTCACTCCTTCTTGACATCATTCTCAAAATGAGGAGTCAAGAACTGAGCATAAAACTTCTTGAAATTTTCCCAAGTCATAGGTTTCCTTCCCTCCAAAATGAGAGTCAACCACCAATTGCCAGCAGTGTCTTTCAGGTGCATGCCTACATGCTTGAGCTTGGAGTTTTATGAGAAATTACCATAAGAAAAAGAATCTTCAAATTGCCTGACAAAGGCTAACACCTTAGCAAGATCTCTCTTACCAGAGTAAGTCAAACTTTATGTCCTTATCCCCAGACTTGAAAGTCTTAGTCTTCTTAAGATTGCTTCTCTTATGGTCCCTCTTTGTCCATTTGTGGATTGCATGAGGCTTAGAACAACCAAGAGAGTAGAAACTAGAAGATGATAAGGAGGAGGAGGAACTTGAGTAATCAGGGGAGTAGCTCATTTTGCTGAGGGAGATGACTCTCTCCTTATCCACCTCACTCCAAGTGAGGTCTTTTTACTCTTCTTAACTCGAAAGTCCTTCTTCCTTCTAGGAAGCTTCTTGGAAATTGGATGCTTTGCACCTTCACCATCAATTGGTGCAATGGTGTTTCCTCTAGTATCACCATCTTTTGGAGGATTCAATCCTTCATAAGTATCTTCTTCCCTTGCCCTTAAGCTATCAATCAATTGACGTACTTCAGAAATCTCCAACAAGCTACGATACTTTGTTAATTGAGCTTGTAATTACTCATTTGTAGGCACTTCATCAATTGTCATATTTACATTCTTCTTGCAAGGATTGCCTTTACTTTGAGATAAGCAAAGAGACTTGCTCTGATACCACTGTTATAAGATCTGAGATACATGCTCGACTTTCTTATATACTTAAAGTATATATGGTGAATATTATGCTGGCATAGAGAGAGAATAGATGAGATAAAAGAAAGATGGAGAGAGAGGGAGAGAGAGAGAGAGATTGACAACACACCAGGGACTAGAAGATGGGCCAATCCCCCCCCTTGTGGAGTTATATTATTGACAAGGAGCAAGCTTTTCTGTTACACGTAAACTAGTTCTTACGCTTGTAGATCTTGGAAACAAGATCATGGTTCCTTATATGGTACACAACCGACTAACACTTGCAGAGCTTGGAAGTTGGCACCTTTTGATCCTTCTTGAGTCTCCTTCTCTCCTACACAATATGTGTAGGGCTTTCAAGAGCTTCTCTTCTTGGAGAGAAACTTGAGTGCCAAGATTGGAAAGGTAGATCTTCATGCAAGATGTGAGTGTTTCAAGACATACTCTGTAGCACCAATTTCAAGATATCTCTTTGTGCATTGCTCAGATGAAAAAACGTCTAACACAAAAGTTGTAGATCTTGGTGTTTTCGATAACCCTTCTAGACCATTTTTAGAGATTGTCTTTATATCATAAGATATTTTAAAAATGAATTCACAATGTCTATTTTAAGAAAAACAACTTTTTAAACTGTACTCTTAACTTGTGGTCATGCAACCATCTTGAGTCATAGATAAAGAGAGTTCATTAGATTGCCTTGGGCCTCAACCTTAAGATTGGATTACACATAAAATCTTGTGCCATTTTAGACCTTAGAAAGAGAAAATCACTTTTCTCCTCACTTCCAAAGGATCAGGTCTCTCGTCTTTCTTAGTGAGAGAATTACCTCTCTCGTCTTTCTTAATGAAAGACCTTAAAACCTTGACTTGTAAGGGAGAAGATGACCCCAAATGAATTTAATGCTCACTACATACAAGTAAACATTCCCAAGTGTCCTCGGATGCACACATAAATACATAAACACAATGCTAATTGTAATGGGCTATAGGAACCCTCCCCTAAAAGAAGATTTAGGAAAAGAAAAATTTGTATTTTCCCTAGTTTTAAATTTTTTATTCCCCCTCTCTCCCTGTCGACAGCAGTCAGGAGAGGGGGGAGAGAGAGTAGGAGTGGTGGATGATGGGGGGGGAGACATGCAACCTCTAGGTGGAAGGTGACCATGCCACCTATGTCCTCCCCTCCCCTATATAAGGGGAGGACTTCTCCCCTCCCTGGGCAGGAGAAGAGAGGAAGCTATGCCCCTCCATGCACGTCATGGGCCCCCCGTCAGTTGCTCGAGGGTCTTGAGGCTTTCCACAGAAGGTCCCCCCTCGCCTCTTCGTTTGGTGACGTGCAATCCCTTCCCTGGGTTTCATCCATAATCGCCAATCGCCGCCTACACCTCCGAACGTTGTCCCCTACGTTTCCGCTCCATGGTAGTTGTGGGTAGACTCACCACGCCGCCACCCAGGGGACGACTTAACCCACCATTCCTCATTCTGAAACAGGCCCTGGGACCTCTAACCTTAGTCACCCCCTCCCTCTTTGACTATTTTGTTGCGGAGCCCTCCCTGGGACCTCCAAACAAACTGTCTTCCCCCCGTGAGTACCACCCTGACGGCCATGAAGAGAAAGGGACAAGGAGAGGCAGGTCCTCTCAAAAATGTCGCCTCCCTCCTTGGTTGCCACCCTGACCAGCCATGAGGGGAAAGGGAGAAGGAGAGGATAAGAAGTAGAAGAAGGAGAGGATAAGGAGTAGAAGAAGGAGAGGATAAGAAGTAGAAGGAGGAGAGGATAAGAAGTAGAAGGGGGAGAGGACAAGAAGTAGAAGGAGGGAAGAGAAAGAAGGAGGAAGAGAAGAGAAAAGAAGAAGTGGGTAGAGAAGAAGAAGGAGGTGGAAGAGCAAGAAGGAGGAAGCGTGAAAAGAAGAAGGATTGGGAGAGAGAAGGGAGAAGGGAGAGAGAAGGAGGAAGTGTGAAAAGAAGAAGGACTGGGAGAGAGAACGGAGGAGAGAGAGAGAAGGAGGAGGTGAAAAGAAGGAGTAAGAGAAGGGAGCAGAGAAAGAGAAGGAGAAGGAGAGGATAAGAAGGAGTGAGGAGGGGGAGAGAAGGAGTGAGAAGAAAAAAAAAGAATGAAAAGAAGAGGGAGAGTAGTAGAAGAAGAGGAGTAGGAGAGAGGTGGAGGAAGAGGAAGTAGAGGGAGAGAAGGAGGAGGAAGAGAGGTAGAGGAAGAGGAAGAAGAGGGAGAGAAGGAGGATAGGAGAAGAAGAAGGGGAAGGAGAGAGGTAGAGGAAGAAGAAGAAGAGGTAGGAGGAGAGAGAATAGAAGTAGTAGAAGAAGGAAAAGAGGGAGGAGCAAAAGGAGAAAGAAGTGGGAGAAAGAGAAGAAGAGAGAGAGGGAGTAGAGGAATAAGAGAGAAGTAGGAGAAGAGAAGGAGAGGGAGAGTGAGTAGGCGAGTAAGAAAAACAAAGAAGGAGAAAAGAGGGAGAGAGAAAGAAGGAGGAGAGGAGGAAAAGAAGAAGAAGAGAGAGAAAGAGAGAAGCCACTACAAGTCCCCCGAACCACTCTCTCTACAACAAACCCCATTCAGTGGGTTTTCCCAACCAAACGTATCAACCCGAAGCCTGTGCGGACTACCCAATCCCCACGAGGCGAATAGCTCCCAAGAAGAAAGTTGCGAGAAGCATAAGTGCCCAAGCCACCGGTAATGTTGGAGGGGCCAGCGGAACGACCAACGCGGCACACACGAATCAAGTCCAGGTTCTAAATGTTTTAAAAAAATTTCTAATTTAGGAATTATTTCTCATGAAAGGGATGGAAGGATTAATGTCGTGCATAAGGTTTTGTTTATACTACGAACTAAGTTGTATGCAACAGTAGGGTTGAATTCCCATAAGATTTTACTCACATAAAATGATAAGGTTATCACCTTACCTCACATGAAATGATAGCTTCTACATACATAAAATGATAGGGTTATCGTCTTATTTCACATAAAATGATAGCTTTTTAACCAGTTTAGTGCATGAATAGTCATTTAGAATTCACGTTGCACAATCATGGTTAAAAGAAACACATGAAATGTTAATTTCTGTTCATAAGATACACTTGCATCGTTAGGGAAAAACCCTAGACTTCCATAGACGCAAGTCACATGTGATCTGGGGCATTAGAGATAAGTACTCATTACCAAGAATAAAGAGAGATAAAAGCCATTTAGGGGACAACTATACTAAACGCACAACGTGCATGATGGTTGGGAAATCTTGCATAGAACCGCACTAAGAGAATTGGAAGGATCGCATGCATATAAAACGCATCTTGAAAGTTTAAATGAGAAATCATGTGTTGCCATGTGTGTTAACTGAGCTTGGCTAGAATTAGAGATTAAAAGACCCTAGGTTGGGTTGCGAATAAGGCATGTCCATTGCCTTGACTAACCAGCTAATGCTTGAGTTAGGGACTAAGATACCCTAAGAAAAAAGCCCAAGGAAAAGGGGCAAGTATAAGCCAACTTACCAAGACCATTTGCTCTTGTTGAAATTATTGGAATCTGGCCAAAAAGCTGTGGGAAGACCCAAGATCGGGTGCTGGGAGCAGCTAGGAAAAATGAGTCACACCTTAGCAGTCGGTCACTCAAGCGACTTCCAAAATGTTTATGCTTGTACTTAGGTGCATTATTTGATCTCTTTTCTCAAGGAACTAATTCAAGGAAAAACACTTAATGCTTCATGTTGAAAGCCTAGAGGGAGAGGCAAGAACAATTACCTCCGACTGTTGGCCTGGCCCTATCCAAGGGGGTTGTTAGCGGCGCCAGGTATATGGACCTAACCCACCGTGAGAGGTCTCTCCGGGGTACTGCTTGGAGCCGGAGGACGCTTGGGTGCCAGGGGAGGCTCTGGCTGTAAATCCCTTGCCTCCGAATCTCGTACAAGAGGCCAACGTGACTCGAGATGGGATCTCGAGGCCGGGTACTAGTCTATGGGTGGAACTTGGAACAACGATCCTGTAGATTGCTGGGATGGCCTTCGGGCATGATGTTGGATATAATCCAAAAATATGATAACTAAAGAATAGATGCTTGAGAAAAAGAAACTTGATTGACATTGTTTTTGTGTCAGTGCCTAAGTTACGTGAAGGAACCCGTGATTAATTTGTTTAATTAAGGGAGCTGATTTTGCATGTCAAAACGTAATGTCTTAGGTAATTAGATAACTAAGGCAAACTGAGGAAAGTATGGTGGACGTGACTCAGGTCCATCCTATGGAAGGGTGGTCCCGGTTAGCTGGAAACTTTTCTCAAATGATGAGATGATAAGACAATGAGGACCTAGAGACTTGCCGGTAGGAAAGGAACCCTGACCTCAGGTTGATCCCAAGTGGGAACGGTTGAACTCTTCCACTCGGGGCAGACTCAGGAAGACCTAGATCACAAATGCTGTGTCATTCCGTGTGAGTGCCAGGCAGAGCCTTCTAGACTCTCCTCTCGATGGGCTGCTAAGACATGTCCCGCAATCAGACAAACGCGCACGTTACAGTTGGTATCAGAGCGAACCAACAGAATCTAAGATTTACAAAGGAACTGAATGGATGAAAGTAAAGGGAATAAGGGGATAGCCAGGGAAAGGTGAGTGGAATAGAGTAGTGTTTGCTGTTGAGAACATTTCCTTACTCACTTATGGATGTTGGGCTGCAGAGTCACGAAGCATGGAACAAATTCTTGGTGTTCCACGTTATGTTTATGACTACAATGCGTACCTCGAATTATCGACGGAGGCTAGGCATGA
This sequence comes from Lygodium microphyllum, assembly GCF_053477565.2. Classification (NCBI taxonomy): domain Eukaryota; kingdom Viridiplantae; phylum Streptophyta; class Polypodiopsida; order Schizaeales; family Lygodiaceae; genus Lygodium; species Lygodium microphyllum. The sequence goes on along the minus strand of NC_141136.1, from coordinate 132,962,137 downwards.
TGAATATTCTAGACCGCATCTACAATCCTTCACCCCTGCATGCAGAATGGAGATGGACGAAAGAATCAAGAATATACTACATAGCAGCCCATCGACTTGCGTACCTTCAGACTAACTTGAAGAGAATCAAGTGGATGGAGGATTTAAAGATCGTGAAGCTGTTCATCTTTGTCGAAGCTCACGCAAAGGCAACCCTGCATATTGGCGGTCGGCAAGTCAAGCAGAACAAGTATGTGTATGAAGAAGTGAATTGGGTGATCCCTGCCGATAGAATCAAAGTGCTGGGGCGTTATGAGAAGAATGGATATCAAAGGAAGGGATACCCCAAGCTTCCTATGACTTATCGATTCCTGAAAATACATGACCCCTCTCCATATTATTACTCAGTCCCTGTAACCGATTGTAACACAATCCTATTTTCCCTAAACTGATGTGCCAATCAAGCTTGTTCTACCTTCCCAAAATAAATGTACTCAAAGGGCTATGCCCTCATGAATGAATAAGATTTTTACTACTGTCTATCCTAACTGTAAATGTTGGTAGAGTTAAGTAATTAGGTCACTTGGCTAAAAGCTGTGCGGGTCATATTAACGTAATGTGAGAAACGTTTGGTAATTTTTTAACATAAAGAATCTTATTGCCTAGGTGTAACCCCAAGTGCAGGTTCCGAGTCCAACCCCTACACTAAGTACAGCTGTGACTCAAGAGAAGAAATTCCTTCTCAAACAAATCAAGCCACATGAATTGGATGGTAAGAGAAGACTGTTCAAACTGATGTCGAGATTTGGATCGAGTCCATGGAGGACTATTTTGAGGTAGCAGGAACTGCACCTGCTAACCAAACTATGTTTGCCAAACTTAAGCTTACAGGCAAAGCAAGACTTTGGTGGAAACAGTGGTGTAGAGACCAAGGGATCTCGGAAGGGACAATCACTTGGGAGAAGCTTAAGGAAGCTGTGCGAGGGAGGTATCTGCCACCTGCCTATCACACATAGAAGATGAACGAATTCTATGAATTGAAGTAGCTTGGACTATTCCTTGATGCATATTATTCAAAGTTCTTCTCTCTCTTAAAGTACGCGCCACAAATGGATATGACGCAACAGGTGTTAAAGTTTTGCACTGGGCTAAATCCACCCATAAACATCAGCTTGGAATCAATGTGCCAAACAGGCCTACAAGATACACTCATTCAAGCTGCACCAATAATACAGGAGGTGTAGACCAAGCCAAGGAACAACAGGACTTGGCCTTACAGGGACCAGAACAAGGGAATGCGTAGGGCTCAATCTAAGAGAGCGCAAGGTCAAAATCAGGAACAAAGGAAAAAAGCTAGGACCAATGCTATCAACAACTTTGTTCCTACACAAGGTAATGGCCGCAATCTCTATTGCTTTCATTGCAATGAGCATGGGCACTTCAAGAGACAATGTCCCAAGCTTAGCAAAGGACAATGCCAAGGGCCATTCCAAGGAGCCGCCCATGGCCAAAGAGCCACCTCATGGCAGAGGGAGAACCTCCAGTGTTGCCAATAAGGATCTGGGCAATGAAGAAGATCCATCCATGGATGCTGACATTGAGAGGGCAATGGTTCACGCCGCTCTTCACAAGAAGGGACCGAATCTCCAATTCTCGGTGATCCAAACTTCATCGGATTATGAAGGTAAAAGCTTCAAAACCCTAATCTATTGTGACAGTACACATTCCTTCATTTCACCAATCTGTGCAAAAAGACTAGGGATGGCCAAATAGATGCACCTACTTTACTTGTGGAATTGGAAAATGGTCGCGAGGCCTCTTGTACCAGGCAAATTGCTAAGGTGAAATTCCTACTGGGTGGAAAGCCAACTTCGGTGAGATCCAGGGTAATGAACCTAGGTGTCCACAAATGTTTGCTCGGAATGGATTGGCTAATACCCAATGATGCCCACATCCACTGTGGAAAGGGCCAAGTCTCTTTTTGAAATTCTGAAGGGGAACTAGTTACAACTCAAGGAGAGGCTGGTAAGCCAAAAATTCAACTGGCAAAAGCAACATGGATAATAAAAGGAGTTAGAAAGGGTCTACTTGTCTATCTGATTAAACTAAATAAGCTGATCAAAATCAGGAATCTGGGGAAGAACCCTCATGGTTAAAGGAATACGCAGATATATTTCCTAAGGAGCTGACAGAACTTCCTCCTCAAAGAAAAGTTGACCACAAAATTAAGCTGGCGCCAGGAGCTGCACAAGAGACCGTATAGGATGTCCATCCCGGAAGTGATTGAAGTGAAAGAGCAACTCAAGCAACTGTTAGACCAAGGCTACATCCGTCCTAGCAGTTCTCCATGGGGAGCTCCAGTGCTGTTCCAGAATACGAAAGATGGAACGCTTCAGCTATGCATTGACTACAGAGGTGGTTGAATCAATCGACCATCAAAAATAAATACGCCATTCCAAGAATAGATGAATTACTTGACCATCTTCAAGTTGCGAAGATCTTCTCTAAGATAGATCTTAGATCTGGATATTATCAGATAAGGATCAAGGAAGAGGATATCTCGAAGACTGCATTCAGTACAAGGTATGGACACTTTGAATTCCTAGTGATGTCATTCGGGTTGACGAATGCTCCTGCTACCTTCAATAGGTTAATGCAGGATATCTTTAGGCCGTATCTTGATGACTTCATACTCATCTTCTTTGACAATATCCTAGTCTACTCTAAGCAGGAAAAAGACCATGAACCCCAACTTCGCATTATTCTTGAAACAATGAGAGCACACAAGCTTTATGCTAAGAAGAAGTGTGCATTTTTCAAGCGGCAGATTGAATATCTGGGATTCATTGTATCAGCGAAAGGAATTTCAGTAGATCCAGCCAAGGTCAGAGACGTTCTAGAATGGCGAACACCAACTTTTGTCAAAGAAATACGTATCTTTCTTGGATTGAGAGGATGGTACAGGATCTTTATCAAAGACTATGCTTTGATTGCAGCGCCTCTGATTGATCTACTAAAGAAGTAAGTAGCAATTGTATGGTCACCTACCGAACAGACCAGCTTTGACAAGCTAAAGCAAAGCTTAGTATCAGCACCCATCCTGAAACTTCCTAAGCTTAGTAAGGAGTTTGAAGTGATAACTGATGCTAGCGCACTTGCCTTGGGATGTGTGCTTATGCAAGAAGGTCATCCTGTAGCATATTCTTCAAGGAAATCGAAGAGCCATGAAAGGAATTATGCTACCCATGATCTGGAGTTGTTGGCTGTCATCCATGCACTCAAACTTTAGAGACATTACTTGTTGGGTAACAAATTTGCCTTAGTGATGGACCACAAGAGCCTTAAATGGATCTATACCCAGAATGAGCTTAACATGAGGCAACGTCGTTGGATCAAAGTGTTGGAATAATATGATTTTGAAATCAAATATAGGCCTGGAAAAGAGAATGTAGTTGCCGATGCACTCAGTCACAAGGCATTTCTGAATTCTCTAATTTTGCAAGATCCATCAATAGCAAGATCTCTAGCCACAAAGGTATCAATGCCAAACAACCCAATTCTTGAGCTAGCTAGAGAAGAGGCATGCCATGACCCAATCTACTAGAAATTGCTAAGGGAGATCCCCATCAAAGATCAAGACCCAAAGCTAAAGACAAAGTATCAAGAATTCTCTATCAGTTAGTGGACTTGTCTACTTTAGGACAAGATTATGTATCCCTACTAACCAATCTCTCAAGCAAAAGATACTTTGGGAAGCCCATGACTCCCCTTTATCAGGACATCGTGGCTATGCCAAGACCCTTAATGCAGTCAGGAAGAGCTATTATTGGGATAGGCTCAAAGGTGACGTTCTCAAATATGTCATGGAATGTTTGTCTTGTCAATGCATTAAGACGGAACATGTCAAAATGCGTGGGAAATTGCAACCACTTGACATTCCCCAAATGAAATGGGAATTCATTAGTATGGACTTTGTTGTTGTCCTACCCCAAGTTCAGGGAGGATACAACTCTATTATGGTTGTAGTAGATATGCTCACCAAGGTTGCACATCTCATCCCTGTCTCAAGACAAACTATAAAGCCTCAGACATTGCTAGATTATTCATCAAGGAAATATTCAAACTGCATGGGTTACCCAAAAGAATCATTAGTGATCGTGACTCTCTCTTCACATCACACTTCTGGAGGACTATCTTGGAGGCCATTGGGACTCAACACTATTTTAGTATAGCTTACCATCCCCAAACTGATGGTCAAACAGAATGAGTTAACCAAGTCATTGAAGATATGCTTAGGGCATACTGCTATCGCGAACCCAAAAAGTGGATTTAATTTTTGCCACTCGTTGAGTTTGCCTACAATGCTTCTTACCAACAAAGTATTCAGATAACCCCTTTTCAAGCATTGTATGGGCACGATTGTTGTATCCCTTTGAGCTTCTCGGATCCAACCTTGAGGGTCGAAGCTTCAAAGCAGATGCTGGAAGACATGAATGACCAAATAAAATCAATAAGACAAGACATCCAAGCTGCCAAGGATAGACAAAAGGCTTACACGGACTTGAAATGGCAAGACAGATCCTTCATTGAGGGTGATATGGTCTTCATCTGCATATGCCCTAAAAAGAGTTCACTGTCCTTGGGAGAATACAAGAAGCTAAGTCCAAGGTATTGTGGACCCTATAAGATCACTAAGTGCATAGGACCTAATGCTTAAAGACTACAACTGTCCGCAACCCTAAAAGTTCATAATGTATTCCACGTTAGCCTACTACCTAATCCAAATCATGTACTTGATGATCAGCAAGTTGTAATGCCTAGCCAAGGAGTCCTTCAGCTATGGCCTAATAGATTCCTAGATGTCAGGGAGAGGCATTTGAGGTCAAGAACCTTGAGAGAATACCTCGTCCAGTGGAAAGAAAATTACGAAGAGGATGCCACCTGGATGGATGAAGATACTCTCAACCAACAATACCCCCATGTCCTCTTGAGATGAGGACATCTTGATTCCTCTAATGGGAAGAGAATGTAATGGGCCATAGGAACCCTCCCCTAAAAGAATTTTTAAGAAAATGAAAATTTTTATTTTCTGTAGTTCAAAAATTTTTATCCCCCTCTCTCCCCACCGACAGCAGTCGCGGGAGGGGGGGAGAGAGTGGGAGTGGTGGATGATGGGGGGGGGGGAGACATGCAACCTCTAGGTGGAAGGTGACCATGCCACCTATCTCCTCCCCTCCCCTATATAAGGGGAGGAATTCTCCCCTCCCCGGGCAGGAGAAGAGAGGAAGCTACGCCCCTCCATGCACGTCACGGGCCCCTTGTCAGTTGCTACAGGGTCTTAAGGCCTTCGACAGAAGGTTCTCTCACCCCTCTTTGTTCGGTTGACGCGCACTCCCCTTCCCTAGGCTTTGTCCATAATTTCCAGTCGTTGCCTGGGCCTCCGAACGATGTCCCCTATGTTTTCGCTACACGGCAGCTGTGGGAAGACTCACCGCGCCACCACCTAGGGGACGACTTAACCCACCCTTTGTCATTCCGAAACGGGCCCTGGGCCCTCCGACCTTAGTCACCCCCTCCCTTGTTGATTATTTCGTTACTGCGGTGCCCTCCCCGGGACCTCCAAACCAGCTGTCTTTCCCCTGTGAGTGCCACCGTGACGGCCATGAAGAGAAAGGGAGAAGGAGAGGTGGACCCTCTCAAAAACATTGCCTCCCTCCCTACTTGCCGCCCTGACGAGCCATGAGGGGAAAGGGAGAAGGAGAGGATAAGAAGTAGAAGAAGGAGAGGATACGGAGTAGAAGAAGGAGAGAATAATAAGTAGAAGGAGGAGAAGATAAGAAGTAGAAGGAGGAGAGGACAAGAAGTAGAAGGAGGGAAGAGAAAGAAGGAGGAAGAGAAGAGGAAAGAAGAAGTGGGTAGAGAAGAAGAAGGAGGTGGAAGAGCAAGAAGGAGGAAGTGTGAAAAGAAGAAGGATTGGGAGAGACAAGGGAGGAGGGAGAGAGAAGGAGGAAGTGTGAAAAGAAGGATTGGGAAAGAGAAGGAGGAGGTGAAAAGAAGGAGTAAGAGAAGGGAGGAGAGAAAGACAAGGAGAAGGAGAGGATAAGAAGGAGTGAGGAGAGGGAGAGAAGGAGTGAGAAGAAAAAAAAAGAATGGAAAGAAGAGGGAGAGTAGTAGAAGAAGAGAAGGAGTAGGAGAGAGGTGGAGGAAGAGGAAGTAGAGGGAGAGAAGAAGGAGGAAGAGAGGTAGAGGAAGAGGGAGAAGAGGGAGAGGAAGAGAGGAGAAGAAGAAGCGGAAGGAGAGAGGTAGAGGAAGAAGAAGAAGAAGAGGTAGAGGTAGAGAGGAGTGTAACATGTCCACTTGTTCGCTCGTAGGACACATCTTATCAGCCCATCAGAAAGGGAGTCTAGAAAGCGCCGCCCGACACTCCCACCGAATGTCACGGGGTTTGCAATCTAGGTCTTCCCGAGTCTGCCAATGAAACGGAAGCATCCTAGCCATTCCCACTTAGGACCGACTTGAATCACGGTTTTCCTAGTGGTCAAATTCCTAGAACGGCATCTAGTGTCGAACCCCAGGCGAACTGCTTTATGCATAAATGTCAGGGTCGAAGCGGATTTGTGCTACACTTGGTTCAAGGATAATGGGAAATGAGAGGGATGCAAAGCTTGACCTCTCTGCCCATAAGGGCATAGTCCCATTCCGTTCCCCTAAAACAACATAAATCAGGATTCTAGTAACCTAGATTCTAGGTCATCGTTTCTTGCTGTCAACTTCTTTGAGAAAAGTTCCCGAGCAACCGGGAGCACCCATCCGTAAGACGGACCCATGGCCACATCCATCGCACTTTCCTCAGGGTTGTTTTAGTTATCTAATTACCTACCACATTTAGTTGGACATGCATAAGACAACTTCCTTAATTAGCCAATTAGTCACCGGTTCCTTCACGTAATCTTAGCACTGACATAGAAAAACAATGTCAAACAAGTTCCTTTACATTAATTGATATTATTTATCTTTGGAATACATCTTATAATCCAACTCGAAGGCTAATCCATAATCCACCCAAAGGCAATCCATAATCCGCCCGAAGGCAATCCAGCAATCCAGAGGGATTACTAATCCAAGTTTTCACCCATAGACTAGTATACGGGCCTCAAGATCCAATCCTGAGTCACGTTGGCCTCTTATGTAGGACCCGGAAGGCAAGGGATTTACGACCAGAGCCCCCCTAGCACCCAAGCGTCCTCCTACTCCAAGTAGCACCCAATGGAGACACCTCTCGTGGTTGGTTCAGTCCACATTCCCGGTGCGGCTAACAACCCCCTTCAGGTAGAAAGTCGGGGGTAACTGATGATGCCTCTCCCTCCAGGCCTTCAACCTGAAGCATCAATTATCTTTCCATCTTTAGTTCCTTGAGCAAAAAAATACAAACAGTGTTCCTTAACTATACAAACACAATCAATCCAGTGGTCGTCTATTTGGCCAACTGCTAAGGAGTGAATCCTCTTCTCTGAATGCATCCATCTGATCTGGGATCAATTGCGACTTGGCAAGATCCCCAAGGGTCTCGTTGTTTGTGAACCCTTGTATCCTTGGGGTTAGGGTTATACCCTGTTAACCTAATTTAACCAACACCTTAGGTTTCTTAAGTTAAGACAGTAAATCCTGGCGACCTTGTCGCTCTAACTTGATTTGTCAATTGCTTGCTAGGCAATTCAGTAGCGGGATTACTCATCCTCTTGCAAGTTAAACTTGTGCTAGAACCTACCAACCTTGTTCTAAGGAGTGGAAACTCTACTTTGTGATTTAACACAAAACCATGCGACATTGCAATCTTGTTGCATAGGAGTCCTATCTAACTTGTGGGTTCAATCTCCTATCAATGACGTTCCTTGGTCAAGAAGTATGTTTAGTCAAGATGTAGGGTTTGGGGTGTCTTCTTACCCAACCCAATCCCTAACCTTACAAGGTCACCACACTTGGTCCTAGGGATTCTAAACTCAATTGGAAGTTTAGTATTAGGTCAATCGATCCCTAGGGTAAAACCCTGGATCATTATTGTATGGGCGTCTAGTTAACCCAAACATTCCATGAATGTGGATAGGACCTTTCGGTTTGAAGGTATCGACTTAGCATCCAAGTGCGATACTAGGCAGAATTTCTAACGTGCTAAACCCTAGCTAGCACTTTGAGGTGTTCGTTATACTAACTAGTTATGCTTATACGAATCCCTTGAGGGTTATACCCTTACAAGTGATCTAACCAAATCGGTCTACTTGTCTTGCGACAAGAAACGATATCTTCTTAGAGATGCTAAACTTATTCTAAAGGTGTAAATAGTTGCAAGACATCACATTACGTGTAAATATGCGATTCGATACCTTTATGTACTATAAGGTTTGCAATAACCCTTTTCTTTTCTTGCTAAAGTCATGATGAATGACAATTTGGAGAATAACTTACATAAAACCTACAAAGATCTACATCAAGGAGCTATGCCTACAACCTTTTGTTTAATGCAATTGAATTTTAGGCTTTAATATGATATGCAACCTTTTCTAGATACAACTTTGATGAATGAAGGTCATGCATGTCGAATATCATAAGACTATTGTTGACTTAATCCATTCTACAAGCAAGTTCGCATGCAACATGCAAGTTCATGGTTTCCTTTTCATACTATGCAAATCCCTAGACAACATTCTAACGGATGTTTGATGAATATCTCTTACGAATCATATCTAGGAAATCATGACCTAGATGCACTATGCACTTGTTCTTTCATGCAAGGAAGAGAAGGGTGAATTTAAACAAATTTTCATGCAATATGCAATTGGGATTGTCACTTTGGAAATGCAAGCAAGAGCAACATGCAATTTAAAACTTGTAAGATAAATGCGTAATTTTGTATTCATAACTTCTGCAAGAAATTTAAGCATGCCCAATGTGGAATTAAACTTCTAAGAACCTAGGTTTGAGGACTTGCGGTGATGTCCATGTGTAAACTTGGGTTCGCGGCTTCCGTGGGTGTGCCTTGTGTCTTTGGCTTTGGAGCCTGATGGGACCTAAAATGGGCCGGCATTGGCTATAGCACTAGCCGGACCTCATGCTCATGACACACAAACACCCTCATGGCCTCGCGGACCAGGAGCGTCTATCAAATGCTAAAGGACCAACTGCCCTAAAGCTTAATTCATGTGTTTATAGTTTACAGTCCAACGTTTCCCTAAAACTCCTCAGAGGGAGAACCCTAAGTACATAGGCATAACGCCTCGATCACACACATATAGGAGGCACTCCACTGACTAATAGTCGACGCCCCACTACAGCTCTCCTACATTGCCGGGATTGGCCCTTTGATGCGCTGCTAAACATATAATACAAACGAGCACAAACTCCTCTCAAGGTACCAATATTTTGCATTCCAGGATGTACCATTCCTCACTACACTTTCCCCTTAGGACCCAACGGCTAACCTACAGCTTAGGACATCCTCTCACGCTCATCGTTGGTCACAACCTAAGGAAAACAGGTGCCATGCATCCAGGAGGGTTTTCTAATACCTTTTAATTATTATGCTTAATGCAAATTGTGTATGACTATGTGCTCAGACAAAAGAAAGATCATCATCGTGCATGGTGCATAAAGCATTCTTTCCATGAATTTTACTAGCGCGTGCTGCGTTGAAAGGAGGCACCGAGCCATATGGTCATGCTACCATCCTCTTTATTCAAACTGTTTCCTATATGCCAAGTGCAATGCATAAATCAAATCTTTTCTTTATCTTTCAGCGTTTCAGCCCCTTTTCATCCAACTCTTAGTATTTTGCATCATTAATCGGTTAGATAGGGTTTCTATGCATTTCTCCATTTTTTCCTATTTTTCTTTAATAAATAATGACTGAAAATGAAAGTTGATTGTGGGCTATGGCCCTTAGGTTCATTGATAGCAAAAACTCAGATTTAGTTGGTGTGACATATCATATTTCTAATTTATATAGCAAAACCCCCAATTTTACCCTTAAAACGCGTGTTTTTCATGTATTTTGACACTAATTCCGGCCGTGTAGCCTTATATTTTCTGATTTTCAGGTTGCAAACAATTGAAAGTCATGGCAAACAATGTCATAATGAACTTTCATCCCATATGAACAAGGTTTCATAAAGCAAATAGCATAAAAATATCATTTTTCTTTATAAAAATAGCATTACCGCTTATTTTTAGGTCTCGGTTTCTTGGTCTTGATTACGGGACTGATTTCCAGCATGCATTTAATGCTCAACATCTTCAAGAACAACACTCTTCATGTCTTCATCCATCCAAAAGCAATCCGGTCTCATCCGGACAAGCTTTCCTCCATCATTCTTCATTGTCTTCTTCCACACAAGAACAGCCCCTTAAGGGAGAGAGAGGGAGGAGAGAGAAAGAAAAAAATCAGAAATCTTCATGCAGGCCATCATTGCGCGAGCGAGAGGCAGCCATATGATCAGCAGGCAGAGGGTAGGCAAGCCCCATAGTCACTTGGGTGGGTTGTGTGCAGCCAGGCATCTCCATCTATCAAGATCCAAGCGCATTTTTCGGCGCTTGATGGCGCCTCCTTCATGAAATGATTTGATGCATGCTTCTCCTCCAAACTTTCATGTGACATTTAAATTTTGGGCTCCCAAAGGTCACTTGCCCATTTTGCCCAAATTTTGTCCACCCCTTTGCATCTTGACCGTTTCCTTGGCCATTTCCACGTCCGGTGTCCAAATCGAGCGCTGTAAATTTCTACGCATCCGGCTTGACATCCCGCATTGGCTGGCAACTCCTGACAACCTACACGGTAGTCTGAAAAATTATCAAAAATCAACAAGTGTCGCTCGCGTGCCTTTTAAGAGTCGTATTTCACTTGGTGCTTAAAATCATCCTAGCTGGAGCCGTCGCCTTCGGCGTTAAATATTTTTCCCTTGATATTCGTATTTTTTGGCTATTTTTATGCACTCCTCAACATAAGAACCCCGCTCTCATTGATGACCACAGGATAGGGTGACTCAGCCCGTCGAATCCCACAGTAGATGTACACAAAACAACCAAAGGAAGCATCAAGCTGATACAAAATAGATACATACTAAACACAGCACAATGCTCACCCTACCCCCTGACAAAACCAAGGCATGACATCCACAAGGAGTAGGCCTAGCATAATCTGATAGAAGGTCCCAAGCTAGTCACTAACCAACTGCTCCAACACAGCCAAATTAAAAAAAACTATCAAAGAGGTTGCCCTAAGTGGTGGTCTGAACTACCTACCTAACTAAGGACAACACAACCAGGAGCTCCTACTAGGCGAGGACTCCTATAGCTTGATCAAGAAGTATATGCTTTCAGCACATTTCTTCTTTTAGGGTTTTTATTTTCCATACTCGGGTATGTAAAAAGGAGGGAGCTGAGCATGGTGACCCAAGGAGAACAGGGCATCGGCCTCAGGTCCTGCATCGGTACCCAAGAACCTACCAAGCCCTCACAAGGCGACACTTAATCCTTTTCTGACGCTCACTTTTATTTTTGCTCCAACCTTCCTTACTTTCTTTTTTCCAGCAAGAAGCCACCCCTAGGAAGACAAGGCATCGGCCCCGGGTCTGACTCGTCCCCAGGAACCTACCAGGCCTTCGCAAGGCGATGTTCAACTGCTCATAAATTTTCGTTTCTTTTCTTTTCTATTTTTATAGGGGTTAGACACCTTTGTATATATTTATTGTCTTTAAGATATTCAGGGTTTTGTTTCATTATTTTCTTCTTGCAGGCTTCTCTAACTGCCTCACAACTAACAAGAACTCCTGGAATGGCTGACTAGCAGGCTAGCAGAACAGGGTCACTAGAACTACCCTCTAAAACAGGTCTTTTGATGTCTTGCAATGTCTTTACAAGAGGCAACGACTACTCAGACCTCCCTCAGCCATACCTAACCTAGACCTGGGACTTCATGCCTTGGACACTGGTCCCCAACAAGAAAAGGAAATCCCCTACAAGCACGCAGACACATGTAGCATAAAACATGGTACTCATAAAGGAGAAATATCACCTGGATAGGGTAGCGAGAAGCTTCCACACAACCAAAGGCTCCTTCCAAGCTCTTCTTCGAACCTGTCTAGCACAAAACAAAGACAAGAAACCATTAACTGCACCTGCACTAAACAGACAACTGGCCCTTGTGGCCTAACGAAATAAAGCACTTCACCACAAAACTTAATTGGCCCTCTTGGCCTAATGAAATAAAACAGTAAAACCTAGCAAAACAAGCCCTCTTGGCCTAACGAGATAAAACAAAATAGCACCTACACATCCCTCCCTGTAATAGTACATATATACAATAATAAGCTCCTTCCCAAGGAGAAAAACACAAGGCTCCTAGCCCTAAAGTAAATGCATAAGGTTATGACCCATCCCTCCTGTATATATAGCAGGAGGCGTACGCATAACATGTTGTCTAATTAACCTATGGGTCCATGATAATAACGGTAAATTGGTCTCGGCTACTCTTTGCATCACCCATATCAACCATCATCTGCCATATATTGCATGCTCTGATAACATTCCCCACAAGCGACCGGGTCCTGTTTCATCATTGATAACAATATCCAAACTAGGACCACAATTGAAGAAGAGGTCTTCCTCATAAGCAAGATTTGCCAGTGAATCCGCAAACTGATTCTAGTAACGTGGAATCAGCTGAAAAGACACTCTCTCACACTCTTCAAGTAGGGCCATAGCAGTTCGATGATACATACAAAGAATGGGATTCCGCACTGTGTACGTCCCATCTAGCTGATTCAGGATCAACTGGGAATCCCCTTTTACTAACAACCGATGAATACCACCTTGTTTGGCAATATGCAGTCCCATAATCAAGGCTTTATACTCCGCCATATTGTTAGTGAATCCTACCCCGAGATAAGCAGCTAACTTCATCGTAACTCTACGTCCGGCATCTCGGATTACTACTCCAACACTCCCTTTTTTATTAGGGTCCCTGGACGCTTCGTCAAAATATAATGTGTACATCCACAATGGATTTACATAGCCTACCATCACGAACTCCTCTATTCGTAATTATGATAGTCAAAATTCAACATGTTGAGAGGATGAACTGACGGCTCCATCCCACTTTCTTCATTGAACTCAACAGGGATACTCGTCAACAATCGTAAGCAGTGATGGCAAAAGACTTTGATCTCCTATACAAAGGTTCTGTCTTCTTGCTCAATCACTTTGTATCCTTTGCTCCACTAGATGAGTTTCCCCTGATGGTATCTCTACTCCAAATAAAGGATTCTGCAATGCATTATCTTTGTATTAGCATACTTACAAATAATAAGGTTTAATCTTATTAAGATTAACCTTATTTTTAAACTCTACTCCCTGTAGATCAGCTAATAGAGCCGTAGACCTATTTTTCCCTAACCTGACAATCTTGTAGGGGCCATTCCATTTAGGTTCCAACTTCCCTGGAAACAGCTCCCTATGCGCATCGTAATATAGGACTAATTGCCCTTTTTTGAAAGTATACTTCTTTGCTCTCAGGTCATGCAACTGCTTCATCTGACGTTTAGCTACCTCCTGGTGTAATAAGCTCTGCAATTTCAGCTCATCCAGGTGGGCTATGGTCGTGAAACATTCAAAGAGAGAGTCCTCGTCTCCCAAAGAATGGTTAATTGCAAACCGTATGGTTCGCAATTCAATCTCAAGGGGTAATACACACTCTTCCCCATAAACTAATTTAAATGGAGTATGGTCCGTAGCTCGCTTGAATGTTGTATTGTACGCCCATACTGCCACATACAACCTCCTGTCCCAGTCTTGTTTCTTCTCAGAGACTATTTTAGACAATATACCCACAAGCTGTTTATTAGTACTTTCGACTTGCCCATTTGCTTGCGGATTATAGGGGGTCGTTTTAACTTCAATTAAGCTTTTGATCACTTTATTCAAAAAATGGGTTCCACGGTCCGACACTAGTTCCTTCGGGGAACCGAAACGGCAGATAATCTACTCTGAAAGGAAACTTGCAGTCTCTTTTGCATTGTCCTGCCTCGTCGCCCGCACTTCTGACCATTTTGTAAAATAATCGGTTGCTACTATAATATACATCTTCTGAGTAGTAGACGACAGGGTGATAGGATCCACAAAAATCAATGCCCCACTTCTCAAATGGAAGGATAGCCATGATAGGCATAAGTGGGCGTTTCCTATTCTCTCTGCTATCATGTCTTTGACATGTATCACATCTCTTAAGATACTCAAAAGAATCTTGGAAGATGGACGGCCACCAATATCGAGCTCTTAAAGCTTTCTGCGCTGTCAACCGTATAGCAAAGTGCCCTCCACATGCAGAGTCATGGCACTCTTCTAAAATAAAAGGAACCTCGTCAGGCATTACACATCGGCGATAGATATCATCAACACCCTGCCGATATAGTGTCCCTACGATCAAGGAAAACTTCAAAGCCTGTTGTTTGATTTTTCTATTTTCTGACTTTGATAAACCAGCTCTAGTCTCTCCTGTTGATAGATAATGCGTGATAGCAGCATACCAAGATGGGATAGAAGCTGTATCAATTTTAAAAATTTCTTCAATATCACTTTCTTCAGCCAAAATCTATTTCGGCTCCTCGAAATCCACAAGGCATTCCACAATACCCTGCAGCCTCGGTGGCTTACTCTGAATCTCATAGTCGAACTCCTGTAAAGTGATTAACCACTTAATTTGCCAAACGATCAGGCGGCTGTAGCTTATATATATATATCTAAGCCCTTCCGCCTTCGTATAGAATACTACCTTTTCATAGAGGATGTAATGCCTGAATTCCTTAGTCCCAAAGACCATCGCAAGACACAACTTCTCCATGTAGGTATAATTAATTTCTGATATGCCCAATTTTTGACTAGCAAAAGCTATTGGATGATGCCACTTTTCCTCCTAGATTTGGGCTAAACAGTAGCTTATACTATGCATGGTGGCTGCTGCTGAAAATATATAGAATACCTCACCTCTTTTAGGTGCTTTTAAAACGGGTGCTTTTACTAGCTCATGATTCACATCCTCGAAAGCTACCTTACAGGGGTCGCTCCATTCAAATAGACAGCTAAAGGATAATAAAATCGTTAATGGCAACGTCCTTTCTGCCAAAGGCATTTATAAACCTCTGATAGTACCCTATCAATGACAGAAAGCTATGAACCTCTTTTGGAGTGCGCGGTGGACTCATAGCGACTATGACCTTGATCTTTTCAGGGTGAGTTGCTATCCCTACTGAACTGACCACATGGCCTAACAATAACCCATAAGGTACTCCAAAGACACACTTCCGCGGGTTAACCAAGATCCTTTCCCTTTTTACAGTGGCTGCCCCCAGGTCATCAATAAATACTTTCAACTCATCTGGGGAGATGTAACCAAAGGTCTTGTCTGCTATTCGTTGCCATGATCCAGGTATATTGCACAAACCAAAGGCCATCACATGGTATGAAAAAGTACCAAAGACAGTAATAAAAGTTGTTTTCAACTTGTCTTCTTCTGCAATTGCCATCTGGTTATATCCTGCAAAGCAATCCATGATTGAATATATTTCCCTACCCACTAATTGATCCAAAATCTGGTCAATAAATGGCAACGGGTAGTAATCCTTAACCATCTGCTTATTCAACTCTCTAAAATCTACACATAATCGAATCTGGTTGTTTTTCTTCTTCCTGATAACAATTGGTGAACACCATTCTGTATGTTGTACAGGGAAGATTAAACTAGCTTTTCTTAGCTTCTGTAACTTCTCAAACAACCCATCCCTCAACTCAAAAGGCATACGTCTTACCTTCTGATGCACAAGACGACTGCCTTCTTTTATAGGAATACTATGAACAACGAGGCTGGGAGGAATGCCTCTCAGCTCATCATAACTCCAAGCAAAGATGTCGCGGAATTCTTGAATCAAGGACACATAGTCCTTCCTTTCTATTGAACTGAGCATGGAACCTAATTTAATTGGCCGCAAATCATTCGGTGTGCCAAGGTCTAACTCAATCACATCCGCGTCTCTTATCCTATCTTTCGGCTCTATCGGGTCATTTAGAGTTATCTGATAAATATCCTCTGTAATGGACCCCTCTTTAGATTCATCGCTGGATGATGTCTCACTACTAGATGGATCATCTGTTGTCTCTAATTCAGTAGAAGATAAAGGAGCTCTCTCACTTTGAGGAGACTCAGGATAAGCATCGACCATCACCTCTACCTAGAACCACTCGACCGGCAGGTATATCGACTTGACAATCTGTTCGTAAGATCCAAGGCCTCCCTAGCAAGACTTGATAGATAGGACGTCCTGCAAATCTATACACCCTAAAGTCCAAGAAGCATTCTACACTTGCAACTGTAACATGGACCTTAGTAACGCAACCTTCTGGTTGTCTTAAACTATCATTAGCCATTCTAAGAAGGGTGGAGCTATCTTTTTGGATGCCTAGACCCAACCTCTCCATCAACTCTGAACTCATGATATTGACGGAGGATCCAGTGTCTACAATGGCATGTTCCACTAATATTCCATCCACATAAGCTGGAACCCTAGGGAAATTCTTTTCAGCATGGTCAAACCAATCTTCCCCTACTCGTGCTATGCCCAAAGGTTCTACAATATATCCAATACATAGGATCTTATTGAATTCCTTGCATACTCCTGGAGATAATTTAATCAATTGCAAGAGGTTCACATCTGGTTTGACTTCACAGAGAGAACTTGCTAAATCAAAATCATGATAAGTAGCAAAAGCTCTCTTTTCTCGCCAAACCATTCTTTCTTTTGGTCTTTGGACTGGCTTTGGTGCTTCTTTATTAGCTCTTGCCTTCTTTCTTGGCACTTTCTCATCCTTTTTAGGGTCGACTTTCTTGTCAGCAGGCCTTAGCGGTCCACCTTCCATGCTAGGACTTTGGACTTGTGTCCCCTTATCCCCTTGTTTAGGGTTTCCCTCAACCGGCTTTGCATTATCTTTGTCAACCTCTTTAGCCTTTTGGCCTCTTGTCATGGCTCTTAAGTTAGAGGTTTCAGCATCATTGACTCATACATCCTCAATAAGGCTGACTCCATTGCCTTGTGCAACTCTTCTATAGTTGTTTTTTCCCTCTGCAATATTTGTCTTGGTACATCATTCTGCTGCAAGTTATTTCCTTGCGCTCTATGATTCACTGGGCCCGGATGTTTACTCCCTTGTTGGAGAGAACTAATCTTACTCCAACAGGTAGCAGCTAAATGGCCCGACTTCCCGCAAATGTCACATTTAACATTTGGACAGTTTCTAGGGAAATGATGTCCACCACACCACATACAACTGAATCTTGAGGGTCCACCCTCTTCAGGGTGTGGACTCCCTATCAGATTCTGCTGTTTCTTCAACAAATTAACGTCGATAGCTATTTGTTGATATTGTTTGAAAATCATGTCGGTGTAATGCTTCATCATATCCTTAACTTTGCCAAGGACATTAGATGCACTCGACTCATAGCCTCGATCGTCGACCCGTCATTCCATTGGCCTAACAATCTGATTTGGCATTGGTTGTTGACCCATAGGAACAACATTAGAATTCAAAACTTAGCCTCCAACATTTGGTGGAGCCAACTCACTTGCCATAGGCATAGTCACACTGGGAGGAGCTGGCAACAAAGGTACATTCAGAACCACACTCCCTCTCCCATTAGGGTTAGTCATAGGCATCCCTTGACTTCCATTCGTCAATGATGGATTGCCGCCAGGTACTAAACCCCCATTAACATTCATTTGAGAGGAATAGGCCGTTTGTAATCGTGCTTCTACTCCCTCTGCCCGCGTAATAGCGGTGTCTATATCTGCCAAGGCCACATTGCTCAATTGTACTTGGATATTAGAGTCCAACCCATGCAAAAAATATTGCAATTGGGCAGCCAGCGGAATGGAAATGTAAGTTTGTAACTTACAAAATACTTCCTTCAACTTCTTGGCATATGCTTTCACATTCTCATGAGGATCTTGGCGTGTTACATTCAAGACCTGCAACGAATATTGGCCACCTCTGTCAGGGGCATATTCCACTCAAAAAGCTGCATAGAATTGATCAATTGTGGTTATGGTCCCAGACTCTATGCTGTGATACCATACCACAGCCCTTCCTTTTAACGTCATATTAAAGAACATCATGAGATGTCCCTTATCTTGGATGCGATAACTGAACATCAATCTTTGGAACTCACAAATGTGAAATTATATATCCTCTTCAACTAACCCATTAAAAATGGGCAAGGAAACTCCTAAGGCTAGTAAATCCGGCGTCCCTGCAGGAATTGCAATGGGTTGTGCCATGGTGACAATCAGATTAACAATAGGATCTTGAATGGGTGAATTCACTCCCCCACTTGAAGTGGGTAGACTTGGTGGAGAAGAGGAAGAACTTATGCTTTCTTCTACACCTAACGGACTATGTGGAGCAGTTGGGTTGCTAAGACCACTGCCTCTTATACGTATCAGGCTACTCCTTTGAGGAGAATAACGACTTACGATCTCTCACCGCTGTCTAGCCCTCTCAACACGTTCTGCTTTTTGGATTTCGGCTTGACGGCCGTTGTCAGAGGACATAAACTAACTTCCTTTTGGTCCCTACAAACCCTAGATCCAAAAACCACCACTTATAGGCGGCTCTCGGAAGATGCACCACTGATGGGACCTAAAATGGCCTGGCACTAGCTATAGCACTAGCCGGACCTCATGCTCATGACACACAAACACCCTCACGGCCTTGCGGACTAGGAGCGTCCATCAAATGCTAAAGGACCAACTGCCCTAAAGCTTAATTCATGCATTTATAGTTTATAATCCAATGTTTCCCTAAAACTCCTTAGAGGCAGAACCCTAAGTACATAGTCATAACGCCTCGATCACACACATATAGGAGGCACTCCACCGACTAATAGTCGGAGCCCCACTGCAACTCTCCTACATCGCCGGGACTGGCCCTTTCATGCGCTGCTAAACATATATCACAAACGAGCACAAACTCCTCTCAAGGTACCAATATTTTACATTATAGGATGTACCATTCCTCACTACACTTTCCCCTTAGGACCCAACGGCTAACCTACAGCTTAGGACATTCTCTCACGCTCATCGTTGGTCACAACCTAAGGAAAACTGGTGCCATGCATCCAGGAGGGGTTTTCTGATACCTTTTAATTATTATGCATAATGCCAATCGTGTATGACTATGTGCTCAGACAAAAGAAAGATCAGCATCGTGCATGGTGCATAAAGCATTCTTTTCATGAATTTTACTAGCGCGTCCTGCGTTGAAAGGAGGCACCGAGCCATATGGTCATGCTACCATCCTCTTTATTCAAACCGTTTTCTATATGCCAAGTGCAATGCATAAATCAAATATTTTCTTTATCTTTCAGCGTTTCAACCCCTTTTCATCCAACTCTTAGCATTTTGCATCATTAATCGGCTAGATAGGATTTCTATGCATTTCTCCATTTTCAAAGAGCAATAAATACACATAGAACACAGAAACAGGGACAAACCCAGGCCAATCTCATGCTTTTCCATCGTTATACATTGCACAAACATAGATATAATTTTCCCTAATTTTCCTCAGCCCATTTCCTATTTTTTCCTAATTTTAAATCCATTTTTCCCATTTTTGGGTATTTTTTCCTATTTTTCTTTAATAAATAATGACTGAAAATGAAAGTTGACTGTGGGTTGTGGCCCTTAGGTTCATTGACAGCAAAAAATCAGATTTAGTTGGCGTGACATATCATATTTCTCATTTATATAGCAAAACTCCCAATTTTACCCTTAAAATGCGTGTTTTTCATGTATTTTGACACTAATTCCGGCCATGTAGCCTTATATTTTTTTATTTTCAGGTTGAAAACAATTGAAACTCATGGCAAACAATGTCATAATGAACTTTCATCCCATATGAACAAGGTTTCATAAAGCAAATAGCATAAAAAGATCATTTTTCTTTATAAAAATAGCATTACTGCTTATTTTCACGTCTCGATTTCTTGGTCTTGATTATGGGACTGATTTCCAGCATGCATTTAATGCTCAACATCTTCAAGAACAGCACTCTTCATGTCTTCATCCATCTGGAAGCAATCCGGTCTCATCCGGACAAGCTTTCCTCCATCATTCTTCATTGTCTTCTTCCACACATGAACAGCCCCTTAAGGGAGAGAGAGGGAGGAGAGAGAAATACTAAAATCAGAAATCTTCATCCGGGCCATCCTTGCGCGAGCAGGAGGCAGCGATATGATCAGCAGGCAGAGGGTAGGCAAGCCCCATAGTCACTTGGGTAGGTTGTGTGCAGCCAGGCATCTCCATCCATCAAGATCTAAGCGCATTTTTCGGCGCCTGATGGCGCCTCCTTCATGCCACAATTTGATGCATGCTTCTCCTCCAAACTTTCATGTGACATTTAAATTTTGGGCTCCCAAAGGTCACTTGCCCATTTTGCTAAATTTTGTCCACCCCTTCGCATCTTGACCGTTTCCTTGGCCATTTCCCCGTCTGGTGTCCAAATCGAGTCTTGTAAATTTCTGTGCATCCGGCTTGACATCGGCATTGGCTGGCAACTCTTGAAAACCTGCAGGGCAGTCTAAAAAATTATCAAAAATCAACAAGTGTCGCTCGGGCACCTTTTAAGAGTCCTATTTCACTTGGTGCTTAAAATCCTCCTAACTGGAGCCACCGCCTTCGACGTTGAATATTTTTCCCCTGATATTCGTAATTTTTTGCTATTTTTAAGCACTTTTTGACATCAAAACTCCGCTCTCAAAGCATCGTGGATGCAGTGAGCTTGAACTCCGCGATTTGTCCCTGCCTTTACACGATCTTCGAACTCCCTCCAAGCTTGGCAACTCAGCCTCAAAATCTGCCTACTCCCTCTTGCGCAGGAAATTCCTTCACAAAACGCGGTTTTAAGAAACCAGGAAATAGGCCCCGTGTGCACGAGGCTTATGGAAGCCTTATCCTAAGAAGCTTCTAAGGAAGCTTCCAAGAAGCTTCTGCTTTTGGAAAAAATGGCGTGGAGGAGGGTAATGATTGAAGGGGAGGAGATTGAGGACTACTAGGGTGACACCAATACCTTGGACTTAGCTTCTTGCATTCACCTAAGGATAGGGAACTCTTCTTTGGGCATACGCGAATGAAGATCATATCTCCTTCAGTGAAGGATCTATCTTGACGTTTTAAATTCGAGTATGCCTTTTGTCTATCCTTGGCGGCTTGGATGTCCTGTCTTATTGAATTCATTTGGTCATCCATATCTTCCAGCATTTGCTTTGAAGCTTCAACTCGTAGGGTTGGGTCCGAGAAGTTTAAAGGACTTCGACAGTCGTGCCCATACAATGCTTGAAAAGGGGTCATTTGAATGCTTTGTTGGTAGGAGGCATTGTAGGCAAACTCAACCAATGGCAAGTATTGAATCCACCTTTTTGGTTCACGGGAGCAGTGTGCCCTTAGCATATCCTCGATAACTTGGTTGACTCATTCCGTTTGACCATCGGTTTGGGGATGGTAAGCTATAGTGAAACAGAGTTGAGTCCCAATGGCTTTGAAGATAGCCCTCCAAAAATGTGATGTGAAGAGAGAGTCATGATCACTGATGATTCTTCTGGGTGACCGATGTAGTTTGAATATCTCCTTGATGAATAATCTTGCGATGTCTGAGGCATTATAGTTTGTCTTAACAAGAATAAGATATGCAACCTTGGTTAGCATATCCACCACAACCATAATGGAGTTGTATCCTCCCTGAACTTGGGGTAGGCCAACAACAAAATCCATACTAATGAATTCCCATTTCATTTGGGGAATGTCAAGTGGTTGCAACTTCCCTGGCATTTTTACATGTTTGGTCTTAATGCGTTGACAAGACAAACACTCTGTGACATATTTGAGAACGTCACCTATAAGCCTCTCCCAATAATAGCTCTTTCTGACTGCATTGAGGGACTTGGCATAGCCAGGATGTCTTGAAAAAGGGGAATCATAAGCTTCTCAAAGTATTTTCTGTTTGAGTGACTAGCTTGCTAGTATACATAATCTCATTCTATAGTAGACAAGTCCATTATTGATAGAGAATTCTTGATACTTTGCCTGTAGCTTCGGGTCTTGATCCTTGATAGGGATCTCCCTTAGCATTTTCTGGTAAGTTTGATCATGGCATGCCTCTTCTCTAGCTAGCTCAAGTATTGGGTTGTTTGGCATGGATACCTTTTTGGCTAGAGATCTAGCTGTTGATGGATCTTGCAAGATCCGAGAATTTAGAAATGCCTTGCGACTAACTGCATCGGCAACTACATTCTCCTTTCCATGCTGTTATTTGATTTCAAAATCATATTCCTTCAGCACTTCAATCCATTGACGTTGCCTCATGTTGAGTTCATTTTGGGTAAAGATCCATTTGAGACTTTTATGATCCGTCACTAGGGTAAACTTGTTACCTAGCAAGTAGTGTCTCCAAAGCTTGAGAGAATGGATGACAGCTAACAATTCCAGATCGTGGGTAGCATAATTCTTCTCATGGCTCTTCCGTTTCCTTGAAGAGTATGCTACAGGACGACCCTCTTGCATAAGCACACATCCTAAGGCAAGTGTGCTAGCATCAGTTATTACTTCAAACTCCTTACTAAGGTTTGAAAGTTTCAGGATAGGTGTTGATACCAAGCTTTGCTTTAGTTTGTCAAATCTGGATTGTTCAGCAGTTGACCATACAATTGATGTTTGCTTCTTCAGTACATCGATCAGTGGTGCTGCAATCAAAGCATAGTTTTTGATAAAGACCCTGTACCATCCTGTCAATCCAAGAAAACTATGTATTTCTTTGACAGTTGTTGGTATTGGCCATTCTAGAACGTCTCTGACCTTGGCCAGGTCTACTGAGATTCCTTTGACAGTTGTTGATATTGGCCATTCTAGAACGTCTCTGACCTTGGCCGGGTCTACTGAGATTCCTTCCGCTGATACAATGAATCCTAGATATTCAATTTGTCGCTTGAAGAATGCACACTTCTTCTTCTTAGCATAAAGCTTGTGTGCTCTCATTGTCTCAAGGACAATGCAAAGATGGGATTCATGATCTTCTTCCTGTTTGGAGTAGACTAAGGTATCGTCAAAGAAGACGAGTATAAAGTCATCAAGATATGGCCTAAAGATATCCTGCATTAACCTATTGAAGGTGGCAGGTGCATGCGTTAGCCCGAATGACATGACCAGGAACTCAAAATGCCCATATCTTGTGTTGAATGCTATCTTTGGGATATCTTCTTCCTTGATCCTTATTTGATAATACCCAGACCTGAGATCAATCTTAGAGAATATTTTCCCACCTTGAAGACGGTCAAGAAGTTCATCTATTCTTGGAATAGGGTATTTGTTCTTAATGTTTGATTGATTCAACCCTCTGTAATCAATACATAGCCGAAGTGTTCCATCCTTCTTTTTCTGGAACAGCACTGGAGCTCCCCATGGTGAACTACTAGGATGGATGTAGCCTTGGTCTAATAGTTGCTTGAGTTGCTCCTTCAGCTCAATTGCTTCCAGGATGAACATTCTATATGGCCTCTCTGCAATGGGTGCAGCTCTTGGCACTAGCTTGATTTCATGATCAACTTCCCTTTGAGATGGAAGTTCTGTCAGCTCTTCACGAAATACGTCTACATACTCCTTTAGCCATGAAGGTTCTTTACTAGACTCCTGATTCTGATCTAGCTTATTAAGCTTAAACAAATAGACAAGTAGCCCTTTTCTAACTCCCTTTATTATCCGAGATGCTTTGGCCAATTTAATTTTTTGGCTTCCGAGCCTCTTCTTAAGTTGTGACCAATTCCCCTTCTGAATTTTGAAATGAAACTTTTCCCTTTCCATAATGAATGTGTGCATCATTAGGTTTAAGCTAATCCATTGCGAGCAAAAACTCATGGATACCTAGGCTCATAACCCTGAATCTCACTGAAGTCGACTTTCCTCCCAGTAGGAATTCCACACATTACATTACATGCCCAATTCAGCTTCTAGCCAAGTGACCTAATCACTTAACTTCTTTATCAATACTTGCAATCAAGACAATCATTGATAAAAAGAAGTCTTATTTCTTTCATATGGGCATGGCCCTTTCGAGTACAATCATTCTTGGAAAATGGAACAAGTTGATACATTAATTCGGGGAGAATAAGATTGTGTTACATTGAGCTACGGGAACTGGGTAATAGTATGGATTGGGGTCATGGATTTTCAGGAATCGATAGGTCATTGGAAGATTAGGGTATCATTTCCTTTGGTACCCATTCTTCTGGTAACGTCCCAACACCTTGATTCTGTCGGTAGGGATTACTCGAGTCAATTCCTCGTACACATATTTTTTATGTGTAACCTTTCGACCTCCGGCATGTAGGGTTGCATTTGTGTGAGCCTCAAGAAAGATGAACAGCTTCACGATCTTCAAGTCCTCCAACCACTTCATTCTCTTTAGGTTGGTTCGAAGGTACGCAAATCGGTGGGCAGCTATGTAATAAATTCCTGAATCACCCGTCCATCTCTGTTCCATGTACAAGGGTAAAGGATTGTAGATGCAGTCTAGAATATTCATCATATCGATCCTCTGTCGATAATCCGAGGCACGCATCGCGGTCATAAGCATGACACCAAGAATTTGTTTCATGCTTCATGACTCTGCAAGTCAGCATTGATATGTAAGGAAATGTTCTTAACAGCAACATTTGCTATATTTCTTCTCATTAAGTCTTCTTGTAAACATTAGTTCCTCGTTGGTTCGCTCTTATACCAACTATAACGTGTCCACCTGTTTGCTTGTAGGACACGTCTTAACAGCCCATCGGGAAGAGAGTCCAGAAAGCACCACCCGCCGGCACTCCCATGGAATGTCACGAGGTTTGCGATCTAGGTCTTCCCGAGTTTGCCACGAAGAAGCGGAATCATCCCGGATGTTCCCACTTAGGAGCGACCTAAATTAGGGTTTTCCTAGTGGTCAAATTCCTAGAATGATAGCTAGCGTTGAACCCCAGGTGAACTACTTTACACAGAAACGTCAGGGTTGAAGCGGATTCATGCTGCACTTGGTTCAACGAGAATGGGAAACGAGAGGGATGCAAAGCTCGACCTCTCTGCCCATAAGGCATAGTCCCATTCCGTTCCCCTAAAACAGCATAAATCTGGATTCTAGTAACCTAGATTCTAGGTCATCGTTCCTTGCTGTCAACTTCCTCGAGAAAAGTTCCCAGCCAACCGGGACCACCCATCTGTAGGACGGACCCATGGCCACATCCACTGCACTTTCCTCCGGGTTTCTTTAGTTATCTAATTACCTATCACATTTAGTTGGACACGCATAAGACAACTTCCTTAATAAGCCAATAGTCATCAATTCCTTCACGTAATCTTAGCACTGATGGAAAAACAATGTCAAACAAGTTCCTTTACAACAATTGATCTTATTTATCTTCGGAATACATCTTATAATCTAGCTCGAAGGCTAATCCATAATCCGCCTGAAGGAAATCCAGCAATCCACAGGGATTACTAATCGAAATTTCCATAGACTATTATGTGGGCCTCGAGATCCAATCCCGAATCATGTCAGCCTCTTGTGCAAGACTCGGAAGGCAAGGCGATGTCCACGTGTAAACTTGGGTTCGAGGCTTCCGCGGTTGCGCCTTGAGTCTTTGGCTTTGGAGCCATCATTGATGTAGTGAGCTTGAACTCCGCGATTTGTCCTCTCCTTTACGCGATCTCCGAACTCCCTCCAAGCTTGGCAACTTAGCCTCAAAATCTGCCTACTCCCTCTTGCACAAGAAATTCCTTCACAAAACGCGGTTTTAAGAAACTGGGAAACAGGTCGTGTGCACGAGGCTTATGGAAGCCTTATCCTAAGAAGCTTCTAAGGAAGCTTCCAAGAAGCTTCTGCTTCTAGCAAAATGACATGGAGGGGGGTAATGATTGAAGGGGAGGAGATTGACGGCTGCCAGGGCGACGCCAACGAGGAGGATGTGATGGTGGTGGTGGATCAGTGTAGCAGCGGTAGGTCCTAGCATGGCGACGATCTGGTGGGCTGCAACACGGCACGGCAGAGCCTCCTCTTTCTCTCCCTTCATGCCTCCCCCCAAGCTCTAAGGGGGAGATTATATAGGCTAAGGGGGGGAGAGGTAGCCACACACGTGGCTTGTGCATGCCTCCCCCCTCATGCTTCCACACACCACACTCCTCCCTCTCTCCACTTAACTCACTCCTCCACACACTCCCTCTCCCCTTGCCATGCATCGGTTGAGGGGAGGGATAATTAATAAAAAAATTTGCCTTAATCTTACCCATTATCCAATTGCCCCTTTTTTCAAGAAGGGTGTTCTCACGCGGCTTTGCGGTCTTCAAGCCGCGGCTCCTTATGCACCGTGCGGTTGGAGTTTATTAACGCGTGAAGGTGGGGTTTTTTAGCCCAGAGTTCTTCTAGTCGTGGTGATAATAATTTAAGCTACTTTTGCACTGGCATGTAAAGGTTAAAATTCATTAATATTTCTTGTGGAAATATTACAAGGAGAGAAGTAGTAGAAGAAGGAAAAGAGGGAGGAGTAGAAGGAGAAAGAAGTGGGAGAAAGAGAAGAAGAAAGGGAGAAGGAGAGAGAGAGGGAGGAGAGGAAGAAGAGAGAAGTAGGAGAAGAGAAGGAGAGGGAGAGTGAGTAGGGGAGTAAGAAAAACAAAGAAGAAGAAAAGAGGGAGATAGAAAGAAGGAGAAGAGGAGCAAAAGAAGAAGAAGAGAGTAGCCGCTACAAGTCACCCAAACCACTCTCTTGACAACGAACCCCATTCAGTGGGGTTTCCCAACCAAATGTATCAACCCAAAGCCTGTCAAGGACCGGAGTGCCCAACCCCCGTGAGGCGAATGGCTCCCAAGAAGAAAGTCACGGGAAGCATAAGCGCCCAAGCCACTAGTAATGCTGGAGGGGCGAGCGGAATGACCAACGTGGCACACACGAATCAAGCCCAGGTTCTAAACGTTTTTAAAAAAAATCTAATTTAGGAATTATTTCTCGTGAAAGGGATGGAAGGATTAATGTCATGCATAAGGTTTTGTTTATACTACGAACTAAGTTGCATGCAACGGTAGGATTGAATTCGCATAAGATTTTACTCATATAAAATTATAAGGTTATCACCTTACCTCACATGAAATGATAGCTTCTAGACACATAAAATGATAGGATTATTGCCTTATTTCACATAAAATGATAGCTTTTTAACCAGTTTAGTACATGAATAGTCATTTAGAATTCACGTTGCGCAATCATGGTTAAAAGAAACACATGAAATGTTAATTTCTGTTCATAAGATACACGCATCATTAGGGAAAAGCCCTAGACTTCCATAGACGCAAGTCACATGTGATCTAAAGCATTAGAGATAAGTACTCATTGCCAGGAATAAAGAGAGATAAAATCCGTTTAGGGGACAACTATACTAAATGCACAACGTGCATGATGGTTGGGAAATCCTGGATAGAACCGCACTAAGAGAATTGGAAGGATCGCATGCATCTAAACCGCATCTTGAAAGTTTAAATGAGAAATCATGTGTTTCCATGTGTGTTAACTGAGCTTGGCTAGAATTAGAGATTAAAAGACCCTAGGTTGGGTTGCAAATAAGGCATGTCCATTGCCTTGACTGACCACATAATGCTTGAGTTAGGGACTAAGATACCCTAAGAAAAAAACCCAAGGAAAAGGGGCAAGTATAATCCAACTTACCAATACCATTTTCTCTTGTTGAAATTATTGGAATCTTGCCAAGCCGTGGGAAGACCCAAGATCGGGTACTGGGAGCATCCGGTAAAAAGGAGTCACACCTTAGCAGTCGATCGCTCAAGCGACTTCCAGAACGTTCATGCTTGTGCTTAGGTGCATTATTTGATCTATTTTCTCAGGGAAATAATTCAAGGAAAAACACTTAATGCTTCAGGTTGAAATCCTAGAGGGAGAGGCAGGAACAGTTACCTCCGACTATCTGCCTGGCCCTATGCAAGGGGGTTGTTAGCCGCACCGGTATACGGACCCAACCCGTGGCGAGAGGTCTCTCCGAGGTACTGCTTGGAGAGGGAGGACACTTGGGTGCTAGGGGAGGCTCTGGCTGTAAATCCCTTGCCTCCAGATCCCGTACAAGAGGCCGACATGACTTGAGATGGGACCTCATGTCCCGGGTACTAGTCTACGGGTGGAACTTGGAACATCGATTCTGTAGATTGCTGGGATGGCCTTTGGGCATGATGTGGAATATAATCCGGATTTATGATAAGTAAAGAACAGATTCTTGAGAAAAAGGAACTTGCTTGACATTGTTTTTGTGTCAGTGCCTAAGTTACGTGAAGGAACTCGTGATTAATTTGTTTAATTAAGGGAGCTGATTTTGCATGTCAAAACATAATATGTTAGGTAGTTAAATAACTAAAGAAAACTGAGTAAAGTGCGGTTGATGTGACTCAGGTCCGTCCTACGGAAGAGTGTGCTTAGCTAGGAACTTTTCTCAAATGATGAGATGATAAGACAATGAGGATCTAGAGACTTGCCGGTAGGAAAGGAACCCTGACCTCAGGTCGATCCCAAGTGGGAATGGCTAGACTCTTCCGCTCAGGCCAGACTCGGGAAGACCTAGATTGCAAACCCTGTGTCATTCCCTGCGAGTGCCAGGCAGAGCCTTCTAGACCCTCCTCCCGATGGGCTACTAAGACGTGTCCTGCAATTGGACAAATGGGCACGTTACACTAATGCACTTCCTCTTCTTAGAGAGATACCACCCTCGTGGGACACCAAATGTACAGGGGTCTCCTAGATATACCAGCGCGGTCCCAGGTGGGAGAGGACACCTCTTAGACATACCCCAGAGGGGTATTTACTGCAAATCAAAGGAAGCAGAAAACAAGGCATCAAGAGGAAAAGTGCGAGGTGGAAAAAGGAAAAGGTGTCCTAAAAGAGAGTGGGTCCGAAAGAAATCTAAAAGCATGGGAACAACCACCAAGAGTACAAGATGCAACCATGGAAATCGCAAGAAGCCAAAAGCAAGAAGGCACATCTTTAAATATAAAGACGTAGCCAAAACCTCTGTAAAAGAGCTCCAGGATCCCTCCTGTGCAATTCGTAACCATGAACAGGTGGTAGAACTAAGCTAGGAAGAGAGGAGGACAATGGAAAAAAGGGTCAGCCATGTAAAATAAAAGGGGAATAAGGGGATGACACCCAAAATGGATTTAGGGTTTTGTATATAAAGTTCAAAAAGTGAATAAGAGCTCATTCTTTGGTGTGTTGCAAAGTGAACTCTTCTTCTTCTCTTCTTCTCTTTTCTTACTTGCTTGTGAGTGCTTGAGGGAAGGAGTGTGAGTGAGTGTGTGAGAGTGAGGGATCTTGGAGGTGAAGCCCTCCTCTATTTCCTCTCTTCTTCTTCTCTTCTCTTCTCTTGTCTCGCGCGTGGCTATTGGAGGATGGATCTTGGAGGAATAGACTTGAGGATGCTTGATCTTGCATCATGAATTCTGGAGCTACCGGAGTGCTTGAGAGAGGAAGCAACTCAATTGGGCATCAAGATAAGCTCACTTCACCCGTAGAGAGGGATAGCCTATCGGCTATGTGAGAGGTAGCCATTAGTGCTCGCTTGAAATGCTTGAACAATAAGCGGTCCGTGGGTCTTGGCAGTTGAGCTAGAGCTCGTCTCTACAGTTTGGTTTCATTGGCGGGACAAGGGTTCAAGCTTGAGCGTTTGCATGCTTCAAATCCAGCATTGAAGTAAGGGTTTCATCCCCAAACCAGAGCTTGAGATAGATAGGAGGTTTTGGGTATTTGATATGTTCTACAAGTAAGTATTTTCAATTTTTGATGGTTAGTTAGGTAGGAGAAATCAGTTCAGTATTTTTCTTTTGATTTTCACTCAGCCAACCCATTGACCTATTCGAGTCACCCACTTAGCCAGATTAGGCACTCGATCTTTAACTGCTTGGCCTGTCCAAATCAATCACTTGGCCCTTGCAATTTGAACATGTTCAGCTGAGTCTGATTTTTCCTAGAATTTTTAAAATTTAGACTAGACCACCTAGACAGTGGCCGTACAAACATCTAAAGACTATATAGATGCTTGAGGCACCTTTTTGACACAAGGAACAAAGGAATCAGTAAGACCCAGGCATAGAGGTGACACTAGTCAACCATCTAGCAATCCATGCCATCAACAACATCAAGTGGACTCATAAAGCCCAAAAAAATCATGACTGAGCGGAGGGCTAAACCCATGACAAGAGTGCTAGAGCTGTCTACTTATTTTCTCAATCACTCTCATTTCTAGCCCTCAAAACACACTTGGTAAGAGCTAAAAGCTTGATTTTGCACAATGCATAGAAAAGAACACACACACGTACATACACACAGAGTGAGGGTAAGTTGAGGAATAGTTGTAATTAATAAGGAATTCACTCAGACTTAAGAATTTGAAAGAACCCACCAATAAGAGAAGACCCAAGGACATAAAAGGGTGATCAAATCCCCAAAGGTCGGACCAACCAAAGAACACAACTAAAAATCCAGATGCAATGAGGACAGACACTATCGTAGAAATGGATCTGCCCAGTCTTATCAACTTGATCAAAAACTTGGCAAAATAGGAAGCCTTGGACATGGAAGAGGGTAGCTTAGGCCGTAGAAGTAATGAAGAACTAGACCTAGCTAATTTTCCTAAGGCCATCCAACAATTAGTGAATGAATACGATGCTCAAACCCGGTTAGAACACTGAGGTATACCTGTAGAGGACATCATAGTAGATCTTGAGGAAGAGAAGAAGCTGGCATGCAGGGCTCTGCAAGGCCTAGCTGTGTACAACCTAGATCAATAAACTAGGAGCTTGTGCCAAAGCATGGAAATGCAAGAAATCTAGAGAGTGCTAGCCCTAGTAGGTAGAAATTGATCGAAGAGCAAGAGAGCGCTAGAGAGAGACCTCACACTAAGTGAGCTTCTAATGAAACGACTGTTAGATAACATGGTATCAAAGAAAAGTGCTCCAACATTAGCAACATCACTGCTAGCAGGGTTAGGAGTCAACCAAGGCTCTAAGAGCCAATTGAGAATTCATGTGGTGATGAAGCAATTGGACAAATACCAAGAAAATGATGGACCATATAGCTTTGTGGAGCAGTTCAATCAGGTCTACAAGACCAATGGCCTCACTAACCCCACGGAATGCTCATAAGCTTTCGAATTATGCTTAGGTGACAAGGCCGGACTTGGTACATGAATTTGGAGGTTGTAGAGCGTGCCAATTTCAATGGCCTAAAAAAATCTCTTCATTAAGAGATTTTCCGAACCTAGGTACTCATATAACCTGCTAGTGTGACTCATGAATGTCAAGCAAAGAGAGAAGGAGGATATTCAAGATTATGTGACTCATGTGATGAGCCTCTTCAAGAGAGTCCCAATGGGTGAGAGACCAACCGAAAGAGCAGTATCCACGATATTCATCAATGGAATACAAATTGAAGAGCTCTACAAAGCTTTGGCCGACAACTCGAGCTTGTAGTGAGATGCATTAGCAAGGGTCTTTGAAGAAGCTATTAGAGTGGATGTCTAGCTCAAGGAAAGAAGCTCTAGAGGCTTGAATCAAGAAAAGTCTAGTACCATGAGGATGGAAATAAATCCTACAGGTATTCCCAGACCACCTGGACCCTATGTGACCCACCCACCAAGTGATACTCCAGTCCACTATGTGGACGAGCCTGGTAGCCGACGAGCCTTATGTAAACCCATATGTGTCCTACGATGAGGAAGGAAACACAGTCCTTATGGACTACCGACCAGTACCGGTGATGGCATTAGGTAGAGGGAGAGGCAGAGGCCTAAGAGCATAGATCCAAGAGCCTTGAACTTCCAGTCATCTAGGACACATTTCTTCGTGCTACCCCAAGATGGAGCAAGCAAATAGAGATAAGGCTGACTTGAGATACACTATGTGAAATCACTCATCTCTTTGTTGATTGCCTTAGGTGGAGGCCATCCTCTAGTTTGGAAAATGAGCCATCGGTTTCATTGGGGTTGTTTGGTGTCAAGACACTTGATGGGGAGGCCACACCTATCCCATTGCATGTCATGACCCATGCCCAAACAAAGCAGGCTTGAGGAAAGAAGAGTTGGAGACAAAGGAAGAAAAGGCTAGATGCTAAGGTCACCCTCAAAATTGACCTCAAAACCAAAAGTGCCACAACAATGCTTGTGGGGAGGAAAGTCATTGATGCAGACTAAGAAATGTCAGCTCCACGGACAACTGAAAAGGGAAGTGCTAAGGTTGAGGAGTACCCCAACCTAAAACACCAACTCGAAGACATCAAGAAGGTAAAAGAGTAGGTGACGAAGGCCCAGCAACACCTGAAAGATGGTGAGCCCATACTAGAGGACGAGATTGATGATCTCTCAAGAATAAGTGTGCCAATCTCTATCCCACAACCAAAATTAAGGGAGCCGATGGCACAACAAATAGGGCTGCCTAAGCAAAGTCTACATACTCTGGGCCAGCAAACCAATCAAGACAATTGGCCAAGATGTCAAGAATCATGTGGTGGGGGACTTTGCTTGCGCCGCTGCGCTAAACACACACTGTACACGCAAGAGGAAGCTCACCCAAGAACACAAGAAGAGAGATGGAGGCCAAAACTTTTTCTTGCTAATTTTTCTTCTTCTTCCACATACTATACAATGTACACAAAGTATAGATAAGATATAAAGGAAAGTGGCCTTCTAAGTCAAACAGTGCATAATTGACTACACTAGTTGTTTGGCATTATATCTTTGCTAGCTGTAGGTAGGTGCAACAAACTAAATATAATAAGTGATAAGTGAGTGGCCATGTGAGTATCATAATGGCCACCAATGTGCTAAGTGTAGATGTGCAGACTCATCTAGCCAAGCGGTTCATCATCAATGTCCGCACGTGTTGAGCTTGCGATCTCAACACTCCCCCTCAAGCTCAATTCTATCTTTGCAACTCCAAGTAAGCTTTAGAACTTTTAAAGCTTCTCTACACCCAAAGCTATCTGATCCTGTGTGCTGACATATACCAAGTCAATGTCTCGTGCAAGTACCTTCTCTCTCACAAAGTGGTAGTGCACCTCAATGTGTTTTGTCCTAGCATGGAATACTAGATTCCTAGCTAGCTGTATACTGCTCATGTTGTCACAATGAATGACAACTGGACCATCTCCCTGCATGTCCAAATCACCTAATAACTTTTGCAGCCATACCACCTCATATGCTGCCATAGCAACACCTCTATACTCAGCTTCTGTACTCAATAAAGCAACTATAGTTTGCTTTTTGCTGCTCCATGTAACTGTTGCACTACCAAGGGAAAACATGGATCCACTTGTCGATCTTCTGTCTGACATGCTACCAACCTAGTCTGCATCTGTGTATCCAAAGACTTGTACGTCCTTATTTGCCTCATAAAAAAGTCCATAATGTAAAGTGGACTTCACATACCTCAATATACATCTAACTACATCCAAATGAGGCTTTCTACACATCTATATAAATTGACTAACAAGGCCAAGAGCATAGCTCAAGTCTGGCCTTGTTATAGTCATGTAAATCAAATTCCCTACTATCCTCCTGAATGTAGTAGGGTCTTCTATCTCATCTCCAATGTCGGCACTCAACTTCACATTTTTCTCCAATGGTACTGAAAGAGGCTTACATGTTGTCATACCATACTTGGATAACATATCCAAGTCATACTGTCCTTGGGACAGCCATATACCATCATCACATCTGATCACCTCAATACCAAGAAAGTATCTCAGCTCACCCAAATCTTTCATCTTAAACTTCTTCTTCAACAAGTCCTTAACTTCAGAAATCCCATTTCCACTGTCCTGTAATAATCAAGTCATCCACATAGATGACTATGATGACCAAACCTGCATCTCCCTTTCTCACATAAAATGAGTGATCAGCATCAGAAATACAAAATCCAATATTGACAAGATACTCTCCAATCTTGTTAGACCATGCTCTAGGTGCTTGCTTCAGCCCATAGAGCGCCTTCTTTAATATGCACACATATGTGGGATGCTCTAAATCCTCATAACTTGCTCGTTGCTCCATATACTATCAAGAATCGCGTGGTGGGGGGGCTTGCTCAAGATGTTGTGCCGAACACACACAGAATACACAAGGAGAAGCTCACTCAAGAGACAAGAAGAGAGATGGAGGCCAAAACGTTTTCTTGCTGGTTTCTTCTTCTTCTTCCACACACTTTACAATGTCCACAAAGTATAGATAAGATATAACATAAAGGAAAGTGGCCTACTCAGTCAAACAATGCATAACCGACTACACTAGTCGACTGGCGCTTAAACTATTCCAGCTGTAAATAG
The DNA here is from genome assembly GCF_053477565.2 of Lygodium microphyllum. Classification (NCBI taxonomy): domain Eukaryota; kingdom Viridiplantae; phylum Streptophyta; class Polypodiopsida; order Schizaeales; family Lygodiaceae; genus Lygodium; species Lygodium microphyllum. Next base: position 132,927,678 of record NC_141136.1, on the reverse strand, counting down.
GTATAACAACCTGAACATAATAAGTAATGAGTCAGTGGCCATGTGAGAGTCATAATGACCACAGACGTGCTAAGTGTAGACATGTGGACCCATCTAACCAGGCGGTCCATCATTAATGTCTGCATGTGTTGAGCTTGTCATCTCAATACTCCCCCTCAAGCTCAACTGCATCTCTACAACTCCAAGTAAGCTTCGAAACTTTTGAAGCTTCTCTATACCCAATGCCTTCGTGAAGATGTGAGCTATCTGATCCTGTGTGCTAACATACACCAAGTCAATCTCACCTGCTAGTACCTTCTCTCTCACAAAGTGGTAGTGTACCTCAATATATTTTGTCCTGGCATGGAACACAGGGTTCCTAGCCAACTGTATACCACTCATTTTGTCACAATAAATGACAACTGGACCTTCCACCTGCACATCTAAACCAGCCAATAACTTTTGCAGCCATACTACCTCACATGCTGCAACAACAGCACCTCTATACTCAGCCTATGTACTCGACAAAGCAACTATAGATTGCTTTTTGCTGCTCCAAGTAACTGCTACACTACCAAGAGAGAACATGTATCCGCTGGTAAATCTTCTATTAGACATACTACCAGCCCAATTTGCATTTGTGTATCTAAACACCTGTACATCTGTATCTGCCTCATAGAAAAGTCCATAATGTAATGTGAACTTCACATATCTCAATATGCGTCTGACTGCATCCAAATGTGGCTTTCTAGGTACTTGCATAAACTGACTCACAAGACCAACAGCGTAGCTCAAGTCTGGCCTTGTAATGGTCATGTAGATCAAACTCCCCACTATCCTCCTGAACATAGTAGGGTCTTCTATCTCATCCCCAACATCAGCACTCAACTTTACATTCTTCTCCAACGGTACTGAAAGTGGTTTGCATGCTGTCATACCATACTTGGACAACATATCCAAGCCATACTGTCTTTGGGACAGCCATATACCATCATCACATCTGATCACCTCAATTCCAAGGAAGTACCTTAGCTCACCTAAATCTTTCATCTCAAACTTCTTCTTCAAAAAGTCCTTGACTTCAGCAATCCCACTATCACTATCACCTGTAATAATCAAGTCATCCACATAGATGACTATGATAACCAAACCTGCATCTCCCTTTCTCACATAAAGTGAGTGATCAACATCAGAAACATAAAATCTAATATTGACAAGATACTCTCTGATCTTGTTAGATCATGCTCTAGGTGCTTGCTTGAGCCCATAGAGCGCCTTCTTCAACTTGCACACATACGTGGGATACTTTAAATCTTCATAATCTACTGGCTGATCCATATATACTTCTTTCTGCAAATCAGTATGCAAGAAGGCATTCTTCACATCCATTTTTTGTAACCTCCAACCTTTGGCTGCTACCAAAGCAATCACACATCTGACAATTGTCATCTTAGCAACTGGACTAAAGGTTTCTTCATAATCTATGCCATATGTTTGGGCATAGCCTTTTGCAACCAGCCTAGCTTTGTACCTACTAATAGAACCATCTGCATTGTGCTTAGTCTTATAGACCCACTTACATCCAATAGATTTCTTGCCCTTCAGTAATGATACTAGATCCCAAGTCTTACTGGCCTCTAATGCAACCATCTCCTCATCCATTGCTGCATCCCAATGAGCATGAGCAACAGCCTCCTCAAAACATGTGGGCTCAACATCCTCAATCACTTTCACCATATAAGCATAATGGTGAGCTACATAACCTTCAAAACCAAATCTGTTAACAGGGTATCTCACCCTGCTAGACCTCCGTACCACTGGATCACTCAATGGAGTCTTTGCATTGACGTGTGCTCTCTACACACCTGGAGTCCTCACTGAAGGAATGCCAAGCTCATCATCCAAGCTCTCTGAGTCACTCGAGTCTCCATCGAGAACTGCATCAATGCCATCTGACACTTTATTCTTTCCTTTGTCTTTACCTGTAGTGCTATTAGATGCACCTAAAGATGTAGAGCTACTCCTCTTAGTCTCCTAGACCAAGGACTACCAGATGATGTCTCTGGTCTACTAAGAGTCCTTGATTCTTGCTTTTCGGCCTGCACATGAGTGTCATGATCATCATCATCATCCAATGCATCACCACTAGATGCATACTAACTGCTCATTTCATCAAAGATGACATCCCTGCTCACTTTGAACTTACATGTGACATGGTTATAACAACGATACCCTTTCTGCTCTAAAGAGTATCCAAAAATAAATAAAATTTCTACCTTTGGATCAAGCTTCTTCCCCGTAGCTCATCTTGCACATGAACGTATGCAACACAGCCAAATACCTTCAAGTGCGATATATCATGCTTCTTGCCAGTAAAGCATTCTTTAGGAGTCATACTATGAACTGCAGATGTGGGAGTTCTGTTCATAATATAAACAACAGTATGAACAACCTCAGATAAAAAATGCTTAGGCATATTGTTTTCAACTATCAAGGCGCGTGCAACTTCTGCATATGCCTAATTTTCCTTTCTGCAACCCCATTTTGTTGTGGGGTATACCTGCATGTGAACTGTCTCTTTATCCCATGAGACCTAAGAAAATCACTGAACTCATTCGAGAGGTACTCTCCCCCTCCATCTGACCTCAAGCACTTTACTTTCAAGCATGTTTCTCTTTCAACTGCAGCCTTGAAAGTTCTAAAGTGCTCAAATGCTTCACTCTTTTCCCTCATAAAATATATCCACAGCTTTCTAGAACAATCATCAATGAATGTGACAAAGTATGAACTGCCTCCAAGAGATACATTTTGTGTAGGCCCCCAAATATCTATATGCACGACATCAAGGATATGCTTACATCTCTGTCATGTGAAAAGGGTTGTCTTGCCTGCTTACCAAACTAACATGCTTCGCATACCTTATGAAATTCTGCAATTCTAAATGTAGGCAAACCTGTAACAAACCCTTTGGACTACATTAATTTTAGCCTTTGTACATTTGCATGCCCAATGCGTTGGTGCCAAATTTCAATATCTGCAACAACACCTTTTCCTTTAGCATACATAGCAACATTCATAGTAGGAATTCCAGCATCCAGAGTAAACATACATCCAACTCTGCTTTCCTTTGCAACCAACCTGCACTTGTCATTGAAGTCTTCTACAAAGCAGCCCTTTGCATTAAATCTGACTTGTAGCCCTTGCTCTACCATTTCATCGACTGACACCAAGTTCTTTGTACTAGATGGCACATGTGATACATCTGAAAGACTCTTTGTCTTACCATCATGCAAGGACAAGGGAAAATTTCCAATGTGTGAAATTCGGTGGCATGAATCATCACCCGTCTGCACATAACCTATATTTTGCAAATCCTGCATCTCTCCAAACCATTCTGCATGGCTTGTCATATGATTGGATGCACCTGAATCAACATGCCAAACATCATCATGTGTTCCCTTTCCTGTAACAACATTCAGCATATGCTGTATAATAAACATACATTCATTTTTGTCTTCATTCTGTCATGAAGATGATGCATAGTTTCCTTGCTGCAACTTACCACTACAAATATTATCTTTCCTAGCATAACCTTGGGCTGCAATATGACCTATTTTTCCACAGTAGTGACACACAATACCAGATTTGTTAGAACCTCTATTCTGCCATCCACCTCTTCCTCTAAAGCTCCCCTTGCCTCTAAAGCTACCACGACCTCCTGAAACCTGCATATCGCCAAATTGCTAATTCAATCTATTTTGCTGGTTGTCACTACCATGTCCTGTACCATGGCCTCTTGAAGAGGATCTACCACGTCCCCTTCCTGAACTCGAGTAAAATGCTTGGACCTGTTCACCATTTCTTTCAGAAAAATCACCCTGCATATTGATCTCTTCAGTAATAATGAGAGAGATCAGCTCATCAAAATCTAGAAATGGCTTCTGTACATATACTGAAGTAACAAATGATTTCCATACTTTCTCATTGTTAAGCTCACTTAGAGTGGATGAAACCAAATCATCATCATCTGGCATTGCATAAATCGCTGCTAAAGCATCTGCAATGCTCCTCACCTTCAACACATACTCATTGACAGATATTTTTCCTTTCTTCAAGGCATTCAACTCTTGCTTGAGTTGAATCTTTTGTGCCTTTGTGTTTATTGAAAACATACTCTCAAAAATCGTCCAAGCTGCATGTGAAGTTTTGCATTCCTAATATGTCCCAGCATAGTATTATCAATTACTGCAGATAGCAAGTACATCACCTTTTTGTCTTTCGCATTCAACTCTTTCCATGCTTTTAACTCATCTGCAGTCAGCAGAGCGATACCCAGCTCTGGCTCCTTTTCTTCACCTGAGACAAACTCATAAAGGCCCTTTCCAATGAGGAAGTTCGTCGCATGGAACTTCCATGAAGGTTAGTTGTTCTTGTCGAGCTTCTCAGTAATGGGATTTCCACTGTTCTCTCCCATTATCACAAACAAGGATATAGCACAGCAAGCTAGTCTTCTACAATCTTCCACAATACGTGCACAGTAATACACCAAGCAATCTTTTTCACTAATTGCTCAACAGTACATGTAATCTGCAACCTGTTTACAGATAAACCTTATGTTTGCTTCTTGCAAACACTTCAAAAATTACAGATTCACAATCTGTAACCTGTGCACCCATTTTCGGACAATACATCTGAAATCACAGTATACCATGAAACTGCTTTCCGCAACCTTGCAGCTCAAAAATGGGGCCTGAAACGGCCTCAGATGCCCAAAATAATGGCAGATATGTCTTGAAGGGCTTATCTGTAGAATATACAATGCTCTTCTCGCACACCAAATCTCACAGCAATCTGAGATTTTTTTGCTTGAACCTACCTCCACAGGCACTATCCAAGAGAGAGAGAGTGGAAGGATGTGAGGGCTTCTTACCCATGGCTTGCTTGCTCAAACCTTGCTTCTTCTCCTTCACTTCAGCCTTTGAAATTAGCCTCTCTCAGTGGCACGGCTCTGATACCATGTCAAGAATCGCGTGGTGGGGGGGCTTGCTCAAGATGCTGCACCGAACACACACAGAATACACAAGGAGAAGCTCACTCAAGAGACAAGAAGAGAGATAAAGGCCAAAAAATTTTCTTGCTAGTTTCTTCTTCTTCTTCCACACACTTTACAATGTACACAAAGTATAGATAAGATACAACATAAAGAAAAGTGGCCTACTAAGCCAAACAATGCATAACCGACTACATTAGTCGACTGGCGCTATAACTATGCTAGCTGTAAATAGGTATAACAACCTGAATATAATAACTAATGAGTCAATGGCCATGTGAGAGTCATAATGACCACCGACATGCTAAGTATAGACGTGTGGACCCATCTAACCAGGCGGTCCATCATTAATGTCCGCATGTGTTGAGCTTGTCATCTCAACATATACACATCTTCTTACAATTCACCATGGAAGAAGGCATTCTTAACATCCATTTGCTACAAAATCCAACCTTTGGCTGCTGCCAAGGCAATCACACACCTAACAATTGCCATCCTAGCAATTGGACTGAATGTCTCTTCATAATCTATGCCATATGTTTGAGCATAGCCTTTTGCAACCAGCCTAGCCTTATACCTGCTAACTGAACTGTCTACATTATGCTTGGTTTTTTAAACCCACTTACATCCAATAGCTTTCTTACCCTTAGGTAAGGGTACTAAATCCCAAGTCTTATTGGCTTCTAATGCAGCCATCTCCTCATCCATTGCTCCATCCCAATGAGCATGACCAAGAGCATCCTCAAAACAAGTGGGATCAACATCCTCAACTAGTTTCACCATATAAGCATAATGGTGAGTTGCATAACCTTCAAAACCAAATCTTTTAACAGGGTATCTGACCCTGCTAGATATGCACACCACTGGATCACTTAATGGAGCCTTTACATTACTATGAGCTCTCTGTACACTTGGTGTCCTAACTGAAGGAATGCCAAGCTCATCATCCAAACTCTCCAAACCAGTAGAATCTCCATCAAATCCCAAATGACTAGTAGATGCACCATTACCATCATCCATTACTTTCTTCTTTCCTTTGTCCTTCCCTGCAACACTTATAGATCCACCTGAAGATATGGGACTACTCCTTAGTCTCCCAGACTAAAGGCTCACTATAGGTATAGTACTAGATGATGTTTCTAGTCCACTAAGACTCTGTGATTCTTGTTTTTCTTTTTGCACATAGTTGTCCTAATTATTATCATCATCTAATACATCACCAGTAGGTGCATACCAGTTGCCCATCTCATCAAAGATAACATCCGTGCTCACTCTAAGCACACCTGTGACAGGGTTATAATAGCGATACTCTTTTTGCTCTAAAGAGTACCCAATAAAAATACATTTTTCAGCCTTTGGATCAAGCTTTTTCCATAGCTCATCTAGCACATGAACATATGCAACACATCCAAATACCTTCAAGTGTGATACATCGGGCTTCTTGCCAGTAAAGCACTCTTTGGGAGTCATCCCATGAACTACACAGCTGTGGGAGTTTTGTTCATAATGTAGACAACAGTATGGATAGCCTCAGACCAAAAATGTTTGGGCATATTCTTTTCAGCCACTAATGCCCGTGCAACTTCTGCAATATGCCTATTTTTTATTTTTGCAACACCATTTCGCTGTGGCGCATGGTGGGGGGGACTTGCTCAATATGCTGCGTCGAACACACACAGAATGCACAAGGAGAAGCTCACTCAAGAGACAAGAAGAGTATAAGTCAATCTCACTTGCTAGTACCTTCTCTCTCACAAAGTGGTAGTGTACCTCAATATTTTTTCTCCTAGCATAAAACACAGGGTTCCTAGCCAACTGTATACTACTCATGTTGTCACAATAAATGACAATTGGACCTTCCGCCTGCACATCTAAATCAACCAATAACTTTTGTAGCCATACTACCTTACATGCTGCAATAGCAACACCTCTATACTCAGCCTCTGTACTTGACAAAGCAACTGTAGGTTGCTTTTTGCTGCTCCAAGTAACTGCTGCACTATCAAGAGAGAACATGTATCCACTGGTAGATCTTCTATCAGACATACTACTTGCCCAATCTGCATCAGTGTATCCAAACACCTGTACATTTGTACCTGCCTCATAGAAAAGTCCATAATGTAATGTGGACTTCACATATCTCAATATGTGTCTGACTGCATCCAAATGTGGCTTTCTAGGTAATTGCATAAACTGACTCACAAGACCAAGAGCGTAGCTCGAGTCTAGCCTTGTAATGGTTATGTAGATCAAACTCCCCACTATCCTGCTAAACATAGTAGGGTCTTCTATCTCATCCCCAACGTCAACACTCAACTTTACATTCTGCTCCAACGGGACTGAAAGTGGTTTGCATGTTGTCATACCATACTTAGACAACATATCCAAGCCATACTGTCTTTGGGACAGCCATATAGCATCATCACATCTGATCACCTCAATGCCAAGGAAGTACCTTAGCTCACCTAAATCCTTCATCTCAAACTTCTTCAAAAATTCCTTGACTTCAGCATTCCCACTATCACTATCACCTATAATAATCAAGTCATCCACATAGATGACTATGATGACCAAACCTGCATCTCCCTTTCTCACATAAAGTGAGTGATCAGCATCAGAAACATAAAAGTCAATATTGACAAGATACTCTATGATCTTGTCAGACCATGCTCTAGGTGCTTGCTTGAGCCCATAGAGCGCCTTCTTCAACCTGCACACATAGGTGGGATGCTCTAAATCTTCATAACCTGTTGGTTGATCCATATATACTTCTTCCTGCAAATCACCATGCAAGAAGGCATTCTTCATATCCATTTGCTGCAACCTCCTACCTTTGGCTGCTGCCAAAGCAATCACACATCTAACAGTTGCCATCCTAGCAACTGGACTGAAGGTTTCTTCATAATCTATGCCATATGTCTGGGCATAGCCTTTTGCAACCAGCCTAGCTTTGTACCTACTAATAGAACCATCTGCATTGTGCTTAATCTTATAAACCCACTTACATCCAATAGCTTTCTTGCCCTTCGGCAATGATACTAGATCCCAAGTCTTATTGGCCTCTAATGCAGCCATCTCCTCATCCATTGTTGCATCCCAATGAGCATGACCAATAGCCTCCTCAAAAGATGTGGGCTCAACATCCTCAACTAGTTTCACCACATAAGCATAATGGTGAGCTGCATAACCTTCAAAACCAAATCTTTTAATAGGGTATTTGACCCTGCTAGATCTGCATACCACTGGATCACTCAATGGAGCCTTTAAATTACTATGAGCTCTCTGTACACCTGGTGTCCTGACAGAAGGAATACAAGCTCATCATCTAAGCTCTCTGAGCCACTGGAGTCTCTATCAAGAACTCCATCAATGCCATCTGACACTTTATTCTTTCCTTTGTCTTTACCTGTAGTGCTACTAGATGCACCTGAAGATGTAGAGGTACTTCTTAGTTTCCCAGACCAAGGAACTAGATAATGTCTCTGGTCCACTAAGAGTCCGTGATTCTTGCTTTTCAGCCTGCACATGAGTGTCATGATCATCATCATCATCCAATGCATACCACTAGATGCATACTAACTGGTCATTTCATCAAAGATGACATCCCTGCTCACTCTGGGTTATAACAGCGATACCCTTTCTGCTCTAAAGAGTATCCAATAAAAACACATTTTTCTACCTTTGGATCAAGCTTCTTCCGTAGCTCATCTGGCACATGAACATATGAAACACGGCCAAATACCTTCAAGTGTGATACATCAGGCTTCTTGCTAGTAAAGCATTCTTTAGGAGTCATCCCATGAACTACAGCTCTGGGAGTTCTATTCATAATATAAACAACAGTATGAACAGCCTCAGACCAAAAATGCTTAGGCATATTCTTTTCAGCCATCAAGGCGCATGCAACTTCTGCAATATGCTTATCTTTCCTTTTTGAAACCCCATTTTGCTGTGGGGTATATCTGGATGTGAACTGTCTCGTTATCGCATGAGACCTCAGAAAATCATTGAACTCATTCGAGAGGTACTCTCCCCCTCCATCTGACCTCAAGCACTTTACTTTCAAGCCTGTTTCTCTTTCAACTGCAGCCTTGAAAGTTCTAAAGTTCTCAAACGCTTCACTCTTTTCCTTCATAAAATATACCCACAGCTTTCTAGAACAATCATCAAGGAATGTGACAAAGTATGAACTTCCTCCAAGAGATACATTTTGTGTAGGCCCCCAAATGTCTGTATGCACAATATCAAGGATATTTCTGCTTACATCTCTGTCATGTGAAAAGGGTTGTCTTTCCTGCTTACCAAACTGACATGCTTTGAATACCTTATGAAATTCTTCAACTCTAAATGTAGCCAAACCTGTAACCAACCCTTTGGACTGCATTAATTTCAGCCTTTGTACATTTGCATGTCCAATGCGTTTGTGCCAAGTTTCAATATCTACAATAACACCTTTTCCTTTAGTATACATAGCAGCATTCATAGTAGGAATTCCAGCATCCAGAGTAAACATACGTCCAACTCTACTTCCCTTTGCTACCAACCTGCACTTGTCATTGAAGTCTTCTACAAAGCAGCCCTTTGCATTAAATCTGACTTGCACACCTTACTCTACCATTTGACTGACTGACACCAAGTTCTTTGTAATAGATGGCACATGTAATACATCTGAAAGACTCTTTGTCTTACCATCATGCAAGGACAAGGGAACTTTTCCAATGTGTGAAATTGGGTGGCATGAATCATCACACGTCTGCACATAACCTGCATTTTGCACATCCTGCATCTCTCCAAACCATTCTGCATGGCTGGTCATATGATTGGATACGCCTGAATCAACATACCAAACATCATCATGTGTTCCCTTTCCTCTGATAGCATTCAGCATATGCTGCATAACAAACAGACATTCATTTTTGTCTTCATTCTGTCGTGAAGACGATGCATAGTTTCCTTGCTGCAACTTACCACTGCGAATATAATCTTTCTTAGCATAACATTGGGCTGCAATATGACCTGTTTTTCCACAGTAGTGACACACAATACCAGAGTTGTTAGAACCTCTATTCTGCCATCCACCTCTTCCTCTAAAGCTCCCCCTACCTCTAAAGTTACCATGACCTCCTGAAACCTGCATATCGCCAAATTGCTGATTCAATCTATTTTGCTGGTTGTCACTACCACGTCCTGTACCACGGCCTCTTGAAGAGAACCTGCCACATCCCCTTCCTGAATTGGAGTAGAAAGCTTGGACCTGTTCACCACTTCTTTCAGATGTCTCACTCTACATGTTGATCTCTTCAGTGATCATAAGGGAGACCAACTCATCGAAATCTGGAAATGGCTTGAATCTGACATATACAGAAGTTACAAAAGACTTCGAAGCCTTTTCATTGTGAAGTCCACCCAAGGTAGACGACACCAAATCATCATCATCGGGCATTGCATCAATCGCTGCCAATGCATCTGCAATGCTCCTTATCTTCAGTGCATACTCATTGATAGACATCTACCCTTTCTTCAATGTATTCAACTCTTGCTTGAGTTGAATGTTTCGTGCCTTTGTATTTACGAAAAACATACTTTCAAGTATGGTCCAAGCTGCATATGAATTCTCTGGATTTCTAATATGTCCCAGTATATTATTGTCAATTTACTACAAACAACCAATACATGACCTTCTTGTCTTTTGCATTCCATTCCTTCTGTGCCTTTGTCTCTTCTGCAATTGGAGGATCACTCACCTCCGGCTCCTTTTCTTCACATGAAACAAACTCGTAGAGGCATTTTCTATTAAGAAAGTTCGTGACATGGAACTTCCATGAAGGGTAGTTGTTCTTGTTGAGCTTCTCAATGATGGGGCTTTCACTATTCTTTGCCATTATCACAAAACTAATACCAAACAACAAGCAAATCTTCTGCAATCCTCGACCTGTAGTGCACAGCAATACACCAAACAGCCTTTTTCACTGTCTGCTCAACAATACATGCAATCTGCAACCTATTTGCACATAAACCTTATGTTTGCTTCCTGCAAACACCTCAAGAATTTTAGATTTGCAATCTGTAACTTGCGCACCTACTTTCGGTCAAAACAATCGAAATCACAGTATACCCTGAAACTACTGTCTGCAACCTTGCGGCTCTAAAATGGAGCCTGAAATGGCCTCAGATGCCCAAAATAATTGCGGGAAAGCCCAAAAGGGCTTATTTGTAGAATACACATTGCTCTTTGCGTATAGCAAATCTCACTATAATCTGAGATTTTTGCTCTGCCTTGCTTCCGGTGCCTCCACAGGCACTATCCAAGATAAAGAGTGGAAGGATGGGAGAGCTTCTTACCCGTGGCTTGCTTATTCGAACCTTGCTTCTTCTCCTTCACTTCAGCCTTCAAAATCAGCCTCTCTCAGTGGCGCGGCTCTGATATCATGTCAAGAATCGCATGGTGGGGGGACTTGCTCAAGATGCTGCACCGAACACACACAGAATGCACAAGGAGAAGCTTACTCAAGAGACAAGAAGAGAGATGGAGGCCAAAAACGTTTTTTTACTGGTTTCTTCTTCTTCTTCCACACACTTTTACAATGTACACAAAGTATAGATAAGATACAACATAAAGGAAAGTGGCATACTAAGTCAAACAATGCATAACTGACTACACTAGTCAACTAGCGCTATAACTATGCCAACTGTAAATAAGTGTAACAACCTGAATATAATAAGTAATGAGTGAGTGGCCATATGAGAGTCATAATGACCATGGACATGCTAAGTGTAGATGTGTGGACCCATCTAACCAAGCGGTCCATCATCAATGTCCGCATGTGTTGAGCTTGTCATCTGAACATGGTTGACCATCTGTCTCGTATCCCCATGAGAGAAGCTACTAGACAAGGCATTGTGGATGAACTGCCAGACATGCATCTATTCCACTTATCCAACAAAAGGGATTTGTTTAGAGCCAATATAATGTCATATTGGAAAGATGACATAGTTCAATTGCTTGAGCACGGACTACTAGAACAACCAATAGAAAAGGCCTGACTTAGATGGCTCCTCCTGAAGATCCAACCCTATCAGTTGATAGCCGACCAATTTTATAGGTTGGGGCAAGATAAGTTACTGTTTAGATGCATGTGTGAGTATGAGATGCATGAGAGAGTGAAGTACGGCCTCTCCCTTGAGAACCAAGCATACAACCACCTTAAGTTTAGGAGCATCCACAACATCGAAGGGGTAGTGACCAATGAGGAGGCCATAAGGAGGATCGTGGACGAGTGCAACCTCACCACGTACATCAAAAAGTTCTGACCACACTAAGTATGTGGAATTCCTAAGGACATATGACCCCGATAAGGAGAGTGGGACAATGTCCTTGGGAAGCAGAGAATGAATCAAGTAGGTGCAGGTCCTGCTTAGTAAGGCCTTAATAGAAAAGGCATTGGGATTGGAACCAAAGGTGGAGAAGAGGCATAAAAGAGAAATCTATGTCATGTTGGGGATGAGGAAGAAGAATGTCTTGACGAATGATGGCATAAGCATCTAGGACATTCCTCCAATGCAGAGGTCAGGCTACAAGCCAAGGTGATCCACTCCCTCTTCTCTAGCCAAAGATACAATTCACTCAAGCATAGGATCAATGTGCCCGTGTTGGAGAGTGTGGCAGCTCATTTGCTGCATGAAGTGGATTGGAACGGCTACATCAGGAAAACCATAAATCAATCAACTAGGACACTAGCCCTTGGAAGCAGACGGGCGGGTGGAGAATCCCCAGCATCGAAGGGAATCGACAGGAAGAAGCCCTAGCCAAGGCCTGATTCATAGGGTATGGAGGAGTCTTGACCGCCCTTATCCAAGAGGCGGAAGATAGAGAAGAGGGATTAGATGAAATGTCTGAGAGGTTACCTCCTCATCATGACAAAAAATAATCAAGTGAGAGGATGGTTAGTGAAGAAGAGGGAGAGCAAGAAGCTCAATCTAGCAAGAGGAAGGCGAATTCAACTAAAAAGAAGATGACAAAGAAGAAACAAAAGGAAGAGAAAGGAGGAAGCAGACCAAATAAAAGCCAAGGCTGAGTAAAAAAAAGTAGAGGAAGAGAGGACGAGAAAAGCTGCCAAACAAGAGAAGGAGTTGAGAAGAAAAGAAGAGAAGGAATTAGCACAAGGTGTGCACATGTCCATAGAGTAGCAGTGCATGAACGAGGAACTAGCAGCAATGAGCCCGCCAAGGCAAGACAGGCCAAGAATCAGTGGCCAAGCATCAGAAGACTTACTTCCACCCATCCCAAAAGGAAAGGACAAGGTTACACTCAACCTCACCCTGCCTACCCTCTTGCCAAATACCCCAACCATCTCAACAATGCCAGGCACTCCAACCACAATGGACACCAACAATGTCATGGCATGGGTGCAGTTCTTGGTCGATTAGACACATACCCCAATGACCACCTCTAGTGTAGGAACCCCAACAATAGGAATGAAAATACCGACAGTTGCAGACACTGAATCTCAACACGGGCCCAAGTGACCAAGAATAGGTACTACTACGGAGCCGTAGCTCACTGACTAGGACAAGCATATCTAGGAGCTTTACTCTCAATTGGAAAGTGCAAAGGAGGAGAAGAGAGAAGTTTTGGCGAAGCTAGAAATGGAAAGGGAAATGTCAAATGCCTTCCAGCTCTAGAAAAGACCCGCCAAGTGGCCTTACAATAAAAAGAAATCCATGCCCTAAAAGTGGAGCTAAGGGCCAAGGAACATGAAGAAGAACAGTGGCGAAAAAGATTAGAAGAAGAGAACCAGGAGGTGGTCGGAATGCAAAGGGAGTACAAACTCCTAGTTCTACAACAAGCGCAGCTCGAAACACAGATGAGAAGACTCCAAGAGGGCATGGAAGAGCTCACCACGTTGGAAGCAAAGAGAGCACATGAATAAGAGGAATGGAAAAAATAGAGAGAAGAAGCAGAGTGTGGAATGCAAAGACGAAGGGAAGAACAAGCGAGACTAGAAAAGGAGATTGGGCATGCCTAATAGAAGAGAAAGAGGAACTTGTACAAAAATGGAAAAGGCAGGAGTTGGTGATAGTGGCCTTGTCACAAAGGCAAGGTGAGGGCTTGGAAGAGATGAACAAGAGGGTAAAAGAATGGGCTAACCAGAATGAAAAAGGAGTCAAAGCCTTGGCACCCCATCTCGCTCAAGTCGAAAAAGAAAAAATACTTGCTGAAAGCAGAGTGAAAGCCACCCAAGTGAGCTTCCAAACCTAGCAATGCATCTTCCTGGATACCCTATTGGACGTCATCCAAGCAAAGGAGGGAGAGTCCATAGAAGAAATGAAAAAGAAACTGAAAATGGCTCATAGAGCACTGAAAGTAGGACTGTAGATGGCGCCACAACCTAGTGGAGTTGGCCCAAGCCTAGAAGAGCAATGCCATTATCTCCTATTGGTAGGCCTAACCTCGCAGGAAGTGGATGCACTTGGGCTCATCGAAGAAAAGCAGCAGGAACCAAGCCAAGAGAGGGAGGTGGATGTAAAATTTGGAATGGGACCACACAAAGAAGAGCTTGTGCCACCCCCTCCTTCCCTGTGGCTTGAAGAGCAGCAATGCGTAGACACCTCCACAGAAAGAAAGGCGGCACTGAAGAAAAGAAGAAAACAAATGGTGGAGGAGACAAGGAGAAAATGGAATGCCAAGGGAGTGAGGGCACCCCAAGCACTTATCGCACCATGTGAAGATGATGACCTAGCAAGATTCCACACTAATCTCTTAATCTGGGAGAGGAAAGAAACGTCCAGGATCCCCTTTGACTTTAACTTCCAGTTCCCCACCACCTTGCGTAGGGTCTTTCTCATCAAGGTGGCAGAGGAGGTGAATAACATCGAAAGTAGGCTCAAACATAAATGGCTAGAGGAGAGAGAGCAGAATCCCACCTTATGGGCCACTAAAGATACCGAGTTTTGGTAAAATAAGGTTTTTGAAGTGCCAAGGTCTGTGCCTGGCTACAAATGTCAATCGAAATGGAGAAGAAGGGTCTCTGATGCCAACTTGGACACTTGGATGGCCTTTTGTAACACTCAACCCTTCAAGTGGAATGACCCAACCTTTATGCCCTACCCTCAAAGGGTGGGAGTGGATATTGACTCTAGTGTCCATGACCACTATGACTTTCCTATAATCTGTACTCCTCATTGTACTACATATGAAGATGCCCTCATCTTCATATAAGATAACTTGTATGATACCCTAATCCAATTCACTAATGAATTCTCTTCATGCCCTGACCCCGCCTTTATTACTACTTGTAATTACCTTAGATTGCTTAGGATACTCCTTAGGCAAGACCCCACCCTGCAGGAGTGTGGCCTCCTAGTACTCCATTTTGATCCTAATGATATAGATAGTTGCGCGATGGCTCGACTAATGATGTGGGCTACTCTATTACCTTCATTTTGCTTTGGCCTTCTAGAGGACATGAATGATAACTGTTTCACCTGTGCTGCAATCATCCATTCCTCTCCACCACACCCTTCACATTTGCCTAAACCTCAAGGGATATCTCCAAAGCTGCCACTTTCTTAACAAATCTATTAAGCCCCCTTCTCCACCTCACTCCGATAACAAAGACTAACTTCAATCACGACTATGTAACTTGGGACCAAAGAAGAAGAAGAAAAAGAAGAAGAAGAAGAAGAAGACAAGGAGGTATAAAAAGTAGAAAGGAAATCATAGAACATGGAAACGAAAAGATATATCACATGTAGACACCGCAAGCTGCACATTGATCTCATAGTCACTACAACTAGGGGTTCTCAAGTTAAGTGTGTCCGGTGGCCTCAGTCTGCCAGCTCCTTGCCTAACCTCCTAGCCCTTTGGATTCCGCATGACACTTGCTTAGGACACATCAAGGGTAGGACATACCCAAGATGGTAATTATTGCCTATGGTTAGACCTATTACCCTAAGCCCCATGCACCCCACCTCCCCTGTGCAAAAATTGGGTCTTCAAGTGTGGGACACCATCAAGGGCTTGCTGACCCATCTCCCAGTTCCACAAGCACGGGCATCATGCACTCCATGGTAAGGCAAAAACACCCCCAGGTAGTGCACATTCTTTTCTTTCTAGGTACAAACAAAGGCCTTGACCACCAGCTCCAAAAGCCCCCTCATCCATGCAATGCACTCCCCATCTTATGCAACATGCTACCATGCAAGCACAAAAAAGCAAGGGGAGGTTGCAATAGCCTCAGTCGAAAAGTGAATGAAGAAGCTCATTTGGAACAACATAAGAGAAGACACTTGCGGAGGATCAACAAAAGGATTCCTCCAACCCAATGTTCCATTTCAAAACCATAAATCCCTCCAACACACATTCCAATAGAGCTCGTATACAAACTCAAAAAGCCACTTGGCTAACCAAGCAACACCATCTGACTCACCACCTACCAGTGCAATGGGATTGGCACTCAACTAGGAGGCGGGTAATGTTAATTGCAAAGCGAAGAAAGTGGAAAACGAGACATCAAGAGGAAAAGCACAAGGCCAAAAAAAGGAAAAGGTGTCATACAAGAGAGTGGGCTTGGAAGAAATCTAAAAGCATGGGAACAACTACCATGCGTATAAGATGCAACCATGGATGCCGCAAGAAGCCAAAAGCAAGAAGGAGCACCTTTAAATATAAAGGCATAGCCAAAACCTCTGTAAAAAAGCTCTAGAATCCCTCCTGTGCAATTTATAACCATGAAGGGGCAGTAGGACTAAGCTAAGAAGAAAGGAGAAAAATGGAAAAAAGGGCCTTTAGCCATGTTAAAAAAAAAGGAGAATAAGGGGATGACCGCCCAAAAGGGATTTAGGGTTTTGTATATAAAGTTCAAAAAGTGAATGAGAGCTCGTTCTTTGGTGTGTAGCAAAGTGGACTCTTCTTATTCTCTTCTTCTCTTCTCTTGCTTGCTTGTGAGTGCTTGAGGGAGGGAGTGTGAGTGAGCGAGGAAGTGAGCGTATGAGAGTGAGGGATCTTGGAGGTGAAGCCCTCCTCCATCTCCTCTTTTCTTCTTCTCTTCTCTTCTCTCGTCTCACGCGTGGCTATGGAGGATGGATCTTGGAGGAAGAGGCTTGAGGATACTTGAGCTTGCATCATGAATCATGGAGCTGTCGGAGTGCTTGAGAGAGGAAGCAACTCAATCGGGCATCAAGGTAAGCTCATTACACTCGTAGAGAGGGATAGCGCTCAGCTATATGAGAGGTAGTCATTAGTGCTTGCTTGAAATGCTTGAATAATAAACGGTCGGTGGGTCTTGACGGTTGAGCTTGAGCTCACCTCTACAAGGGGTATGGATACCTTGTAGATTATAGGATAGGAGGCGTCATCATGAATGATAAGGAGAGGAGGGTGATGGTTTGTATACGAGAGTTGTGCCAACAAGCTTTTTGGCACAACGTCTTGGATCATTGAAAGAATATACCGAAGGGGAGCAAGGACTACATAGTAGCATCCTTGCATGAGGACTTTTTGGTACTCACCGGAGTACATAGGTTTTCCACAGGCTGGATGATGGAGTGCATGCATGCATACATGTCACACAGATGATTGGATACACGCAAGACACCTAAGAGTGGGGTCTCAAACCCCGAGTGGCTAGACGCAGATGACTAGCGTCGACTTAGGGAGGAGGCTACAGATTCTCCAAGACGTTGGAGAAAGTAGCGCGAGGCAGCAAGGGCATGACCGGAGGTAGGAGTGGTACATCATCTTGGGAGTGGAAGCCACAGGACTTATCTAAAGGACTTTGTAAGTTTTTATTTTATTCTTCTCGTTTTTTTTTTTTGCAATATCGCTTGTACTGACAATCGTGTTTCTAATAGTTGTATTTTGTTTTCTTTGCATCACTCCATTACAAACCATTTTATTCTTCTCGTTTTTTTTTTTTGCAATATCGCTTGTACTGACAATCGTGTTTCTAATAGTTGTATTTTGTTTTCTTTGCATCACTCCATTACAAACCATGATCCCACCGGCCTGGAGACTCGATATGTAGAGAGACACGGTCTCACTACATTGATCGATAGATTGTATGCATGGGCAGCAGCCCAGTAAGTCACTCATCTTTCTTATTTGTAGTTACTATTATTAATTAAAATGTATTATTGTATGGTGGACTGATGTGTAGCTATTTCTTTTTTTGCAGAGTCCCTGCGATGCTCCTTTGCATCGGGACGAGAGATTTCGGATGGCGAGCATCTATAGCTTATGCTTGGATTCCTAGAGTGCATATCCTCTTCTGTTTTGGTCATGTGATTTATGTAGGCATTTTCTATGCACTATGTTATTATCATCCTTTGTATCTTACCATGATTCCATGAGCTCTTTCATTAAGCGATCTTGTATTTATTTTATGTATCAGTCTTGTAGATTCGAGTACACTTTGCTTTCATTTTGATGACCATTGTACACTTTATATGTAACCCATTTGTAGAATGTAAATACAACACATAGTACTACATGTGGCAGGGCAGCCTAGGCATATGTTACTCGTGGGGCTTGGGCTGATCGTAAAGCCATGACCAAAGACTAAGAAAGTAGTGATATTAGGTCAAGTCCATGTTGCATATAACGAAAATGTCATTATTACTAAAAAATTTCCAATATGAACTCCTTATAAAGTGGCTTGGGCCTTATGCTTGGCAATCATGATAAATAAGGCTTCAACTAGAAGGGCCTAGACATGTGTTTATTAGTAAGGCCTTGGGTGTTGCTTGTATCATCTAGAACTCATGTTTGCAAGTTTTTTAATCTTGTCTTTAAGGAAGAATTGAGTGTAGGGGGCTAATTCTTATTTCATTTGGAGCTCATATTTGTAAAGTCTTCAATGCTTTCCTACAGATGGGGGGGAAGGTTGGGTTGCCACTTTCTTTTTTTAAATGAAATGTGTGTTTGTCATGTTAAAAGTAAAAAGGTAATTACATCAAAAGCGGACATAGTCCATAAACAAGAGAAAATGGTTGTGCGCCATGTTGGCCAAGAGGCCTTCGAGTTTCCAATCCTTCTCTTTTGGATAGGCCTTGGGCTGTCAATTTGTACAACCAGGTAGAGGCCATGTGATGCATCTATCTGCTTCAACCTTTTAGTATAAATTTCCCTATACAATATAGTCCTTTTCTCCCTTTTACTACAATTTTCTCTATGGTGTATGTTTACCTTATAGTACAATTTAAGGCATTCTCAGTAAAAAGAAAAATATGAGCACCCAAGCATCACGTCTAAAAGTCTAAACAAAGAAACTGAAGTTATTGGGAAAAAATGACAGCTCAAAGACGGCAGGAAAAGACGAGAGTAGGTAGTTGACATTGTAACATGCACGTCTGTACGAGAAGACGAACAAGAGGCAGAAAGCGATGATTCACCAACCATCATTTCCTCGTCGCAACAACAACAACGACGTCGTTCGCCTGCGGCCCAACAATCACTCTCTCATCATAACAACAACAACAACAACAAAGTAGTGTTTGTCAGACTTGTCGTAGTGCGGCGTGCCAAGTGGGCAAGTATATTGCTGAAAATATAGTGTTTGGAAGACAGACAGAGACTCTCTCTCTCTCTCTCTCTCTCTCTCTCTCTCTCTCTCTCTCTCTCGTGAGAGTACAAAACATTAAGACTAGACTCTCTCTGTCTCTCTCTCGTGAGAGTACAAAACATTAAACTGAAACCTTTTTCTCTTCATTTCTTCAAGACAAGTATCAAAACGTGTTGCCATTAAAACGTGTTCCCTCTCTCTCTCTAAAGTGGGTACTCAAAATTGGCAAGTGCAAATATGACGTCAAACTCTCTTTAGAAATTGTATTATGGCAAGTGCAAATATGATGTCAAAATCTCCTTACAATTTGTACTATGGCAAGGGTCTCTTCAGGGTTAAAATTCGGTCCAAGGGAAGTAGATTTGCAATTGGGTATTGTGATAATTTCCTATCCCTTGGAAGGACAAATCATCCACTAGCATGGGTGATAGTCTTATACAAAACCATCTAGATTCATACGTGCATAAATGCTAGGACATGTGATCATTATACTATCAATTCTAGGGGACTCATAAAACATGTTGTGCTCACTTGCTTTAATCTCATCATGGTGACTAACTTTGAGTATAAAAAATGGTAGCATGCATAGTTGGGCACTTGGTTTTGTATACATCTGATAATATGCTTATACTATTTTTTCTCGTTTGGTCATTTTAGAGGTAATCTCCTTGGTAGGGATAAACATTAATTGTTTTTGGGGCTCAACCCTCTTTCAATTTATCTTCTGTTTTTGCACATTGAAGTATGGGGTTCAACTCTCTTGTGCTAAGGGACTTACCCTTATTAAAGCCTATGGTAAAACAAAAAAAATCTCCTTCACCTGTAATAGATATCCGCATCTTGCAAACAATCGTCCATCTCATGGTTCCATAGGGTTATTATTTCCCTTACTGGGCCTATTCTCTACTCTAGTAATCATGTGGACATTGCATACGAAAGCCTACACTTGTGGGTTAAGAGCTTCACAAAAAATTGGATTTACTAGATCATATCTTTGGCAACTCATTGAGATCGCAATTGCCAAACAATATCTCTTCTTAGAATTGACAAACAAAAAGGTTGACTAGATGTGTCCTTCCAGGACCCCCCAAACATGTGGGTGTTGAGTAGCTATCACCCACCCTATCATGGTCCCCAACATGTAGGGGTTAGGGTGGTTTCTCATGAGTGGACAACGTACATATTGTGGAGTTGACCTTCTTTGGAGCTACTTCTATGAAATTATGGAGTAAGATTGTCAATTTCTTCAAAGTTTTGTCTAAACCCTTGCAAGGGTGCCTTGATTATATTTCCATTAAAAAATTATTCACACATATGATTAAGTCTTGTATATAGCCTTGATTAAAAATAGTTATATAGACCATGAAGATTACACACAGCAAAAAGTTATGGAAATTTTATTTTTGCAAGCTTATATTTTCATTCTTTTGAAAACAATCCTTTTTTTTAAGCTTTTTTATGCAATGTACCAATTCTACATATAAATATCTCTATGCAACATACCCCTATGCTTTGTATTTACATGAAGAAAAATTAAGAAAACAAAACCAATATGTCATATTCTAAACATTACCAACCCAAAACTAGTCAAACATGTATACCATATTGTGGGAGCTCACACTCCACCACCAAGACCCATCGACCACTTATTGTTTCAAGTGTTTTAAGCCAAGTGTAATGGCTACCTCTTACATAGTTGTATGCGCTCTCATACCTACGACTGTAGTGAGCTTACATCTATACTCGATCGTGTTCCTCCTCCCTCAAGCACTCTGGTAGCTCCATTATCCAAGGTGCAAGCTCGATCCTCAAGCTCCAAGCTCCATGCTCCATTGCCGTGCGTGAGACAAGAGAAGAGAAGAGAAAAAGATGAAGAGAGGAGAAGATGGAGAGCTTTTCCACCACACACCTTACCCTCACACACTCAGTCCCTCACACTCCCTCTCTCAAGTACAAGGTCAAGCAAGTGCTCATCAGCAACTTGTGTGAGGGGCTTGTCTTCGGGCTTCGAGGTTGCATTGCTTCCTATTTGTGAAATAACGTGGACATTGGGAGTGTCGGGTCGCGTTGGTTGAGGGTCTCCAGGCTACAATTTTGATTGATAGACTCATTGAGGCTGTATGAGTTTGCTGGCTTTTAGTTCAAGAAGCTTCTCAATTCTAGGTGGCTTAGAAGGTTTTAGAGATGGGGCAGGAGTTGGCGCAGCTGAGGGGTGTGCATGGCACTCATGATCTTAGGCAACGAAATCTAGGTGTTTCCTTCCTTGAGCACGTAACAAGGATTTAGGCACCTATCAGAGCTTGGCCATTCTTTTGGTTCTATATTACCAACTTTGTTTCCTAGGCTTAGGGGGTGATGTTTCGGATTGATGGGTCCATGGAGGTTGGCTTTTAGGTGGTTGTAATTGTCATTTAGGTACCCATTTGAGCTATGGCTTAGTGATTTGGGTCATGTCTTCTTTGGGTTGCGATCGGTTTGTCCTAGTGAGGTGGGATGAGTCACAACCCCCTCATTATACTTTGCACTAGGTTTCCCTACCAGTGGCTCTGCGGGCTTACATGGAACCACACTGCCCTTTTGAAAGCCATCACTATGTGAACACTGCCAACAGCAAGGTGAATGCAGTGCCAATCATAGTCAACATTGCAATGGTCTTGCTTCTTGAATGTGTGACCCAACAACGATTCCCTACCAGCGGCCTTAATATTAGGTAACACATTGAAGATCATAGGAAGGCTTTCAGTATCGATAGACACTGCTACTTTGCACTTTCCTAGTACTGAGTAGGACTACCTCCCAAATGTGTTGAGACAAGAATTTGTGGGCTGTAATTGGGATTGATCAATGTGAGAGTCCAATGCTCATGGGTAAGGATGTTGAAGTCAGCTCCCTCATTGATAAGCATGTCGAAGGTGTGTATTATTTGAGCTATGACTGTTATTCGCAAGTAAGCATGTGCTACTGCTTCCTTATTTGTATCCTCAATCTCTGTGATAGTGGCCACTCTTACATTTACAAGGGATTGCAGTATTGGCGATTCATACACAACGGATGGGTTGGAGGGTAGTACTTCTTCAGGTGACTACCACTAAAGAAGCCTATCCCCTCACCCTCTAAGGTCTCGAGCTCAACATTGCCACTAATGCTATAGACTTTGAAAGGCCCTAATCCTCTGAACTTTATTTTCAGCTTATGGCCCTTTATAGAGCACAATAACATGAGGTCACCTTGCTCGAATTCATGTTGTTTGACATACTTGTCAAACCAACTCTTGGATAGTAATTTTTCATGGATTAGTACATGGGTAGGTCTCAGAAAGATGTTCTAACTCTACTAGTCGTTCCATACATGTGTCTATCCCATCTCTCTTATATTGCTACTCTCAAGCTTGGAATGAAAAACTCTATTGGTAGGATCACTTCGGTCCCATAGGTCAGCTTAAAGGGTTTTTGCCCCACTACCATCTTCTAGGTTATCCTATAGGCCCATAGCGCTCCCATGAGCTTGTTATTCCAGTTGCTTGCTACGCAAGGCATAGACCACTTTAGTCAAGACATTCACTAGGATTTTGTTTGTGGAGTCTATCTAACTGTTGGCTTTAGGGTAGTAAGGTGATGAATTTCTATGGATGATTAGGAATGTGGATAGTAAATGAGCAATCACTTCATTAATGAAGTGCATGTCTTGGTTGCTAACTAGCTCGATGGAGCAGCCAAATTGTGAGATCACTTGCTCCCAAAGAAACTTAGTCATAGCCCTAGTGTCGTTCTTCCTGGTGGTTTGAGCCCATTTCATGAGATAGTCAATTGGCTACTATGATGTACTTGGCTTGGGAGCACTATGCCATGGGACTGATTCGCCCAATGAGGTTGATTCTCCTTTTTTCAAAGGGTGGTTGTGCTATGATCGAGGTCAACTCCATCTTATCTTTACAAATAGGGGCCTTGGTCCTTTGGCACTCATCATAATGCTTTACAAATTTGGTAGCATCGTGGAATAAGGTGGGCTAGCACAGTTGAGATTGTAGCACCTTGTAGGCTGTGGTATCTCCACTGAAGTTCCCTCTAGCAATTCTAGTATGTACTTCAATCAACACATCATGCATTTCATGCTCACACATGTATCTTTGAAATAAGCTATCCTATCCCCATCTATAGAGTTGGCAGACAACTAACTAATAGGGTTTAATCTTAAGGATAATCTGCTTTAGCTTGGCCTTTTTGATATGTATCTCAAGTAATATGTGCTCCAAGATCTTAACTATGTCGTTTGCCTAATATGGTATTAAGTCTTCTCTAAATAAGTCTTTTTTGCTAGGCATGCTAAATAGGAGTGCATTAGGTAGGTCATCTACAATCCCCTGTCCAGTGGCTTCTCATGTGGGTATGTGGGACATGTGATCGGCCATGTAACATTACTTTTTGCCATTGCATACAACCATAGAGAAGTCAAAATCTAAAAGAAGAAGCAACCATCTCACTGTAGCACAAGGTTTATTTACAATGTAGAGCAAAGCTTGATGGTCCACAAAGAAGGAGAAAGGCATAGCAAAAAGATAATACCGAAACTTCTTTACAACAAATACCATGGCTAGGCCTTTCCTCTCTGTCGTGGAGTATCTTATCTTTGTATCCATGAGTTGTCTACTAGCAAAGCGTACCGGATAGTCAAGATTGTGCTCACTAGGATGGCACAAAATAGCTCCCACGATAAACTTTGATGCATCAATGTGCACGTGGAATGTTATGATCCAATTTGGGGCTTATAGAATTGGTACATTAGCTGAGATCCTTTTTCAATTCCTCATAAGTGTGTCGGCACTCCTCAATAATCCACTTGAATATGATCAGTAACTTGTAAAGTGGTCTAGCAATCAATCCATAGTTCAAGACGACGAAGCACCAATAATACCCTGTGTGTCCTAGGAAGCACTTAACTCCCTTATAGTTTGTTGGTGGTGGCAAGTTGACAATAACCTTGATTTTGGAGAAGTCACTGACAATGCCATTCTTGAACACCATGTGCCTTAGGATACATCCATGTTTTACCCAGAATTGGCACTTTAAGGGTTTTAAAGAGAGACTATACTATCTACACCGTTCAAAGATTGTGCGAAGCTTATCTAGGTGTTCTACCCAACTAAAGTGTATGCATAGGTAGTCATTGAATACCTCTAGTTCTCGCCTAAGCATGTCCTTGAAGATGGTGCACATTAGATGCTCAAAGGTGATAGGTGCATTAGTCAGCCCAAATGGCGTACCTATGTAAGCAAATATGCCCCATTTTGTGGTGAATGCTATCTTGTGTCTATCGTTAGGGTGCACCTGAACTTGATGATAGCTTGAGAACCTATCCAGGATACTATAGGCTTCTTTTCCCACTACTCTCTTGAGCATGTGCTCTGTGTAGGGCAATGGATAATTGGCTCTCTTAGTTGCAGCATTGACTTTTTTGTAGTTTATGCACACTTGGATGTTTCCATTCTTTTTTAGGACAATCACAATGGGTGATACCTAGTCAGTGTGCTCAATCTCATAGATAAATCCAACCTTCAATAGTTTATCAATCTCTTCCTTGAAATTGTGAGCGTGCTTCAAATTCATCATGTAAGGTTGCTGCTTTATTGGTGTTGCATCACGAGTCATTGGAATGTTATGCATTACAACTCTCAAATTGACTCCTGTGAGTTTATCTAAGGACCATGCAAACACATCTATGTACTCTCACAAGAGAGCAACAAGATTAGCCTCTTAAACTTGCTCAATCAAGTCAGTATCTCCCTATAAACGTGGGTCAAGGCTT
Source organism: Lygodium microphyllum (assembly GCF_053477565.2). Taxonomy (NCBI): domain Eukaryota; kingdom Viridiplantae; phylum Streptophyta; class Polypodiopsida; order Schizaeales; family Lygodiaceae; genus Lygodium; species Lygodium microphyllum. The sequence goes on along the minus strand of NC_141136.1, from coordinate 132,902,286 downwards.
CTCCCTTTTCCCTACTAAGTTGACTTCCTTGACTTTGGTAGGCCCTTCTATCAATTTTCTTGCCTATCCTGCCTCTTTGCTCCCAACAAGATCACTACTATATCTCCCTTCTTGAATTCAGTGAAGCACTTTGGTAGCTCCTCGCACCTCCTTTGTTGTTGGGCCTTCTATCCCTTTGGCTATCCTCTCTTTTTATCCTTCAACTATCTATGCCTTCTCAATGGAAGGACAACTCCCCCTTGGTGCGTTTGGTTGTAGGTGGTTGGGGCATCTCTGGATCAGTCTCGGAGCTTTTGATTCTAAGCTAAACTTGCAATCCTCACAAGAGGAGGGAGTCTCCCCCAGAAGTTGTAGCTTTGAGGCTGATTTTTTTTGAAAGAGGTGTGACACTTGGCTAGACTAGCCTTGCTTGATCATAGTCTATCACATGAGTGATCCAACCAAGTGTAATCACATTAAGGTCTGAAGACTCTTGTTTCAATTCTAAAAGCGTTGGCTCTCCGTGACTTGGACTCTACTCTTATTTTTTCGATCACTTGGCCATCTGTGATGTACTCGGCATCTTCTTCTCTTTACTGGTTTGAGGAGTAGCAATCCTCATACTCATTGTCCAAATTGCTACATTCTAACTGCTCGTCGTTGTCTAGGTCTCTATTCTCAACCCTCTTTTCATCCATGATCAATGCCCAATTGTAGAGAAGGTTTAGGTTGTGCACCTTGGTCCATTGTCACTTTGGCTCATCTATGAGGTCTTGAAGTGGCTTGAGATTGGCGGATGGGCTACTGGCTAGCTCCCTCATCAAGTGCTCCAAAACTCCTTGGAGCCCAAGTCTATAATTACAAGGAATATGGAAAGGGGCACGAGTTTTTTGTCTACTAGGGCTTCTCCCTATCATGCAAAGTGGTGTTGAAGGTGGGGTCTTACCCTTCAATAGCTAGGATGTGCTGGCTTTATGGGACTCACCTACTATCCTTGCTATGTACTTATAATCCTCTTCTTTGTTCAAAAACGGCAGATTGATGGTGTCTAGCATATGCATCCAATCCCGCACTCGTCTTCTACATAGGGAATATACTTCATTAATGGCCCATGCAAATTCCTAGCATGTAAGTCTTCCTTCTTCAAGATAGAGGAGATGGGATCCAAGTTGGTTGGAGTGGTCTCCTAGGTATCGCATCTTAGCTCTTACTACCTCCAACTTGTTACCTAGGAATATAAGGCCGTTACCCCAATATTTTACTACTCGTGTGTTTCGCATCCAGGGTCAGTCTAGCAGAATGTCATAGTCTACTTCCTTCATAACTATGAATTTCATTGAGAATTGTACACTTGTTATTTTCAAGGGCTAGTCCTTCAACACTCCGAATGGCCTAACTTTCATGCCATTAGCCAGCATGACGTTAAATGTTGCAGTCTCCACTGACGAGTTACCCCATGTGTGTAGGACTACATGGGTAAGCACACTAACTCTTACTCCTATGTCTACGATCCCCTTTCTTATGACGTCTCCTAATGCTACCACTGGTAGGACTGAATGCATATTGGTGCCCTCCTAGAAAGCATTTACATGTAAGGACTTAGGCACTGAATTCAGTGTTAGGCTCAATATTTGTGTGATTGCATCATGGTCATGCAAATCGATTGTCCTGGCTCATTAGATCCCTCTACCCACTACTTTAACTCTCACCATAATGAAAACTTTGCCTAAGTAAATTTCCCATTGGTAGAGTCATAAGGGCCGATATCAACATTATAAGCAAGCTAGTAGCTACTTGCCTTTCAGTATGCTCTACACTCTTTTGCCACTGCTCTGGGGTAGTCTACTTGCCTATCATGTTGCCTAGGCTTTGTCTTTGTGGTGTTACACGGGGTGTGGATGCTTCTCTAGATTCTATGAAAGTAGGTGAGACAAGTGTGCTCACACTAGAGAACTTGTCAATCTTGTCTTCTAGGATGGACTCGTCATCCTTTAGGTGCTATTGGGCCTCTCTCACCCACTCTTTGACCTTGTCAACCACTTCCAATTGGTCCCAGGATATTCCCCAACCTTGGAACTCCCCTTCTCCACTATCTTTGGAGCAAATGTTTCTAGTTTTGCATCCATGACTTACTTACCCTTTGGTAGTATAGTGGCGCTATCAATTTTAAATGCAACTTTTGTCTTAGCTCTCTTCTTTCTCCTCCTATGACTCCTCTTCCCTTGGAGGTTGTATCAAGGTTGCTAGATCCAGGTAATGAGATACTGGCCTGCCTCGTCTGCACCCTAGTCATGACATTCAATGAGATGGGAGTGGCCTCGCCATCAAGTGTCTCGACTCCAAATAGCCCCAAAGGTACTGATGGCACGATACCTGAACTAGTGGACGATTTTTGCCTAGGGCACTTGGCATACAAATGAGTGATTCCACACTATGTGGGCATCTCAAGTAGGCCTTTTCTCGATTAGATTGCTCTCATTTAAGGAAACAATATGAGATATGTCTTGGATGTGGTTGCAAGTCTAGCATGTGATTAGTTCTTGGTTTTGACCTCCTGGCCTCTATCCCTTCCTCAACCTAACACCATCACCAGTACTGGTCTAAAATCCATTAGAATAGGATTACCCTATTCATCATAGGAGACGTAAGGGTTCATGTATGCCTTTTCCTCATTTGGCTCCTCGATATAATCCATTGGAGTATCAATTGATGGATGGGTCACGAAGGGTCCAGGTGGTCTAGTATGCATGTAAGGTTGATATCCACTATGGGGACAACTGGATTTGCATCATTAGGTGCTACAAGAGTTAATGGAGCTCCCCTTCCAAATTGTGGCGGTCTATTCCCTAGGTACGAAGGTTGATTGTATGGCTGTGAGTATGGAAACCCTCGACAATTGGCAATGCATTGCATCATGGCCAAACCTACCGCAATGGGCACACGGTTTGGATCTAAGATGCATGCACTTGGCCATGAGGTGGTTTCCTCTGCAATGTATGCATTGCACATGAGGTTGGTTAGGTGTCCTTATCATATCTTGGACCTTGTCCAACTCTAGCTTTACAGCCACCAATCCTTTGCTCTCATGGTCAACATCTTTCCTTTCTCTTAGTCAGTTCTTGGGATCAATCTCTTGCTAGCAGTCATGTATCTCTCTGAGGTTCTAGAGGTTGCACTATAGCGGCTTATGGTCACTGAGCTTCTCTCTTTGAGCAGGTCATGCACTCATATGGCTTTTTCAAAGATCCTAGTTAGTATGTCCCTTTGCATGTTCAAGTTTCTCACCAAGGTCTTGTAAAGCTCTTCACTCCTAATTCTGATTATGAATACCATAGAGACCACTTGCTTACTAGGTCACTCTGTGATGACTGGGATTCTCTTAAAGAGACTCCACACATGGGTGACATTTTGAATATCCTCCTTATCCTTTTGACTGATGTTCATTAGTCGAACAATAAGATTATTTGAGTACCTTGCCTTAGAGAATCTCTTGATGAAGAGACTCTTGAGATTTTTTAAATTATTCTATTCACGCCATTGTCTACACTAGTGTACTATGTCCGACCTTTATCCCTAAGTCAAAGACCAAACATTTGTGCACATTGAGGGGGGCCGGCTTGTTAGGCCATTCGCCTCCCATACCTGCTCAAACTTCTCTACAAAACTATATGGGTCATTATTTGGCTTATACTTGTCAAGTTGCTTGGCAACTACGGGTATCTTTGTTTGGCTTTTTAAATTTGAAGTAATACCTAGTCTTGTTAGCAATGAATTTGCTAGGGCTACTCCACTCTGCTCCACAACCATATTATCTATGAGTTTCTTTGTGAGAAGCTCACTCAACGTAAGGTCGGCTTCAAGTGCTCTTTCCCTCTTAGCATTGGATCTTGTCATGTTTCTATTGGCAAGCTCTAAAACTTGTTGGACCTCTCGGATTTCTATATCCTACCTTAGCCTCTAAGCTCACTGCTCCTAACTCTAGGTGGCTAATGCCTTGTAGTGCTTTCTTTACTAGTCTCCACTCTTCCTTGAGATCCATTATGATGTTCTCAGCTGGTCTTTCATCATGCTCCATTTTGGTCTTCAAATCATACTAATATATAATTTATTGAATATTGATTGGAAAGTCTCCCAAATCAAGCTCACTATTTTCAAGATTGGTGCCAGATCCTAACATTTTATTGGTCTCTTGGGCTACTAGAGTGTCGATCAAGCTGATCAACTACTTGGGCAAGATTGAGTACCTAATTGTGTCCACTCCTTTTTCTCTCCAAAGAGGCTTGCTCCAAGGCTTACTATCCTTGATTGCGCATTCAAGATTTGAGGGTCTTCTCCTCTTAGTGGGTTTGTTCAGTTTTGCTAATCTTGTGTGCGAGTTCCTTGTTATTTCAGACAATTCTCAACTTTAAGTGCACTCAGGTGCTCGTAGGGTGCTTCCTTTCATGCATAGTGAGAAATTAGACTTTCAACTTTCTAGGTGCACTTCAAGTGATTATTTATGTAGTTTCCAGTATGTGTGACTGTGTTGAAAACATTGTGGTGCAATATACACTTTTCTAGTCAGCTCCTAGAGGTGGTAGTTGCTCTAATAGGTTTGTTTGGGTCCTTTAAGATGTTTTGGATGGGTGGTCTGAGAGGTTGTGTTTGCACTTACTTTCTAGGCTACCAAGTCACAATTTTTGGGGTTTGGAGGATGTATGAGCCTTTCAATGTGTTTGGTAGCCTACAGGGGTGTTGCTCATTGGGCTCTTTTTGGTCTAGGATATGCTAGTTTTTTCAGCTCTCAAGATCTGTCTTCAGTGCGTCTGAGTATCAGTCATTCGATTCCTAGAATCAAACTCTTTGATTTTAGCTTTATCTAAGTGGTCAACTCAGATGGTCTGAGTGGGAGGGGTCATGTCAGACTATCCTACATGCACCTTGCTAATGATTACAACTAGGGTGTTGACACTGATAAAAAAGCATCAAACAATATCCAAAATATACATGGAGGGCCAAAAAACGTTGTGATGAAGATCACCATGCAAAATCTCCCCTCTTCGCTTGTAGTTCTCTCTTTCTCTCAAGCTCTCTCTCTTACTCTCAAAAGAGAAATGGAGCTCTCCCACCTGTTCCTAGCCTATTAAATCTTTCTCTACTTAGTTTTGATCTTCCCTCTTTCATCCTTTTGATACATTACACATTAAAACTCTTTTTCTCTCACTTTTTCCATGTCTGGGCCTATTTACATCAATAGAAACCTAGCTTTGAATAACCTTCTTTTTCTTGTTTTTTCTTTATCCTAATGCATTGAAATCACAACCAAATCCCTACACTAAGCCAACCTACTCATCGAGATCCAAAAAATAAAAAAACTTACTTGCTAAAAATGAGATCAAATTCATATTGAAACTCCTTCACTTCCTACCTATCTACCTCAAGCACTGCTTTGGGAAAAACCCTACTTCAATGCTCAATTCGGAGCATGCAAGCACTCAAAGCTTGAATCCGTAGGTCTTGACACTGGAACCAAAATGTAGGAGCTCATGCTTGACTGTCAAGACAAACGGACTGCTTATTTTTTCAAGTGTTTCAAGCCAAGTGCAATGGCTATCTCTCACATAGCGATACATGCTTTCACACCTACGAGTGTAGTGAGCTTACCTCCATGCTCGATCGAGTTCCTCCTCCCTCAAGCACTCAAGTAGCTTCATGATCCAAGGTGCAAGAGATCCTCAAGCTCCAAGCTCCATGCTCCATTGCTGCATGCAAGTGTAATATTTTCGCAATGAAATATTAATCGACCCTAAACCCTCCGCACGCATTAATAAACTCCTCCTCTGTGTCGTGTATGGAAGACCATGGCTTGAAACTGCAAGCCCACACGGGAACACCCTTCATGGGAAAATGCAAAAGGATAATGGTTAAAATTTTGTGCAAATTTTTTTAATAACCCTCTCCCCCTCAGTCGATGCATGGTGGGGAAAGGGAGTGTGGGAAGAGTTTGAGTGGTGGAGAGCATGGGGGAGGGAGGAGGCATGTAGAGCCACATGTGTGGCTATCTCCCCCCCCCTTTATCCTATATGACCCCCCCTGAAGCTTGTGAGGGGGGAGGGAGAAGAAGACGATGTGCTGCCCAGGCAGCTACCATCTGCCATTCACGCCGCCGTGCTATCTGCCAAGTTGTCGTCCCTGCCCACCACCATCATCATCCTCATCACCATCCTCATCAACATCGTCATCTTCCTTACCTCCATCCTCATCTTCTCTTTCCACGTCTTCTGTCAAATCACAGAAGCTTGGAAACTTCTTTGGAAGCTTCTAAATTTAAGCCTCCATAAGCCATGTTCTCCCGTGCCTTTCCTGGGGTTTTAAAACCAAGTCTCCAAGGCATGTGTCCTATGCAGAATGAGGAGTTATTGGACATAAGTAGATTTGATACACGGAAGTGACCCAAGGGGAGTTTTTGCAAAAAAATACACTGCATAAATGGATCCAAAGCTAAACACGCGAGGCGCACATGCGAGAGCCTCCAACTCGAATTCACGCGTGGACAACGCTACAAGTCATCATGCCCAGGTTCCAATTGTATTCTCGCATGAAAGGGATGCGTTAAGCATGATGGTTTTTAGGAAAATTTAAAATGCATTTATTCATTCGTTTACAAAGTTAGTGCATGTTGTGCATTTGAAAATGCTTGCACTTCCAAGTTGCAATCCTGAGCACATATTGCATAGGTTAAAAAGATGGATTTGTCTAAATGCATCCTAGATTGCCTCGCGAAAAAGAACATTGCATAATGCACTTAGGTAGTAATTTCCTAATCGTGACTTGTGCATGAGATAATCCTAGACGCCCGTTGAATGTTGTCCAAAATAGTTGCAATGCATGGAAAGGAATTTTATGAACCTGTAAATTGCATGCGATGATAATTCATTTTGAGACGGGTTAAGTGCTAAAGGAAGGATTAATTTAATGTTGGACTCATGGTATTTGCTCATGCATGGAGTCCTTTGCCAAAATTTGAACGCATCTTCATCAAAATTATTAAAACCTTGATTTTATTGCATCAATATAGGTTTTTATACGAGTTAGCTCTGATTTGTCAATCATCATTATAGGCAAGGAAAAGTAACGATCATTATAGATCTTATAGCTGCATAGAAGGAAAAAGTCTATGGTTTTGAATTCGCATAATTGCATGGAATGTTATATCTTGCAATTATTTACATCTTTTAGGGGAAGTATTTGCATCTCTAAGGAAAGATCACCTCTTGTCGCAAGACAATTGGATCAATTAGGTAAATAGCTTGTAATGGCGTAACTCAAATGATGATCACCTAAATGCGCTAGGAAGAGCTAAGCTGCGATAAAATTCTGCCTAGTATCGCACTTGACAAACCAACTTAATATTTCTGACCTCAAAGGTCCTACCCACATTCACGCAATTTTAGGGTTAGTTAAACGCCCATGCAAGAATGATCTAGGGTTCTTACCCTAAGGATCAATTGGTCAAATACTAGACTTCCATTTGAATTTGGAAACCCTAGGGCCAAGTGTTCTTGGTCTGGTAGGGTTAGGGTTGGTTTGGGGCAATAGGACTCCCAAACCCTACATCTTGACCAAAGGTATTCTTGACCAAGGAATACCATGTGATGGGAGAAATAATCCCACAAGTTAGGTGCGACACTTGTCTCATGCAACAAGTTGCAACGTCGCATGATTTTGTGACTAAATCACAAAATAGTATTGCCACTCCTTAGAACAAGGTTGTCGAGTTCTAAGTACAAGTCCAATTTTCTAGAGGATGAGTAGACATCCTGCTACATCAACCTTCTTTGAGGTTGATTAGCCAAGTTAGGGAAGTTATGTATTGCCTAGCAAGCAACTGACCAATCAAGATAGGTCAACCGGGTTGTCCAGGATTTATTGACCTTAATATAAGGAAACCTAAGATGTTTGTTAATTTGGGTTAATAGGATATAAACCCTAACCCAAGGAAAGAGAGTAAACTAGCAACATAGCTTACGAAACCCTTGGGAACTTGCCAAGTCGAAATTGGCACTTAGGTAATAATTTCCTAATCGTGACTCATGCATGAGATACTCCTAGACGCCTGTTGAATGTTGTCCAAAATAGTCGCAATGCATGGAAAGGAATTTTATGAATCTATAAATTGCATGTGATGATAGTTCATTTTGAGATGGGTTAAGTGCTAAAGGAAGGATTAATTCAATGTTAGACTCATGGTATTCACTCATGCATGGAGTCCTTTGCCAAAATTTGAATGCATCTTCATCAAAATTATTAAAGCCTTGATTTCGTTGCATCAACATAGGTTTTTATACGAGTTAGCTCTGATTTGTCAATCATCATTATAGGCAAGGAAAAGTAACGATCATTATAGATCTTATAGCTGCATAGAAGGAAAAAGTCTATGGGTTTGAATTCACATAATTGCATGGAATGTTATACCTTGCAATTATTTACATCTTTTAGGGGAAGTATTTGCATCTTTAAGGAAAGATCACCTCTTGTCGCAAGACAATTAGATCAATTAGGTAAATCACTTGTAATGGCGTAACTCAAATGATAATCACCTCAATGCGCTAGGAAGAGCTAAGCTGCGATAAAATTCTGCCTAGTATCGCACTCACGAAACCAACTTAATATTTCCGACCTCAAAGGTCCTACCCACATTCAGACAATGTTAGGGTTAGTTAAACACCCATGCAAGAACGATCTAGGGTTCTTACCCTAAGGATCAATTGGTCAAATACTAGACTTCCATTTGAATTTAGAAATCCTAGGGCCAAGCGTTCTCGGCCTGGTAGGGTTAGGGTTGGTTTGGGGCAAGAGGACTCCCAAACCCTACATCTTTACCAAAGGTATTCTTGACCAAGGAATACCATGTGATAGGAGAAATAATCCCACAAGTTAGGTGCGACACTTGTCTTGTGCAACAAGTTGCAACGTCGCATGATTTTGTGACTAAATCAAAAAATAGTATTGCCACTCCTTAGAACAAGGTTGGCGAGTTCTAAGTACAAGTCTAATTTTCTAGAGGATGAGTAGACATCTTGCTACATCACCCTTCTTTGAGGCTGATTAGCCAAGTTAGGGAAGTTATGTATTGCCTAGCAAGCAATTGACCAATCAAGATATGTCAATCGGGTTGTCTAGGATTTATTGACCTTAATATAAGGAAACCTAAGGTGTTTGTTAATTTGGGTTAACAGGGTATAAACCCTAACCCAAGGAAAGAGAGTAAACTAGCAACACAGCTTAGAAACCCTTGGCATCTTGCCAAGTCGATCGGATCGAATGCTGGATGCATTTGGAGAGAAGGATTCACACCTTAGCAGTGGGCCATACAAACAACCAATGGAATGCTTGTGTTTATACACTTAGGAGGAGCACTGTTTGTACTTCTTTGCTCAAGGAACTAATGCTAGAAAATAACTAATGCTTAAGGTTGAAAGTCTGGAGGGAGAGGCAGCATTAGTTACCCCCGACTGTCTGCTTGACCCTATCCAAGGGGGTTGTTAGCCACGCCGGGTACATGGACCGAACCTGCCACGAGAGGTCTCTCCGTGGGTTCTACTTGGAGCAGGAGGATGCTTGGGTGCCAGGGGGGCTCTGGCCGTAAATCCCTTGCCTTCGGGTTCTGCACAAGAGGCCGACATAACTCGAGATTGGATCTCAAGGTCCGCATACTAGTCTACAGGTGGAAACTTGGAATAGCAATCCTTGAGGATTGCTGGAATAGCCTTCGGGTGCATTATGGATTAGCCTTTGGGTGGATTGTGGATTAGCCTTCGAGCGGATTATGGATTAGCCTTTGGGTGGATTATGGATTATGCTTCAAGTTGGATTATATGATGTATTCCAAAGACTGATAAATAAGATCAAATGTTAAAAGGGAACTTGCTTGACATTGTTTTTCTATGTCAGTGCTTAAGTTACGTAAAGGAACCGGTGATTAATTGGCTAATTAAGGAAGCTATTTTTGCTTGTCAAACGAAATGTGGTAGGTAATTAGACAACTAAAGCAACCCGAGGAAAGTGTGGTGGATGTGACCATGGGTCCGTCCTACGGAAGGGTGGTCCCAGTTGGCCGGGAACTTTTCTCAACGGAATTGACAGCAAGGTAACAGTGACCTGGAATCTAGGAAGCTAGAGTCCCGATTTATGTTGTTTTAGGGGAACGGAATGGGACTATGCCCTACGGGAAAAGAGCTTGAGCTTCGCATCCCTCTCGTTTCCCATTCTCCTTGAACCAAGTGCAGTATAAATCCACTTCGACCCTGATGTTTCTGCACAAGTAGTTCTGGGGCCCGATACTAGTTACTTTCTAGGAACTTGACCATTAGGAAGACCCTGATTCAGGTCGGTCCTAAGTGGGAATGGCCGGAACGCTTCCACTTCGTGGCAGACTCGGCAGGACCTAGATCGCAAACCTTGTGACATTCCATGGGAGTGCCGAGCAGTGCTTTCTAGACTCTTTTTCCGATGGGCTGCTAAGGCGTGTCCTATGAGTGAATAGATGGACACGTTACAGCAAGAGAAGAGAAGAGAAGAGAAGAGAAGAAGAAGAAGAGAGGAGAAGATGGAGAGCTTCTCCACCACCATCCCTCACTCTCACACACTCACTCCCTCACACTTCCTCTCTCAAGCATAAGCTCAAGCAAGCAATAACAAGAAGAATAAGAGAATAGGAGAGCTAGTTTTGGCCACACACAATAATGAGCTTCTCTATTCACTTTTTCACTTTTATACATGGCCTAATCCCTCTTGGACACCCATCCCTTTTTTACATGATTAGCCATTTTAGCCTAGATCCTCTTTTCCTATTCCCTTGTATTTACATTGTGGCTTCACCCATGCCCGTCTACTCTTTACAAATTGCATAGGAGGGAACCTGGTACTCTTTTACAAAGATTTAGGGCCGCCTAAGCATTTTAAAATGTGCCTCTGCACTTGCCTTGGGTTTTTAAGGCATTTGCACTTTTTTCCTTTTTTCCTCTTATTTCTACTATGGGCTGCCTTTTTTCACTTTTCCCTATATTTTAAAATTTTCTTTTGCTTCATTTATTTTTTGGCCTTTCTTGCACTAGGATTAACACATATATTCACAAGGTACACTCTCTTAAGCACAAATCAAATATCCTATGTATGCAGTCTTTTAGGAAAAGTCTCCTTTGTGCTAGTAAATATTTTTCAACATGATACATTAACCAACCTCACTTGGGCTTCCACATGCAATTTAAGGCAAAGTAATGATAGGGAAATAAAAACCAATATAGTCACATGCCAACCACATAGTTATATGGTATGATATCAACACAACCAACCAACATGGTAGAATGTCAGACTAAACAACATAGTAAGGTTGTGTGGTATACTCGTGACCATATAGTCATATGACATAGTCATAGATCAACAAACTATAGTCACATGATGAAGTACATTAAACATATAAAAGTAGTGACAAAATGAAATGTCTAGCTTCTCAAAAAAAAAACTCTCCCTCAACACGATACTAGTCCATGTGCAATGGTGGACAAAAACTCCCCATAGAGCACATCATCTAGCTCTACACACATACAATGTCTCATCTCCTCTACATTGGCATGTGCCAAACCATTGCACCCTACAAACACATCCCAAACATAGTCATTGTATTGTGTAAATGTCACCTTAGCACTCCATAAATGTAGCTAGTAACCACCTAATCATATCACCAATCAAGATACATAACGTTTACAACCATGCAAGTAGAAATAATGAAAGACCAAACAAGGTAACCTGAGAGCAAAAACATACAAGACTACTTATCGATAGAAAATAAGAGACCTCTTTGCCTCACAAGAGTGGAAATAGAATAAGTGATCCAAGTTTATATTTAAAGCATGTAACACAAACCTTGTTTAAGTTGAGAGATAGGCATGTGAACCCATTGTATCAAAATTTGGAGTGTGAATGGGCTGGAGGGTAGAGGAAACCCTAACCCTAGCCATCCATAGGCTATATAAACCACCCCAAGGGTCACACTCAGTAGATGAGAGAGCCAGTTATACTTTGAGAAACTTAATAAGCAAGACCTTATTCTTCTATTTTGAGCTTTCTTGTCTCTCTTGTGCACATCTTTTCATATACAACTCTAATATTCCAACATGATATCAAAGCCATTTCTGAGATTCCCCTAACTTCAACTCAGCCTAAGTGCACAAGAAAAGTTCCATTTTTCATCTTATCCTCTCAACCTCCATAGCTAGGTCTAGACCTACAAACATTGGAGGAGTTGGTGTAGCCAAAGGAAGGCATATTAGCTCATGATTTCTTAGTGGATCACCTCTCATCTCACAATGGAGCTACTCATAACATAAACCACCAACATTGTTCACTCCAGGAATCAACATTACTGTAATACTAAAAAAAAGGCATAGATTCATTTGAGCATATCCAACTTGATCATGCTCATCATAAAGGGTGCAATGGTGGTGGCTACCATGGGGGATTAGATAGCCTCCCAAGTGGACTATCCCCACCTAAGAGGGCTTGGAAAAATTCATTCTCTACTGGCCACACTAATCAAAACCCTAACTATGTGTCTAGTTGACAACTAGAGCTAGAAAGCTTCAAGCTTTTTTTTAAAACATTGTCTAGAGTTCATTATAGATCTAGAAGCTCCATCTCAAGGTTAGACACACTTGGTGGATATCATTAAGTTCATCAACACATTCACATCTCAAGGGAGGCATAAACTATGAGATGAGTGCTTGCAAGCACTAATGCTATATTTCTCAGTCATTTCTTGCTGATGTTTATAAAAAATGTGAACATGAAACTTGAGACATGCATACCATTTAGCATATTGGCACAATCATTAAGTGCATATCTTATTAAGTGACATTGTAAGGCTATCTGTAGGCCTATAAACACTTATACCATGTCACTGATCCTCTCCAAATGTTATCTTGTTGTTTTTTTTTCTAATCAATTCTAAATCACTTTCAACCTACTTTGTACTTTTCATTATTTAATATTGGTAATCCAACAACCAAGGACAAAAATTTGCCTCCCATGCCATTAATTTCTCCTTCTACCACCCAGACTTGAGCTTCTACATCGAGTTAAAGATAGAGAAATCAACAACATAAATAGGCTTCCAAATTCATTCCATCCACTTCATAATAATGAATGACTAAAGCAATTACAACAAGAGAGGAAACAAGTACATAACTATCATAATAAACCAAGCACCCTCACTTGGGCTTCCACTTGAAATTTAAGGTAAAGAGTTTAGAAATAATGCTCCTTTTATAAAAAATTTTGTTTTAAAATTAAAAATATAGAAATAGTTTAGATACAATTCTATAAATCACACCTTTGGGTGATAACACAAGCTTTGGCATATTCTTTGGCAACATCCAAAGACTTCACCCCATCCAAGAGATGTAGGAAAGCAGGCACACATTTTACAAACACTTAACACAGGTACATACACATTTTCCAAAAACATTGAAGGAGAAAGAAATATGAATGTATTGCATTGAGCCAACCTGCATGACATGATTCTTCAAGTTAAGCTTGAACAACTCCTCAAATGAGACTGGAAACAGAGGGCCTTCTACTTGTATCCTTTGGATTTGAAGTAGTGCCTTTGAGTGCAAATGATCCCAATATGTCTCTTTCTTCATGAAAATCTAAAAGTGCATGAGGAAATTGGGGGTCTTAGGACTTTGTGAGACTCATAAGATCCAACAATATTTTTTACTTGCAATGCACAACAACATGCACAAATAGGAAGCATTGAAGGAAAAAGCAATGCACACACAATTTGCATTATGTATAGAAATCACCTTTCTAGAGAGATTTTTGAGCTTGTAAGATAATAGAACTTGTCTCTTGTGATCTTGAGTATGCTCACATCATCCCACTTCAAGCAAAATAACAACTTGAAGAATTCATCCCCATTTTGGGGGATTAGCAATGGATATGTACTTGTAATCCCTATCTTTGAGGCACTTCTCTTTCACTCTTATAGCCTTCTCTAAATGTTTCTTCCTCTACGGCTTATCTTGACCAAGAGCCTCAAGTTTCACAACTTCTTTTGAGATGAAAGCATGGAATTCATCCTATCATTTCAAAACAAAAATAACACTGTAGTTAGAGATAGAAAGGCACCTTCCATACAAGCTAAGATACTAAATCACAATGAGAGTTATACCATGGGGTAAAACCACGATAACACCTTGCCTCTATACTCATGTCAACCTTAGCTCACTTCCTCATGATGGCTGAAATCATTCTATCTAGAATGGAGTCCTTGTTTGTAGTGCCAAACTTTTGCACCTCATATGCAATATTTGGAGTAACATGCTGCCTAGAAATACTATTGGAAAAAAAAGAAAGCATAACATGAGAGTGTAATCATAATGTATTACAATAAGGAGAATAGTTGAAGTAAGAAGACTTACACATTGGTGTGTCTAGTGCAAGTAGTAGTAGCCCTATTTCCTTTGCCTTTGGCACCTCAATGAATTAACACCATATACTAACATAGTATTGAGTATTGTTGGAGTAATCTATGATTGAAAACCAAGTAACATAAGAATGGAATATAAACATTCAATGCTTATGTGTATAGTGGATAAAGTAAAAATGATCACTATCTTTCTTTGATGCATTTCCACCATGTTTTAGCTTGTTGTTCCCATCCCAAACCAAAAAATTATTGCCCTTAAGTTCTTGCCACTCTTTTTGAAGAGCCCTCTAAAGGTCCTCACTTTTTTAATCCCAAATTGGACCCAAATCATCTAAATTTTTGGCTATCATAGGCATGGTCTTGCCTCTAGGACCTACAATTGAGACAAGGAAGTGTCATATAGTCTCAAGATGTGACCAGTGGAATCGAAGGAAGGAATCAACCACTAGGCATTATTTGATGCAAATATAACTACGTCATGAGCCACCAATCTACAAACAAGCATTTGGGGGGGGGGGGATGTGCAACATCCTCTTCTTAACATAAAACTACCCTAGCACATCCTTCATCAAGCCTAGAGAAACTTGCTTGCCTAGGTGCCTTGAGTGCTTCTTTTCTTTTCCATCCTCATCCTCCCCTTGATCACTCACCTCTTTGTTATCATCTAGGTCCTCATGCTACACATTAGCCTTTGTAAATGCAAATGATAATAAATAACAATAAAAAACAATAGCATTCAAGAAATTTATACATGGATAAACAAGATAAAATAACAATAAGCAAAAATAAACAAACAATCACATATAAATGAAATGGGCATATAAGTGACTAGTTGTGTGCTCAGCAACCCCATCAATGGTATTGGAGTCCCCCTGTGCTTCATCATCAATAAGGACACATCTTTTTGGACCATATCCTTTCTTTGTTGGACGAGTGTCCACAAGTCTCACATGTGATCATGCTAACTAGATGGCTACTATGAGGAGATACACATTTCTTTCTCTTGCCAAGCACTCTTTTAGGTGTCATAATTTTCTCTACCAAGGATTTCAAATGACAATACATGTTCACAAGTCATTTTGTTGCAAAAAATTTTTATTAACTTTGTCAATGCTAACATGTTTTATACTACAAATTCACCACACTATAGCCATATGGACAACTTGCATCTTGCACTAACTTTTGCAAACTAGATCATATTTACTGCATGAAAGTTCACCCATGAAACAAAACAACATGGTTACTCATTTTTAATAGCATATGTTTAGCTTCTGGGCATTTTTTTCATGCTCCATCACAATTGGTGCAGTAAACATGTTGCAATAAGGATAATGTTAGGTACATAAGGTTTCTTGTTTGTAGGCCATTGGAACTTTTATTAGGTTGCTTTGTCTAGTTTACCGATATATGTTTGATATTATTGAAAATAGGATATAACAAAGGTAACTACTAAAGTGACAATAGGGAAGACAATAGGATGCAACAATGATAACTATTGAAGTCACAATAAGCATTTTACCCTGGAGACATATATGTTTCATTGGTAGTGGTTGTCAGTGATGAGTTTTAGGTCAAATTACCATAATGGCATGCTCTTTTTACAAAGCATTCTCCCTTAATCCATATCATACTACTTACCTCAAACAGCTAAAAGGTGGTCCATTTTGCAAGCTGAATGGAAATTCATATTTGACACATGTTAGCTCATGGGGTGGGTTATTCTCTATAGTTGGTTTGAGATATCTTTCTTAAGTTAGTGGATTTACTTCCAATGTTGAAACTCATCTCCAAATTTATTTGAATCTACTTATAATATCTAGTTATAAGATTGGATTTTTGGATTAGAGAATTTGTCTTGATTGAGACAACATTTTTCTCTTGTTATAGATACAAGTTGTGATATCAAAACTTGTTTTAGAAATGCTAATGCATCACATGAAGGATCATGTGGTTTCCTAAATCATATCGTCATCAAATTTACTTAAATCATCTAGTATATATTGTTACACATATCGACAACACAAAGCACTTCACTCACCATGATGCTCAACATTTGCAAATGTTGTGTCTTTTAACCCATTCAGTCTCATGAAACCTTTTGAGACTTCAATGCAAGTTTGCTAAATATGTGTGGTTCCATTGAACATTTTTGTGCAATAGATATACAAGCAAATATTGTGCAAGAGATATGCAATAAACTATTATCATTCTTCTAATGCAAGCTATAAAGTTTTAAGGTGTCAAAACCTTTGAGATAATTATAAGTGATTGTGCCATTATTATATTCATGGGCTTCCACACAAACTAGAGCTTGTTACTAAGATTTTCCCCCAAGAAAATGAGCTATTGATATAAAAATCTAAACATCAAACCTAGTCTCCACACTAGATCTAGTTTCCAAGAAAAACACATTCAAGAACCAGCATGATATGTGCATCCTTAAGCCCTAGATCAAACCTCCTCCACATTCCTAGTTGGTGTATTTAACCATTTGAGAAATATATCTAGACGTGCTACAAAGAGGGTACTTATTACTAAACAATTGGGAAAGTTTCTACCATAAGGAAAATCCCTCATCATAAAGGTAAATAGTGTAGATATTTTGGGCAAAAAAGGGGGGTAGAGCCTCCCCATCATCCACATTGATGCAAATGATAGAAAAGCTCCCCCCCCCTTTGTGATGCACCTGCACTCGTTCACTCACTCACCATGGCACAAAAAGTAACACGATATGTGAGAGCAAGGTATACTCTTGTATTATTCAATCAAAGAAACCATACAACATAGGCACATCCCAGGACTACATCGTCGTGAGAGGCCACACATAAGAGGGTTCACCATTAGGTATAGGGAATCACACGTAGAGTGGAAACCAAGTAGGGCTCAGAGTCACTACTACTCCATAAGAGGGTTCACAATTAGGTATAGGGAATCACACGTAGAGTGGAAACCAAATAGGGCTCAGAGTCACTACTACTCCATATATAGGTGTTTTTGATAGCAACGCCATGGTATAACTACAAAGCCCTTACACTCACCTCTGCTTACTCAATCTCCGAGAATTTTAAAGGACTTCAACAATCATGTCCATACAATGCTTGAAAAGGGGTCATCTGAATGCTTTGTTGGTAGGAAGCATTGTAGGCGAACTCAACTAGTGGCAAATATTGAATCCACTTTTTGAGTTCACGGCAACAATGTGCCCTTAGCATATCCTCAATGACTTGGTTGACTCGCTCCATTTGACCATTGGTTTGGGGATGGTAAGTTGTACTAAAACAGAGTTGAGTCCCAATAGCTTCAAAGATAGCCCTCCAGAAATGTGATGTGAAGAGAGAGTCACGATCACTAATGATTCTTCTGGGTAACCCATGCAGTTTGAATATCTCCTTGATAAATAATCTTGCGATGTCCGAGGCTTTATAGTTTGCCTTAACAGGGATAAGGTGTGCAACCTTGGTTAGCATATCAACCACAACCATGATGGAGTTGTATCCTCCCTGAACTTGGGGCAGGCCAACAACAAAGTCCATACTAATGAATTCCCATTTCATTTGGGGAATGTCAAGTGGTTGCAACTTCCCTGGCATTTTGACATGTTCGGCCTTAATACGTTGACAAGACAAACACTCGGTGACATATTTGAGAACGTCACCTTTAAGCCAGTCTTTCTAATTGCATTGAGGGTCTTGGCATAGCTAGGATGCCCTGAGAAAGAGGAGTCATGAGCTTCCCAAAGTATTTTCTGCTTGAGTGACGCTTACCGGTATACATAATCTCGTTCTATAGTAGACAAGTCCACTATTGATAGAGAATGCTAGATACTTTGCCTGTAGCTTCGGGTCTTGATCCTTGATAGGGATATCCCTTAGCAATTTCTGATAGGTTGGATCATGGCATGCTTCTTTTCTAGCTAGCTCAAGTATTGGGTTATTTGGCATGGATACCTTTGTGGCTAGAGATCTAGCTGCTGCTGATGGATCTTACAAGATTAGAGAATTTAGAAATGCCTTGCAATTGAGTGTATCGACAACTACATTCTCCTTTCCAGGTCGGTATTTGATTTCAAAATCATATTCCTCCAGCACTTCAATCCATCGACGTTGCCTCATGTTGAGCTCATTTTAGGTAAAGATCCATTTGAGACTTTTATGATCCGTCACTAGGGTAAACTTGTTACCTAGCAAGTAGTGTCTCCAAAGCTTGAGAGGATGGATGACAGCTAATAGCTCCAGATCGTGGATAGCATAATTCTTCTCATGTGAGAGCGGAGTTTTGAGCCCGGAATGTGCCTAAAATTTGCCAAAAAATCCAGAATTTAGGAAAAAATATTTAACATCGAAGGCGGTGACTCCAGCTAGGACGATTTTAAGCGTCAAGTGAAAGACGACTTTTAAAAGGCGCCCGAGCGACACTTGTAGATTTTTGATAATTTTTCAGACTGCCATACGGGATTTCAGGAGTTGCCAGTCAATGCAAGATGTCAAGCCGGATGCCCAGGATTTTTCAGAGCTCGAATCGGATGCCAAACAAGGAAGAGGCCAACAAACGGTCAAGATTTGAAAAGATGGACCAAAGTTTGTGGCCAAAATTGGGTGTGCCTTTTGGAGGCTTTGATCCCCCCCCAATTTTTCCATGCAAATCGTGGAGAGAGAAGGAGAGACATGGCGTGAACTGAACGGCGCATTTTTTGCCTCAATCCATGGATCTTGGATTTCCTGGCTATGAACACCCTATGCAACCGACAATGGGGCTTGACTTCTCTCCCTTTGCTGGTCTTATCGCAGCCCTTCACTCATGGAATGATGGCCTGAATGAAGAGAACCATATCTAGTCTTTCTCTCTCCTCTCTCTCTCTCTTCCTTATGGGCTATTCATGTGTGCCATCTTGAAGAAGGAATCCGAGTGGAAGAATGGAGGAAAGTGATGATGAAGATTGATGAAGATGCTAAAGGATGAAGAGAAGCATTGGATTGAGAGCTATGGAGGCTTCATTTGCTAGTTATGCATGCATTCAAAGCGTCTCGGGTTACGAAAAACACGGTATGAGTATTTTTATGAAGGAAAATGAAGGATTTTTTATAGTTTATGATGATAATTATGTTCTTATCGGATGAAAATTTGTGTGAGTGTTGTTTGCATTATGAATAATTGTTGTGTATCAGGAAATGCTAAGTTTACAATGATTTACATGCTTTATTTAATTCCCGTAAGCCCGAAAAGCGGGTTTTAAGTGGTAAAATGCTAGTTTTTCCGTTTCGGGTAGGGAAAAAGTGTTCCCATGGGGGGAATATGGAAGATAAACTAATTGTTGACATGCTGAAGTGAGTGGAATAAGAAAAACCAGAAAATAGCCTATTTTATTAATAAATAAATCAAGAAAATGGAGAAAATGAGTGGAAAAATAGAAATACGACTTGGAAAAATAAGGAAAAATATAATAATTGTTTGTGGATGTATGGTAGTGGCAAAGCATGAGGATCGGCCTTAGTTTTCCTTATCTTTTTGTTAAAGTTAGTGATTTATCGCTTTCTATACATCAAAAAATCATAAAATGAACCCTAAACCTATGTGCCGAAGCAATACCTAGACATAGGGGGTTGGGAGATTTGAATGGTGTGATTTGCATGCTGATTGTTGCTGATTTTCTGATTCACATCATGTCATAGAGTTTCTGTTATTTGAAATAAGAGGGTAGTAGCACGAGTTATCTTGGTGCTATCCTTTCATCGCTGCAACGGGTTAGTGAATAATGCATTATAAAGCCTGATTGTGCACTAAGCACGTTGCTGATTTTAAAATGATGTTTGAGTACTTTAAAAATCATTTACCTTTGCATGTGCATGATGATCATGGTATTGGAATATAAATCCTGGATGCATGGCACTTGTTTTCAATGACAATGACTACGTTGAGTGTGGTAAGGCATCCTAAGCTGTAGGGTAGATGTTGGTTCTTGTGGAATTATTTGGTAAGGAAACATGATATATCTCCTGGATTCGAAATGAAAGAGTGGAGTGTGTTTGTTTGTTTTATATATGCTGAGCAGCACATCAAGGTGCTAATCCTTGCGATGTAGAAGAGCTGCAGTGGAGCGCAGTGTTTCTACTGAGAGGCTTCCTCCCATGTATGTGATTACCGTGGTATTTATTGCCAATGTGTATGGGTTCTCCCTCTGTGGAGTTCATAGAAAGGGAAACATTGGACTACAAAACTATAAAACTATAAACACATAGATTAGGCTTTAGGGCAGTTTGTCCTTTAGCAGTAGATTGACGTTCCTGGTCCGCAAGGCCATGAGGGTGTGTTTGTTTATTATGAGCATGAGGTCCAACTAGTGCCATAGCCAGTGCCGGCCCATTTTAGGTCCCATCAGTGGTGCGTATGCCGGGAGCTGTCTATAAGTGGCGGTTTTCGAATCTAGGGCTTCAAGGGACCTAAAGTATCCATAAAATAGAGTTTGTTCAAGGATGGAAAAACTTAGCTTTCCCTATACAAAACTTACTAATGCACTTAGTTAGTTATGTAGAGCATGAGTCCTCTGCACAAGATAATTTATGTGATGAAAAGAGTAGCTAATCCGTGGTTACCCCATCCTCTAATACAATGGCATGGGCCGAGGTTCACCTTGGTGTGGTCTCTACCCAAGAGAAATCATGTTTAACTAGCCATCAACCTAGAGGGTATGGAACAAGCATGTTGGAAACTATGGTAGTCATGGCATCAATAAGTTATCATGCTAAAGCCATAATGCCATGGGAAAGAGCTGATATATGATGAAATATGCTTGTGGTTGAAACATCTCGTGTAATGGGCTGCCATGACGACATGGTAGGCATCACAAGGATGTTAGAAGCCCTAGCTATTAAGGGAAAACCGTTGCTTAAAAGGCACGGTTCCCAAGTTTTAAGAAGTGGTAATGATAAATTTGCTTTAGATAAGGACCAAAATCTCTTATATAAACCCGTTATGGACTTTCCTTTTAAAGGGAAATGTATGGAAGTTCCTCTAAGAGGGGATCAAAATGACATGCTAAAACTTATAACCACTCAGTGAGTTAGCCGAAACGGATGTCAATGAGGGTATTAACATCCCTACACCAAAAAGGGTGGGGATGGAAGAGGTTAAAGATCCTAAGAGGCTGGATCCAGATCATGATGAATATGAAGATTTTAATGATCCGGTGTTGATCCCAAAGGAGAGGACTAAATGTCCTCCTCTTTATAGGGATCTCCCAGTGTTTTATGGGTTGCCAAATGAGGATCCGATGATTCATTTAAGAGAATATGGCCTAACTTGCATGGCAAGTGGGTTCGATGATATACATCGGATGCTCGTATTCCCAAGTACCCTAAAGGAGAGGCAAGGAAATGGTACTGAGCCTCCCAAGAGGGTCGATCAAATCATTTGAGGAGTCTTGTGATAGATTTCTAGATGAGTATGAAAAGAAGCTCCCTATGATTCAGGTCTTAGGGCAGCTTATGCAGTTTAGATAGGAGTCTTATCTTTCTGTTAAAGAGTATGCTAGAGCCTTTGATAGTACTCTTAAGCTTTGGCCAAGAAGAGCCAGTACACTACTAGATGATGTGCTATGTGAGCTCTTTCTGAATGGCTTAGAGATTAATGCGCAAATCCAAGTGGGACTGCGAAATCCTAAGTCGTTAAGGGAAGCAAAAATGTATGTCATTGATTATGAGGGTCATATTCAAAGATGTTGGGAAAACTTTTGGAGTTTTCCCCGCTTAGTACAAATGCATCCTAGCTTCCAACCATTTCTGCAAGAAGACAGCTCACTTGTTGATACCAAGGCAACCTATGAGGGGAACCTTGATGGCCAAAATCTCAAAGCAGAAAATGGCCATCCTATGAGTAGTAACGACATGCCTCTCAGTGAAAATGTTCCAAGCCGTGTAAGTCCCACTAGGGCTTGCAACACTTTCACGAGAGGTAGTTGTGATGGCAACATGGATAGAACCAATGGGCCTATGAGTGTTGATAAGCATTCTGTGTGTGGTTCTAATTTTGTTGCTAGTAAGGCTCTTGAGAGACCTTTGGTGTCGGAATCATGCTTCCCGGTGGATGTTGTTCCCTTCAGTGAAAGCATGGTTCTTATGGAAAAAAATTTGCAGTGTGGACGTAAACAAGTAATGACATCTTTTGTAAAGAGGCGCAAAATGCTAAAAGTCCACCTGTGCTTCACAAAGGTCATAAGGATGTGAGGCCATTTGGCCATAGGGATAAGTTTGCATTGAGTTCGTTAGACCAGTGCAGCAAATTGTGGGAATGCAAGAATATTAAGGGAAATGTGAGATGGGTTTGGAGACCCAAAAGCTCCAAAAGTATGGCAGGAGTATTGGATGCAAGGCCAAGGATCCCACTTGGATATATTTTGTCGAACCCCGAAGAGGATAAAACTGGATATACATCTGACAATATACACTGCCTTCGGATACACCCATGTGATGTGCCTAGGCTTGAAGCTCTCTTGGTGCTATCCTTTCATTGCTGCAACGGGTTAGTGAATAATGCATTATAAAGCCTGATTGTGCACTAAGCACATTGCTGATTTTAAAATGATGTTTGAGTACTTTAAAAATCATTTACCTTTGCAGATGCATGATGATCATGGTATCGGAATATAAATCCTGGATGCATGGCACTTGTTTTCAATGACAATGACTACATTGAGTGTGGTAAGGCATCCTAAGCTATAGGATAGACGTTGGTTCTTGTGGGATTATTTGGTAAGAAAACATGGTATATCTCCTAGATTCGAAATGAAAGAGTGGAGTGTGTTCCTTTGTTTTATATATGTTGAGCAGCGCATCAAGGGGCTAATCCTTGCAATGTAGGAGAGGTACAGTGGGGCCGTGGTATTTCTACCGAGAGGCTGCCTCCCATGTATGTGATTACCGTGGTATTTATTGCCAATGTGTATGGGTTCTCCCGCTGTGGAGTTTATAGAAAGGAAAATGTTGGAATACAAAACTATAAAACTATAAACGCATAGATTAGGCTTTAGGGTAGTTTGTCCTTTAGCAGTAGATTGACGCTCCTGGTCCGCGAGGCCGTGAGGGTGTGTTTGTCTGTTATGAGCATGAGGTCCGGCTAGTGCCATAGCCAGTGACGGCCCATTTTAAGTCCCATCATCATGGCTCTTCAGTTTCCTTGAAGAGTATGCTACAAGATGACCTTTTTGCATAAGCACACATCCTAATGCAAGTGTGCTAGCATTAGTTATCACTTCAAAATCCTTACCAAGATCAGGAAGTTTCAAGATAGGTGCTGATACCAAACTTTGCTTTAGTTTATCAAAGCTAGATTGTTCAACAGTTGACCATACAATTGATGTTTGCTTCTTTAGTAGATCAGTCAGTGGCGCTGCAATCAAAGCATAGTTTTTGATAAAGACCCTGTACCATCCTATCAATCCAAGAAAATTGCGTATTTCTTTGACAGTTGTTGGTATTGGCCATTCCAGAATGTCTCTAACTTTGGCTAGGTCTACTGAGATTCCTTCCGCTAATACAATGAATCCCAGATATTCAATCTGTCGTTTGAAGAACGCACACTTCTTCTTTTTTGCATACAGCTTGTGTGCCCTCATTGTCTCAAGGACAATGCGAAGCTGGGGTTCGTGATCTTCTTCTTGTTTGGAGTAGACTAAGGTATCTTCGAAGAAGATGAGTACAAAGTCATCAAGATATGGCCTAAAGATATCCTACATAACCTATTGAAGGTGGCAGGTGCATTTGTCAGCCCGAATGACATGACTAGTAACTCAAAGTGTCCATATCTTGTGTTGAATGCCGTCTTTGGGATATCCTCTTCCTTGATCCTTATCTGGTAGTATCCAGACTTGAGATCAATCTTGGATAAGATATTTGCACCTTGAAGATGGTCAAGAAGTTCATCTATTCTTGGTATAGGATACTTGTTCTTAATGGTTGATTGATTCAATCCTCTGTAATCAATACATAACTGAAGCGTTCCGTCCTTCTTCTTCTGGAACAGCACTGGAGCTCCCCATGGTGAACTGCTAGGACGAATGTAGCCTTGTTCTAACAGTTTCTTGAGTTTCTCCTTCAACTCAATCGCTTCCAGGATGGACATTCTATATGGCCTCTTTGCAATTGGCACAGCTCCTGGCACTAGCTTGATTTCATGATCAACTTCCCTTTGAGGAGAAAGTTCTGTCAGCTCTTCAGGAAATACGTCTGCGTACTCCTTTAGCCATGAAGGTTCTTCACTAGACTCTTGATTCTGATCTAGCTTATTAAGCTTAATCAAATAGACAGGTAGTCCCTTTCTAACTCCCTTTATTATCCGAGATGCTTTGGCCAATTGAATTTTTGGCTTTCCAGCCTCTCCTTGAGTTGTGACTAATTCTCCTTTAGAATTTTGAAAGGAAAATTGGCCCTTTCCATAGTGAATGTGGGCATCATTAGGTGTGAGCCAATCCATTCGGAGCAAACACTCATGGATACCTAGGTTCATAACCCTGAATCTGCCGAAGTCGACTTTCCTCCCAGTAGGAATTCCACCTTAGCAGTTTTCCTGGTACAAGTGACCTCACGACCATTTGCTAATTCTACAAGTAAGGTAGGTGTATCTATTGTGGCTATTCCTAGTCTTCTTGCACAAACTTGTGAGATAAAGGAATGTGTACTGCCTCAATCAATCAAGGTTTTGAAGCCTTTACCTTGATAATCTGATGGTGTTTGAATCACTAAAGACTAGCAATTCGGGCTTTTCTTGTGAAGGGCGGCATGGACTATTGCCCTCTCAAAGTCTGCTTCCATAGTCAGGTCTTCTTCATCACACATCTCCCTGTTGGCAACACGAGCAATTCTTCCTCTGCCCTGGGTGGTGGCTCCTTGGCCACGAGCACTTCCTTGGAATGGTCCTTGACGTTGTCCTCCCCCAAGTTTGGGACATTGCCTTTTAAAATGACCGGGCTCGTTGCAATGGAAGCAATGGAGGTTGCAGCCATTACCTTGGGTAGGAACAAAATTATTGACATTCTTGGTCCTAGCTTTCTTCCTTTGTCCCTGGTTTTGACCTTGAGCTCTCTTCGCCTGGGACGTATATACTCATTTGTTCTGATCCTTGTAAGACCAAGTCTTGTTACTTCTTGGCCTGGTCTGCACTTCCTGTATTATGGGTGCAGCTCGAATGAGTGCGTCCTGAAGATCTATTGGGCGCATTGATTTGAGGCGGGTGTTTACAGGTGGGTTTAATCTGGCACAAAACTTCAATACCTGTTGTGTCATATCCATTTGTGGTGCATACTTCAAAAGAGAGACGAACGTTGAGTAGTATGCATCAAGAGATAGACCAAGCTATTTTAGCTCATAGAACTCGTTCATCTTTTGCGTGCGGTATGCAGGTGGTAAATATCTTCCTCCCACGGCTCTTTTTAGCTTCTCCCAAGTAACTAACCCTTCCAAGATCCCTTGGTCTCTACACCATTGCTTCCACCAAAGCCTTGCTTTGCCAATAAGCTTTAGCTTGGCGAGCATTGCTTGGTTGGCAGGTGCAGTACCTGTCACTTCAAAGTAATCCTCCATGGATTCGATCCAGATCTCAGCATATCAGTTTGGATGGACCTTCCCTTGCCATCAAATTCTGGTGGTTTGATCTCTTTGAGAAGAAACTTCTTCTCCTGAATCACGGCTGTACTTGGTGTAGGGGTTGGACTAGGGATCTGTACCTGAGGTTGTGCCTGGGTATGAGATTCTTAATGTTAACAACTCACTAAACATTTCTCACATTATATTTTATGCCCAATTCAAGAGACCTAATCACTTAACTTTTTTTAAATCAATACTCACAATCAAGACAATCATTGATAAAAAGAGTCTTATTTTATTCATATGGGCATAGCCCTTTCGGAGTACAATTACTCTTGGGGAGATGAAATAAACTAATGCATTAATTCGGGGAGAATAAGATTGTGCTACATTGAGCTACGCGAACTGAGTAATAGTATGGATTGGGATCATGGATTTTCAGGAATCGATAGGTCATAGGAAGATTAGGGTATCCTTTCCATTGGTACCCATTCTTCTCGTAACGTCCCAACACCTTGATTCTGTCGGTAGGGATTATTCGGGTCACTTTCTCATACACATATATGTTCTGCTTGACCTTCTATCCTCTGACATGTAGGGTTGCGTTTGTGTGAGCCTCAACAAAGATGAATAACTTCATGATCTTCAGGTCCTCCAACCACTTGATTCTCTTTAGGTTGCCCGGCACTCCCACGGAATGTCACGGGGTTTCTGATCTAGGTCTTCCTGAGTCTACCACAAAGCCGAAGCATTTTGGCCGTTCCCACTTAGGACCGACCTGAATCAGGGTTTTCCTAGTGGTCAAATTCCTAGAACGACAGCTAGCGTCGCGAAATATTTTACCCAGAAGCATCAGGGTTGAAGTGGATTCATGTTGCACTTGGTTCAAGGAGAATGGGAAATGAGAGGGATGCAAAGCTCGACCTCTCTGCCCATAAGGCTTAGTCCCATTTTGTTCCCCTAAAATAGCATAAATCGGGACTTTAGTATCCTAGATTCTAGGTCAGTGTTTCTTGCTGTCGACTTCCTTCGAGAAAAGTTTTCGGCCAACCGGAACCACCCATCCATAGGACGAACCCATGTCCACATCCATCGCACTTTCCTTAGGGTTGCTTTAGTCATCTAATTACCTACCACATTTAGTTTGACACACAAAAATAGCTTCCTTAATTAGCCAGTTAATCACAGGTTTCTTCACATAATCTTAGCACGACATAGAAAAACAGTGTCAAACAAGTTCCTTTTCAACAACTTATCTTAGTAATCAGTCTTTGGAATACATCATAATAATCCAGCCCATAGGCTAATCCATAATCCAGCCAAAGGAAATCCTTAATCCACCCGAAGGCAATCCAACAATCCACAGGGATTACTAATCCAAGTTTCTGTCGTAGACTAGTATGCGGGCCTCGAGATCCAATCCCGAGTCATGTCGGCCTCTTATGCAGGCCCCGGAAGGCAAGGGATTTACGGCCAGAGCCCCCCCTGGCACCCAAGTGTCCTCCTACTCCAAGTAGCACCCAATGGAGAGACCTCTTGTGGCGGGTTCGGTCCACGTTCCCGGAACGGCTAACAATCCCCTTGGTTAGGGTCAAGTAGACAGCCGGGGGTAACTGATGCTGCCTCTCCCTCCAGGCCTTCAACATGAAGCATTAATTATTTTTCCACCTTTAGTTCCTTGACCAAAGCAATACAAACAGTGCTCCTAACTGTACAAACACAATCAATCTAGTAGTCATTTATTTGGCCAACTGCTAAGGTGTGAATCCTTCTCTCTGAATGCATCTAGCATTCAATCTGGGATCAATTGCGACTTGGCAAGATCCCCAAAGGTTTGTTTGTTTACCCTTTTATCCTTGAGTTAGGGTTTGTACCCTTGTTAACCCAATTAACAAACACCTTAGATTCCTTAAATTAAGAATTAAGATAGTAAATCATGGGTAACTTCATTGCCTCATCTTGATTGATCCTTTGCTTGCTAGGCAATACATAACTTCCCCTAACTTGGTAAATCAGCCCAAGAAGGGTGATGTAGCAGGATGTCTACTCATCCTCTTGCAATTTAGACTTGCACTAGAACCTGCCAACCTTGTTCCAAGGAGTGGCAAATCTATCTTGTGATGTCAACACGAAGCCATGCGACGTTGCAACTTGTGCACCAGTGTCAAACTTAATTTGTGGGATCATTTCTCCCATCAAACGGTGTTTCTTGGTCAAGAAATATGTAAGTGATCTACCTAAAATGATCTAATTGTCTTGTGACAAGAATGATCTTTGCTCAAAAGAGATGCAAATACTTAGATTCAAGATTCAAAGTTCCATGTAAGTATGCAAATCATAGACTTTTCCTTCAATGCAACTATAGGGTTTGCAATTGGCCATTTCTTTTCCTTGCTAGAATCATAATGGTTGACAATTTGGGTGATAACTTGCATAAAACTACATACATTTACATCAATAACTTTGCCTACAACCTTTCGTTTAATGCAGTTGAATTTCAGGCTCTAATATGACATGCAACCTTGTCTGGATACAACTTCGAATGTCATAAGACCAATGTTGACTTAATTCGTTCTATACCACTTAATCTGTCTTAAAAATCCAAGCATCTTCGCATGCAACAGGCAAGTTCATGGTTTCCTTTTCATGCAATGTAACTCTTTGGACAATATTTTAACGGATGATTATTTCTTACGAACCATATCTAGGAAATCATCGCCTAGATGCATTATGCGCTTGTTCTTTTATGCAAGGAAGTCAAGGATGCATTTAAACAAATTTTCATCCTTTTAACCTATGCAATACGCAATTGGGATTGTCATTTTGGAATTGCAATCAAGAGCAACATGCAACTAAAACTCGTAAGGTGAGTGAGTAATTGCATTCATAAATTTCCCATGAAAATTAAACATGCCCAATGCATTCTTTTTATGTGGAATTTATCCTTTAAGAACCTGGGCATGAGGACTTGTAGGGATGTCCATGTGTATCCCGGGGAAGGCCTATCCTCGTATACAAACTAAGGCTAGATTCACAACTCTCCGAATGGACAATGATGTGTATCAATAAATAAAAGTTTTGAGGCTTCACATTGGTCCCCGCCCAAAAAATGTGATTGATCCTTTCCAGGTGTCATCCAGATTTTGGTTATTTGGATGGTAGTTAACCATAGAAACCAAAGGTGGATTGATTCAAGCCTTCATGGCCACTATTTTTGGTTTGTATGCTAGCTAGGTAGCATAAACATGCTAAGCAATCAAATTTTTTAATGTGCAGACACTTTTTTGTTTTAATATATGCATGATAAGTTGGATACATGCACTTGCACAAGTCTACCATCCGAACAAGTGTGAAGTGTGCCTAAGATGTTACATATGAAGTCATCCTAACTAAATAAGGAAAATGGAAAATTAGTAGCAATGAGTGTATAGCATGCCATGTGCACATTGGGCAGGTTCTCATTGCTAGAAATTTCTATGATACAACAAAGAGAATGAGGTGTAAACACCTTAGTCTAATTATAAGGTTTATGATGGCATCGACACCTTTTCAAGGGGAAACAAAGGATGGAATAGATTTAAATTGGTATAGTATTGATATCAAATGTTAAACAGATCGAGGCTTGCAAACATTTTTTCAAAGCATTGCTCTTTTACTTCTTTCTATATTGCTCGACATATACATACTAATACAAAGAGAGAATTCATTAATTGATACATGATCTATATCAAAATATAAACAAATAATTTTCATTTTGATGATTTCTTCAAAGTGAAAAAATAGTCATGATAAGTGTTCACTTACATGTATAAACGAATGCAATAGTAATAATATGTCCCTGTTTAAACCTACATAATAGAAATAGGATTTGTAATCAATTTAAGACTACGACAATGATGTAATATCTTAACATAAATCATAAAAATGATATATCTTAGGCTTTTTTAAATTTCTTATTTGCATATAGTAAATTGTAAAAGAGTATTAGAGGTTTTTGGGATAAAGTGCATAAAAAGAAACTTTTTGTTTTGTACATGCATATGGATAAAATGCTCGGGGGGGTCACTCATGAATATATGTATATATAACGTGAGTTCAAAATAAGGGTTTTTTAAAAGACCATTTTTATACATTTTTTACATACAGAAGGGTGTCATATAAAGGGGTTACTTACAGATTGAATAGAAAAGGATTGTGTTTTATTTAAGAAAATTTCACAGATTAGGATATTTAAATATAGGCCATGAACGCACGTTATATAGAGAATATATATATAGTGAACCCCCCGAGATAAAATGATATCTTTTTATCTTATTCTTTGGGTTATTCTAAGTGAGTATTATTGGCAGAATCTATTGCCTCCAACATAAAAATGCCAAGGATTGCAATCCTTGATAGAGAATGAAGGTGGAGTAACAAGGTCAATGTGTTTGCAAGATGGGATCATGAAGGGCATGCACACTACTTGATTGATAGCACATTATCAACCACCTACTCTATCATGCATTCAGATGATTTTGTGCACATGTCTGATAGTATTGAATCTATAAAAGATGAGATTGATGACTACATTGATTATGCTCCTAATTGTAGCAAATCAACTCTAGTGTGTCTTGATATACCCTTAGATGATAACAATGATGTTGACATAGTGACAATTTCTAAAGTTGCATACAATGACAAAGGTATCCACATGGGGTTGCATGATATAAATATTGCAGAGGAGTAACATGTGGGAAGCCAAAGCAAGGATATTTCTTCCTATAATAAGTCCATCATGGCCTTCATTGAGGAGAAAGCTAGGCCAAGTCGATTGAAAAAATTACTAGGCTTAATTTGTGGACCTCTACAGAAGGTGGATGAGCTCCCAACTAAGTCACAATGGTATGATTTCTTTTGAGCTTTTAGCTACACAGCAAGAAACAAATGATGGGTATGGAATATAAATATGATAGTCGCCTTTGGTCGCAACCCTCACAAACAAATATGGCAAGGTGGAAAATGAAAGATATCACTTTATGTTGCATGTGTTAGTGATATTTTGAATGCATATATTCAATGTGCAAAGAGGTTGGGCTATACCATAGGTAGGTTTATTGGATCTAGGCCTTCAATAGACTCTTTTTTGGGTAATAATAGCAAAAGGGAATCCCCAAATCATGCCTCTATTGCACGTGCATTGCAAGATGTTGTAACTAGCAATCCTTTATATGAGGAGCCCATAATGCAAGGTGATCTCAGGAAGGTCACTATTATGTATATCCTCTACATCACATGCATTCAAGACCTATTTATAAATATTCTTATCTATGGATTTTTTCTTAATAAAACATAGCCCTTTTCAATTCAATATGTAAATAACTCCCTCAAGGAGATCAGTCATAAATATATGTATGTATCACATGGGTTCAGTATAAGAGATTTTTAAAACACCATTTTTACACAGTTTTATATACAGAAGGGTCCCATATAAAGGGGTTACTTACAGATCAAATAGAAAAGGGTTATGTTTTGTTAAGGAAAATTTCACAGATAAGGATATTTATAAGTAGGCCTTGAACGCACGTGATATAGAGGGTATACATATAGTGAACTACCTCAGATAACTCCTTTATATTACACCCTTATGTATGTAAAAAATGTATTAAATGATGTGTCCTAGTGCATGTGTGCTCTAGGGTGCTCTATTCCTTGAAATGGAGAAACTGCAAGTTCCCACAAGTCAAGATATGTGATGGATTTGAGGCAAAGCAAAAATAAAGGCACGCCACAAAGTATATGGTTTGATGATGGTAAGATGGTAGAGATATATGTCCAAGATGATGAGGAGGATGAAGGGATACTAGTGGGACTAGTTGTGCAATGCTTTTGGTTTGAGAGATCCTATAAGGACAAGGCCATTACACAATGGATATGGTTTGCAATCATGATGTTAGATTTATAAACACTTTGCAAAAACAAGTGATAGTATCACCAATTGTTTCATCTCAGTGGCTAGTTGATACATGAACAAATATATCAAAGGAAGAGTGTAGTAGTTTAAAATAGGCTAGTTTTAAGTTTTATTGCTTTGAAATAGCATCAAGGAATGAGAATATCAAACCTTCTACTTGTGCAGAAGGTGGTTCAAGTGGGAGGAGATGCAAGTGGAGACATGGAATTTCCAAAGATGCACAAAAGAGAATAGAGGTAGTTGCTTGCATGGTTGTAACCTTCTTGGATGAGATAGTAGAACTTGAGAGGCATCATTCAATATTTTGAGCCTTGATGGAGAGATCTTATGATGTGCATATCAAAGAGGAGCCTATGTGCACTTGTCTTGATTTTTAGAAAAGAGAATCTACCCAAAAGGAATTTCTTTACTTGCAAACATATGTATTATGTGTACATGTATATACTTGGCCTTCAACCCAAGGAGCACATGGTCATACATCATCTTACACTATGTGCCATTGACGTTGCCTTTGTGTTAGGGTAAAGACATAAGATATGCCCTATCATGTAGGAAGCCCAAAACTAAGCGCACGACTTGTTCTTTCTTTTGGCCCACTCATCATCATGCTCACATCAATATGGTGTGGCATGCCATTTTTTATTGCAAGAAGATTTGGGTATAGCAATCTTGGAAAATTTCTAAATATTGTACTCTTTATGGGTGATGTAGAAGTTTGGAATATTTTCTTTTGTAGTGATAATTTAGAATACCTGCTTCCTTTGTTTCGGATAGTATATGTTTTGTAGTAATAATTTAGAATAGTTGCTTCCTTTGTTTTGGATAGTATACATTTTGTAGTGATAATTTAGAATAGCTGCTTCCTTTGTTTTTTATAGTATACATTTTGTAGTGATAATTTAGAATAGCTGCTTCCTTTGTTTTGGATAGTATACATTTTGTAGTGAGAATTTAGAATAGTTGCTTCCTTTGTTTTGTAGTGATAATTTAGAATAGCTGCTTCCTTTGTTTTGGATAGTATACGTTTTGTTGGGAGCTCCCACATGGAGCTATATGCATGATATTTCATAGATATTTATGTTAAAAAGGAGCACTAGTGTGTGGCATTGTGAGACTATTGTATTTGAATTACCATTTAATTATCAATATACCTGTATGTAGTAAACAATAATGTCAATGCCATTTGTAGAAAAAACCAAAGGTTGTTTCAAAAAGCTCAAAAATTAGTTTTAATTAAAAATGCAAAAAATTGATAGCTCGTAAAAATAATACACTTAAAAGTTATAAGGATACATACCAATATTATAATTAAATATTTGTGATTCTAGGATAATGCAAGGATGCTTACCAAAATGTTACACATGATACTATGCATGTTAGGGTATGGACTCTCTCTCTCTCTCTCTCTCTCTCTCTCTCTTTCTCTCTCTCTCTTTCTCTCTCTCTCATAAAACTTACACATGCACACATGTCATTAGGACTACTTCCTTTAATTATAGAGTTCTTGTTATCATGTGGCACATAGAGTTCTTGTTATCATGTGGCACATTTACATGTACAAAAAGCATGCACACATACATATGCCACTCATACTTACTAACATACTCAGATTATCTAAGCTCACATACACATTTCTACTTAGTTTATAGTATAATGACACACATTCATATTATCAAGCAAACTTCATGCAAAAACACATACACACATATTGTCGGTAACATGATCACCTCTTAACCATGTATTTATTATTGTGCTTTGTAAAATACAATCCTCAATTTTTATGTTGCAAAAAATATAATATATTGCAATCTTCATCATGCTTTAGGTCTCCAATGATTATTCCTCATTGTTCTCTCATATATATTCAATTAAGAAATGTAACCTTGATTATTCGAAACTTTATTTTCTTGCCATTATATTTGAAATTTAGTTATTAATGAATTGTTTATGTGATAACACACATACACACACACACACACACACATTAGTAGTCATAGTGTCCATGTTTAGACATGCCCTTATTCTGATCTTTTTAAGGCCAAATCCTGTTGTTCCTTGGTTTGGTCTACACCTCATGTATTATTGGAGTAGCTCGAATGAGTGCTTCTTGTAGATCCGTTGGGCGCATTGATTCCAATCGAGTGTTTATGGGTGGATTCAACCCAATACATAATTTTGACTCCTGCTATGTTATATCCATTGGGGGTGCATACTTTAGGAGTGAAACAAACTTCGAATAATATGCTTCAAGGGATCATCCTAGCTGCTTTAAGTCATATAATTCATTCATCTTTTGTGTGCGGTAGGCAGGTGGCATATACCTCCCTCACATAGCTTCCTTAAGCTTATCCCAAGTGATTGTCCCTTTCCGAGATCGCTTGGTCTCTGCACCACTATTTCCACCAAAGTCTCAAAAAGCACAATTTTAAATGAAAGGCACCTCTAAAAACTCTAAAAACTCTTGTAAAAGAGTGTGAGCCTCCCTCCTGTGCCAATTGTAAAATATTAGACGGGTGTGGGCTAGAGGCATAAGGTTAGAAGAGGAAAATAGAGAAAGGACCTTGCCACAACATCCGGTCATGTAAAAAAGGGATGGGTGCCCATGGGATTTTAGAACTTGTATATAAAGTTCAAAAAGTGAATGGAAGCTCATTCTTTTGGTGTGTGGCTAACAAGAGTTCTCTTCTTCTCTTCTCCTTACTTGGGTGTGCTCTTGAGAGAGGCAGTGTGAGAGTGTGAGGGAGTGAGTGTGTGGGAGTGAGGGATCAAGAGGGTGAAGCTCTTCACCATCTCCTCTTCTCTTCTATTCTCTTTTCTCGAGCGCGCGACTATGGTGGATGGAGCTTGGAGATAGAGGAGGCTTGAGGATGCTTGAGCTAGCATCTAGGATCGTGGAGCTACCGGTGTGTGCGAGAGATGAGGCAACTCATTTTGGCATCAAGGTAAGCTCACTACACTCGTAGGATCGACAGTGCATCGGCTAGGTGAGAGATAGCCATTAGAGCTTGCTTGAAACGCTTGAAACAATAAGTGGTCCGTGAGTCTTGGCGATTAAGCATGAGCTCCCTCTACATTTTGGTTTCGTTGCTGGGACTAATGGATTCAAGCTTGAGCACCTGCACGCCTCATATCGAGCATCAAAGTAAGGGATTCATCCCCAAACCGGAGCTTGAGATAGGTAGGAAGTTGGGTTTTTTTATCTTCAAAGCAAGTAAGTATTTTGGGTTATTTTGTTTGTTTGATGATTGGAAAACATGGAGAAATCATTTCTTTTTTTTTCTTTTGATTCTTGTTGCATTTAGCATAGGTTAGGATTAGGAAATCGAATCGGAAAAGGGTAGGGTTTACCGTTGCAAAACAGGGAAAAACAGGACACAAAACATGCAAAAAATGGCAAAAAGATTGCTTGGGATGCTTAATGTGGCAAGTGAGTGATTGGGAGCTTCGAAACCTTACCCGAGAAGGGGTTTAAGAGCCAAGAGGCCAAGGGAGAGCTCGTTTGCAACCCTTGTAGTGAGAGAGAGAGAGAGAGAGCCCGCTGAGAATCGATTCGATCTTGTCGTCGAAGAGCCTACCGATCGCTTAAGGTATATCAATCACTTCCCCTTGCACCCTAGTTGTGATCTAGAAGGTTGTGTGTGAAATGATTAGCTAAATCCTTAGTTTCGATCAAAATCATCTCGGCATTGCCTCGTCACACGCAACTCGGCCAATCCAAGTGGCCAGTTTTTGGGCCGAGTCCCAGAATAGGCCCTCGGTCCTTTGTCTTTCGGCCGACTTGGCCCAAAACCCTACTCGGCATTTCCTAGTGACATCACTCGGCCCCACTTACAAACTCGGCCCTCGGCCCCCATCCGAGCAACCCAATTTGTCCCCTCCGCCTGTGCAAAACTCGGCCCTCACACAAACCTGATTCGATCCTCAGCCTGTGTGCCTCGGCTTGTCCAAGTAGACTCCCTCAGTTGTCCGAGTGATCCCGTCCGAGTGGACCTTTTCGGCCCGCCGTCTGAGTCAGCACCTTGGCTCGTCCGAGTCAACACCTGGATCCGTTCAAGTCCATCCCATCCGAGTTGTCCATTCGGCCCTTGGCCCGTGCCCCTTAGCCCGTCCGAGTCACCCATCGGCTCGGACAAGTTGGGCCGAGTGTGGACTTTTCCAAATTTTCTAGAAATTTGACTAGACCCAGCTAGAGCTCATCGGCACAACCTGTCGCGAGTCCTCATGACGCTCAGAACTCGATTCTGGCGCAAGGAATAGGCAAAATCTAAGGCCCAGCCGCTTAGCAGCTTGCGTAGGCTGTTGCGAGACCTAGA
The DNA here is from genome assembly GCF_053477565.2 of Lygodium microphyllum. Taxonomy (NCBI): domain Eukaryota; kingdom Viridiplantae; phylum Streptophyta; class Polypodiopsida; order Schizaeales; family Lygodiaceae; genus Lygodium; species Lygodium microphyllum. The sequence goes on along the minus strand of NC_141136.1, from coordinate 132,865,998 downwards.
ATCCTAGAGACAACCCGTTGAGCCATAAGCCTTGATTGGACCAAGAATGAGCAAGGCAATGTAGCAGGAAAACCAAAAAACCTGTCAAGATGGCCAGACAATTGATCGACAAGCCTATCGGCCCAAACAAAGCGAGAGTGCGTAAGACACTTAGATATTGTTTGCCACACTCACCTTGAATTTCCACACTTGAAGTACACTTAAGGAGAACTGAAAGCCTGATTGAGCACAAGTGCACGGGAAGGAACACACACACCGAGAGGAGATAAATTGAGGATTTTATTTAATAAGTCAAGGAACTCACTTAGATAAACAACTCAAGGAACTCACTAATAGGAGAAGACCCAAAGACATAGACAGACTATCGATACATGGAGTAGGACCAAGCAAGCAGTGCCAAAGAGGTGGATTTGACAAACTTACTCAACCTGATCGATAGCTTGGTGGAGCACGAGAACACGACAATGGCAGAAGAAAACCTGAACCGCAGGCCGAACGAGGAACTTAACTTAGGAGTCTTGCCAGAGGCGATTCAATAGCAGCTGGTTAGTAGCTACAATGTGCACGCCCGGTATGAGCACCGCGACACGATAGCAAATTCCATCATCACAGACTTAGAAGAGGAGAGGAAGCTAGCCCATAAGGCATTGCAAAGCATAGTAGAGTACAACAGAGACCAGCAGGCTCGGAGCCAAAAACAAAGCACAGAATTGCGCGAGGTACAGCGAGTGCTGAACCTAGCCGATAGAAACCGAATTGATCACGAGAGAGCCCTGGAAGGAGACTTAATGCTGAGCGAGCTTCTCATGAAGCGACTACTAGATAGCACAACAGTAGAGCAAAGTGCCGCAACACTAGCAACATCACTGCTAGTAGGATTAAGAGCAAACCAAGGCTTCAAGAGCTAGTCCAAAATCCCAATCGTTGCAAAGCAGCTCAACAAGTACCAGCCCCACGACGATCTATACAGTTTCATAGAGCAATTGGAGCAAGTCTGCAAAGCCAATGGCCTCACCAACCTGACTCAGCACTCTCAAGCATTTGGGCCCTACTTAAGTGACAATGGTAGGACTTGGTATATGAGTTTAGATGCCGTAGAGCAAACCAACTTCAAAGGCCTCAAGAATCTCGTCATCAAGAGATTTGGCGAGCCTGGATACTCCACAATCTGCTAGTGCGACTAATGAATGTCAAGCAGAAGGAGAAGAACATTCGCAATTATGTGACCCACGTGAGGAGTCTCTTCAAGAGAATCCCTATGGGCGAATGACCAACTGAAAGAGTAGTGTCAACTATATTCATCATTGGAATTTGAAATGAGGAACTATATAAGGCTTTGGCAGGCAAAAGCTTGCAGCGAGATGAGCTAGCTAGGGTTTTTGAGGAAGCCATTAGAGTTGACGACCAGCTGAAGAGAAGCTCCAGGAGCTTAAACTCAGAAAAAACCAACTTGTGGAGCTCAGAGAGAGCTTCAACCTCTAGTGAATGATCAGGCCCAATCGCCCAAGATAAGGGAAAACCCATCGAGACTTGGCTGATGTAAAGATGGAGATAGCCAAGCTATAAGACATGCGTGTACTGTGGCGGAAACCACTTGCCACTCAAGTGTCAAGACCCTAGGTCAAGACCTTGCGCTAACTGTGGTAGGTTTGTCACGACATCACGCATTGTACATTACCAAGAAGACTTCCCTACTCGCAACCATACGGCCAACCCTACCTAGTGAACAGGTTGCAGCCATTCTTTGGAAGGGGAGCCCCATTGGCCCTTCCTGCACCTAACGACATTAAGCCGACTATTCCTAGGATGGACATAAACCCTACAGGCATACCTAGACCGCCTGGTCCCTATGTGACCCATCCACCGAGTGACGCTCAAGTCCACTATGTGGAAGAGACGAATGAGAAAGAGACTTATGTATACCCTTACGTCCCGCATGACGACGAGGGCAACGCATTTCTTATGAACTATCGACCATTACCAACGATGGCATTAGGAAGAGGACAAGGTAGAGGCCTAGGAGGGCAGACGCAAGATCCAATCGTCTTTTGGACTAGTGGTCACCCACGGCATGTCTCATCATGCTGCTCTAAGAGGGAGCAACAGAACATATACAAAGCTGACTTGAGGTGCGTTGAGCTCGGGATCACTCATCTCTTTGTCAACTACCCAAAGTGAAAACCATCTTCGAGTTCAACCAACGTGCCACCTATCCCATTGGGGCTATTTGGTGTCGATAACTTCGATGGGGAGGCCACACCTATCCCATTGCGGGTCATGACTCGTGCCCAGATGAAGCAGGTCGGTATATCACTGCCAGGGCCTAGCAACCTCGATGCAGCATCGATAGGGAAGAAGAGCTATAGGCGGAGAAAGAAGAGGCCTGAAGCTAAAGTTGCACTGAAAACTGAGAGTGCTACGACTCTGCATGTTGGAAAGAAGGTCATTGATGCAAAGGCAGAAACTTGAGTCCCTAAGACGGCCGAAAAGGAAAGTGCTAAGGTAGGGGAATACCCACATCCGAAGCGCCAGTTAGAGGCCATAAAGAAATTGAAGGAATGGGTGAAAGAGGCCCAAGTGCATCTAAAGGACGTTGAGCCCATCCTAGAGGACAAGATCAATGATCTCTCTAAAATAAGCACGCTAGTCTCACCCCCTCGATCAAAGTCGAGGGATGCGACCGCACTACAAGCAGTACCGCTTAGGCCAAGTCTTGATGCTAAAGGCCCACAAATTAGTCATGGCCATTGGCCAGGACAATTTGGATTAGGAGAGAGACGAGAAGCCAACGACCTCCTTACCACTGTGGTGACCACGTCCGTGACGCTAAGTCTGGGAGACCTGCTTAAGCATATGGCAAGACCTGAAACAGTGGGTTGAAGGATCACGAGAGCAAGATGCTGATCTGCATGACCATGATGCAAAGACACAAATACCGACTGTGATCCTGCACTCTGTGCCAAAATCCTTGCACGTTAATTCCTTCTGGGAGGACACTAAGATGTATGGAGTCTTATCGGTCAAAGGGGATCGTAGAAATGGGAGCTGGGGTTAGTGTGCTTAGCCATGCAGTGCTTCAGACTTGGGGAAACCCACCAGTTGAGATTGCTAAATTCAATGTCACACTAGCAAATGGTATGAGAGTGAAACCATTCAGAGTGCTAAAAAACTGGCCAGTGAAAATCGCAGGTGTCCAGTTCTCAGTTGACTTTATAGTCATGAAGGGTGTGGACTACGATATCCTATTAGGCCGACCCTAGATGCACAATACCAGAGTCATCAAAGATTGGGGTAATCGCTTAATCTTCCTTGGTAATAGAATGGACGCCATGAGGGTAGAGATGGACACCTGGAAGACCTCACCAAGCGACTTGGATGCCATCTCCGTGATGCTTAAAGGGAACGCTCAAGTCAAGAAGTCCTATGGACCCTTGACCAAGTATATTCCATGCCTAGAGGGGATGAGCGAGATTGGATACATGTCCTTGCTACAATCAACTTGTCATCCTCGGATCATGAGGCATACGAGTAAGTCATCAAGACAATCGGAAAGTCCAAAGAGCACCCTCTGTATCAATTTTCATGATGGTAGGAACCCTTTAAGGGAGACCTAAACCTGTCACCTTCCAAGTGCCAAATAACAAGAGGGAACCCCAGGAGATTCTGGAATATTTAACGGGCAAGCTAGCTGGCAATGTAGTAGAAAACTTCAAACCACTCCGGGATCTCTTAGATGAATCCAAGTGGCAATAGACCAGGGTGCATGACTTGAACCTCATGTACAACTAGGCCCTGATACCCGATCAAAGACAATAGATATAGTAAGACCTAGGAGACGACGAGCAGTTTGATGAAGAGGACTCCAATGACGAATACGAAGACTGCCGATCTTTCAGTGTGACGAAAGTGAGGGTGAGATGGATACCATAGAATACGACACTGAGGGACGAGAAATAAAAAAAATATGGGCAGACTCCAAGTCGCAGAAAAAGAGTGCCTTCAGGATAGAGCGAGAGGTCATGCGCATTGATTGTGATCGTGCCTGGTTGGAACACGTAGGAGTCATAGATTTCGATCAAGCAGGCCTAGCCGAATCATGTACGACACGAGTGCTTAGGATAGAGTCACCATCTAAGTTGCGACCACCAGGGGAGACCACCTCTTCTAGTGAAAACAAGGAGTTTGACTTTGAGTCAGAGGTAAGTTCAGATTGCGACCTAGAGATACCTAGACACACGAAGGGGGACCTCCCCATCCACTTGAGGCATAGACGGTTGAAAGATGAAATGATAAAACAACCAAGGGACACACAAACGGAAGAACAAAGAAAACCAAAAGACCTCCCTAAAATATTTACGAAGTTCAAGAAATGGGATAGGGTAGTGATCCTATTGGGTGCCAAACGTCAAGGGCAAATGAGTGAACCAATCGAGGGACCAGCCAAGGTCAAGAAGGTGAACCTAGCCTAGGAAGGGGAGACACCTCGACCAATCTTCATTGCCAATGACTCGATTGAGAACCAATCGAGGGACCAGCCAAACGTCAAGGGCAAACGAGTGAACCAATCGAGGGACTAGCCAAGGTCAAGAAGGTGAACCTAGCCCAGGAAGGGAAGACACCCCGACCAATCTTCATTGCTGATGACTCGACTAAGAAAGAGGAAATGAGTCTTGTTGCTCTCTTGCGAGAGTACATAGACGTATTCGCTTGGTTCTTAAAAGAGCTTAAGGGGGTAGATCCAAGTGTAGTGACTCATAACATACCCATGACGCCAAATGCTACGCCGGTCAAGTAGCGACCGTACCCTATGAATCCAAAACATGCTCACGCGATCAATGAAGACATTGACAAGCTGATGAGAGTAGGATTCATTTACAAAGTTGAGCACACGGACTGGGTATTGCCCATAGTCATTGTCATAAAAAAGAACAGAAAAATCAGAGTGTGCATCAATTACAAGAAGGTGAATGCTGCTACTAAGAGAGACAACTATCCATTTCCGTACACCGAGCACATGCTTGAAAGAGTGGCTGGCAAGGAAGCCTAAAGTTTTCTGGACAGCTTCTCGGGATACAATCAAGTGCAAGTGCATCCTGCCAAGAGGCATAAGATTGCCTTTGCCACTGAAGTGGGGGGGCATCTTTGCTTACATAGTCATGCCCTTCGGTTTGACTAATGCCCCCACCACCTTCCAATGTCTCATGTGCACCATATTTAAAGACATGCTTCGTAAAGAGTTGGAAGTCTTCGTAGATGACTTGTGTATTCACTCGACCTGGAGAGAACACTTAGACAAACTCCGAGCAATCTTTGAGCGGTGTCGCCTATATCGTCTCTCCCTGAACCCCTTAAAGTGCAAGTTTTGGGTGAAGCATGAATGCATCCTAGGGCACGTGGTGTCAAAGAATGGCATTGCCACTAACTTCTCGAAAGTCAGGGTTATTGTTGATCTTTTACCCCCAATCAAATATAAGGGAGTTCAATACTTCTTAGGCCATACGAGATACTATCGGCGGTTTATGTTGAATTACACGTTGATTGCCAGACCTTTATACAAGTTGCTAATTGTCTTTGAATGGACTGAAGCATTCCAACGAGCATATGAAGAGTTGAAGAAGGCTCTAACCACAGCACCGATTCTACGAGCCCTAGATTGGACCATTACCTTCCACATGCATATCGATTCCTCAAAATTTGCTGTGGGGACAGTGTTGTGCCAACCTGGTGAACACAACCTGGACTACCCAATGAGCTTTGCTAGTAGACAGCTAACTGAGACAGAAATAAATTACTCGATGACAGAGAGAGAGGGCTTGGCCATGGTGTTTGCTGTGAAGAAATTTTGGCATTATCTATTGGCTACACACTTTACCTTCTTTGTGGACCATCAAGCCTTGCTATATCTAGTGAATAAACCTTGTGCTACAGGATGCATAGCTTGGTGGGTCCTTCTGCTTTTGGAGTTTGACTTCTCCATGTTTGTATGAAAAGAAAAACAACACTACATGGCTAACCATATGTCACGCATCCCTACGGGAGAGGCCACTGGAGAAGGCATTGCCCCATCTCTTTAACCTTTCCAGTGAGAGAGATTTATTTAAGGTTGATCTAACGCCATATTGGGCAGATGACATAGTCCAAGTACTTGAGCACAAACTGCCTGAATGACCGATAGAAAAGGCAAGACTTAGGCAACTCATCCTCAAGATCCAACCCTATCAGTTGATAGCAGGCTAGCTACATCGACTAGGGCAAGAAGAATTGAAGAGTAGATGCATGTGTGAGCATGAATGCATGATGTGCTCTTAGAGGCACACAATGGAATTGTTGGTGGGCCCTTTAGCGGAGACACAATAGCCCACAAGGTGCTACAGTCTCAACTATGGTAGCCAACGCTATTTCGTGATGTAGCACAATTCGTTAAGCATTGTGACGAGTGTTAGCGGAAAAAGGTCCTAATTTGCAAGGATCAAATGGAGTTGACCTCAATCATTGCACGACAACCCTTGGAAAAATGGGAATTGACTTCATAGGACCCTCAGCCCAGCTGCACAGTATTCACATGCCAAATATATCATTGGGGCTATAGACTACCTAATGAAATGGGCAGAAGCAAGAGCGACATGAAAGAACGATGGTAGAATGGCTGCCAAGTTCTTGTGGGAGCAGATGATTTTACGATTTGGCTGTCCCATCGAACTAGTCAGTGACCAAGGCACACTTCATCAATGAAGTGATAGTGCATCTTCTATCCACCTTTCTAATTATCCATCGAAAATCCTCTCCATGCTACCCTCAAGCAAACGGCCACGCAGAATCCATGAATAAGATTGTTGTAAATGCACTGACCAAATAAGTCTCAGCTTCACGCAGCGACTGGGATAACAAGCTGATGTGGTAGCCTTGTGGACTTACCTTCTGCAGCTTATAAAACGGCTATCGGCAGACTTCCTTTAGATTGACCTACGGAATTGAAGCAATTCTCCATGTAGAGATCTTCATTCCTAGCTTGAGAATAGCACCTCAAGAACGATGGAATGGAAAGGAGGCATGGATGCAATGCCCAGTTGAGCTCGAACGCCTCTTGGAAACTCGTCTTCTAGCCACTCATGCACTCATATGTGAGAAGGCACAATGCAAGAGCTGGCTTGACAAGCACATCAAGCAGCGTGATTTTGAATAGGAGACTTAGTACTCCTGTAATCAGTTAAGGAGCATAAGTAGAAAATGAATTTTAGAGGTCTTGGACCTTTCAAAGTTCATGCAATCAGCCGAACTGGCAACGTTGAGCTCGAGACTCTAGACGGAAAGGGCATAGGCTTCTTCAGTGGTAGTCGTGTCAAGAAGTACTATCCTCCCACACATCCTCTGTATGAGCTACCAATGTTAGAACCCCGTGCCAAAGTATGAGTAGCCATGATCACTGAAATGGATGATGAGGATGAGGAAGCCGTAGAACTTTCATACCTACACATCACGGTCACTGCCAAGCGAACATGCACTTTCAATGCCTTGACCGATGAGGGAGCAGACTTCAATGTTTTAACTCACGATCATTGGACCCAACTAGGAAAACCACCACTACAGCCCACCAATGCCAAATTAAGCCCATATGGGGGCCGCTCATACCCACTTCTTGGCAAGTGCAGGGCCGTAGTTTCTATCGAGTCTAAGACTGTACCAATGATCTTCTATGTGTTGCTAAACACTGAAGATGCAGGCAGAAATCGCTACTAGGGAAAACCTTCAAGAAGCGAACTCACTGCAATGTTGATTATGAACCGTAGCGTATCCACCTTGCCATAGGCAACGTTCGCATTGTTACAGCCTTCAGCAAGGGCTGTGCAACCTCCTCAAAGTCCGCAAGACCATCGGTAGAAATATTAGCAGCCAAGTCTAAGGAGGTGGATAGTGCTCGGCCACCACACACCGAATCTCTAGAATTGCCGCTCATAGCAGCAAAGGCTAAGGTCCAACAGCCTAGGCTTCAATGGAGGACCAAGCAACTGCAAACGTCGCCTAGGAGTCGACGCTCACGTCCTGATAACACCAGAAACTCTAAACCTATGAGGCCAAGGCACAGTTACAGAAATCGACACATGATTAAGCCAAGATGGGTCCCTAAAGCCCTCTTGCATGCACAAGGCTACTATGAGGGAAATGCCTGGATATGGATCCCTAAGGCTTGCACAGCCAGAGGTACTACTCGCATGTCGCCCTCAAGTTTGATCACACCAAGCCCCATAAAACCTCAAAGCCAAAAGTTGCAGTGCTTTCAAGACCCATATCCATCAAGCTCATCCGCACATACGTCCAAGAAAGTCGAACAAGCCTATCGGCCCAAATGACAAACACTGTCACATAAATAAACACCTGATAGAGCCACTCAGACTTCCTTGATCCATACCGAGGGTAGCAGTCCATCAGACATCATTGCTACTACCCTAGCCCTAAATCAAGAGGTCCAACTGCAATCTCAAGAACACCGCCCTAATTCAAGAGGTTCAACCACAATCTCAAGAACACCCACAACCCCAACTATTTTTTGTCAAAGGCTCTAGTTCTATCAAACCCCAACCGCCAATAGGCCTTCAACCCCCTTATGAGCAGAAATCATTCTTAACACTGGCCACCGATCTGGCTGAGGACATAGAGGAGGATGTGATTGATTGCATTAGATGACTTGATGCCATTTTCATGTCATTAGCTCTGAGCTATGATCGCTTGGATTTAGGCCTATTGCAAGAAGCCTTTGCAAATGAAGTTTGAACTATGCCTTGTTCTTGGAAGACGTTTGAATTTACATTCGCAAAAGCCTCTAACTCTGCTGCTGAATTGCTCACCATCAAGATATCCAAAGAGCAGGCCATCAAATAGTGCCTCATCAAGTCCTATGATAAACGAACCACTTCTGCCATTACTGACCAAGAAATTGCAGAATTATCAAAACTTGCATTAGGAAAAAAATGAACTCACAAATGGGCCTTTTAGCCCCCCCTCTCTCCTCCTTAAAACAAGGAAAAAAGGAGATAACAATAGTAAAATAATCCTCCCCTCTCTCCACTTTTGCAATCTCGTTTTGCCTTTTTTGTATTATCTACAAAGATATACTCAGATTCCTTCTCTCTCCTCATTCAGGAAGTCTTTTTCAACCAAATTTTATATTAAAAAAGGAATTAGCTATGGGAGTGTGGTGCTTTGTTTTCAATGCAAAATGATATGAGGTAATTGATTTTTTAATCGAGAACAAGGAAAATGAAATTTTGAAAGTTCCTTTTAAGATATTTTGGGGATTTTTTATATCCTAGCTTTTGGTCAAAAAACAAACCAACTAGTCAAATTTTATGTTTTTTGGAGATGTTTCTGGAGGCAAAATAGAAATATCTAAAATACGAAAAGTCTTGGACATCCCTACCCTCTAAGCTATTTCCTCGTATATCTATACTCTCTCATGGCTCTATTGTGACCTCTTCTCTGTGTTTATGCAACCTTCATTAATAGAGTGAATTACTTACAACCTCATTTCCCTTGGCACCTTTGTGTGCCTCTCTGTGCATCTCCACTTTACCTCTTGTGACAACCAAGTAGGCTCCCCATTTCTATTAATAGTAAAATGAATACAACAAAGAAGGAGCTACATATTGAGGTAGAGATTGAATATGACCCATTATTCAAAAGAACCCAGCGTACCAATGTCAACCCTCAGGTTTTACAGAGTCACATGCAAATGGGATTGAAACATGTGGATTTGTGGGTTGATGGGGGAATCTACCCAATTGACCCCTTAAACAATAGACCTCCAACTTTCTCAGGAATCCCAAATTTGTTGAAGTATGTATGTGAGGGTGAAAATGGGTTACTTGGTTATACTAGGTGGCTCAATGATTAGGCGTTCAAAGTATTTACAACTTGCCAAGCAACCATAAAAAATTGTCATGATGTGATCACTGCACATCAACTTCATATACAACAACTCATAGGATAAGTGGTACAACTGAATGACACTGTAATTTAACAAAACAATCAAATTATTTCAATGCAGGACACTATCCATGACATTGGTATCTCATATAAGGAGGCAAAGGCACAATTGGATGACTTGAGAAAGATCAACAGCAAGCTAACATAGGAGCGCAAACAAAAGAAGAAGCCAATCAATTAGTTAATTGTGAATAGTGGTCAGTGGAAGCGATGTATCAAAGTATGTAAGGTAGCTCAAAAAGAGAACCTAGGTGAGGGTGAGGTTGGATCGTGTATTATAGATTGCTGAAAGGCAAGCACATCGGAAAACGCTTTGAGCAATCGTAAGTTTAAGGCTGTGAAGGAAAAGGTGATTGAGTGCACATTAAAAGATATGTCAAATGAGTTCTCAGCTGTGGATGCACAATCTATTTGTGATAGGGCCGGCATTAGCACAACGACTTACTCAAAGATATTCAAAGGTGTGAAGGGTAGGTTTGGTCATGTGCTGAAGAGAAATAGAATCGTGCCTCTTCCTCAACCTTCAAAGTTAATAGAGGCCTGACGGCAACTTAATACAAAGGTTTTGGAGTTGATAGGAGATCCCATGTATGTTCAATGTGTGGAAACACAAGGTTAGGACCAAAAATGCATATGAGGTGAAGTTCACCGAACTCAACAATTACTATTTAGATTTGAACAAGGTGTAGTCGGCAATGGTAATGTACTACAATATGTCTGTTGAGAAATGTAATGGTAAATTGCAGTTTGTTATAAAATTAGATGAAAGTGAGGTCGTCAAAGGAGTAAAGCTTGAAAGAGTTGGTGTAACTCTGATGTATAGTGCTTTACAATTTGACAAGAACAACCCAGGGAATTTTAGTGTTCAATTCGAGCACCATGCGTGGTGGCTCCCTGCATTTGAAGTTCCTAAGGAAACATTTGAGATGCTGCAGCTATTCTTTATGCACACAAGCATTCCAAGCATCATCAATTGTTAGGAACATGGTGAGATACTCTCGATTGAAGGGTATGGTCAATACTTGGTTGAATGGAATCTTGCAGGAGACTTGAAAACTTTAAAATGCATGTGTGGAATCTCCAATGGTGCAAATACAAAGAATCCATGCCTATATTTCTTGACATATAGGGTGGAAGGAAAGGACAGACAGAAGAACAGGCGAAAGGTGACAAGTGTTGCATCGACATGCAATAGAGAAGATTCCACTTGGAAGCCCATTTTCAACATTCCCTTGGATCATATTCACATTTGTTCATTGCATGCTTTTGTCAGAATCATGGACAAACTTGTATATGAATATATTTTCTTTGCTTATAGGATGCAACCAGAAAAAGAAGCCATTGCAACGTGTAGGAATGTGGAGCGAGTGCTTTCAAAAATTGGGCTACATAAGCATCAAGTGATGATTGAAAAAGATGAGAAGAGATCAGGAAAATCTGGTAACTTGCCAAAAAAGCCTTGCTTTGGAGGAGCAAAGGCTAGGATGTTTCTCTCAGTACCCATCAATGAGGAAGGGAATGTCATGGTTTGTAGGCTGTAGGACTACGATGGGTGGAAAAAGTTACATTTTGCAGTTCTTGATCGAAGTAATGGAGGAAAAACAAGATTGGCCAAAGCTAAGGTTTGGATATTCCTAACAAATTGGCTCCCTTACTTCGGAAGATGGTGTTTAACAATGAAGATAAGCAAGAATTTATCAATGATGTGCATAGCTTCTACGAAAACATGGTGGAAGCATGGGGCAAAATCTCTATCACACATTACATGGTGCGTACTAAGTTAATATTTTAAAATTGTATGAATTGTATAAACTATTGAGCATAGTTTTACTTATGTGTGATATGTGTCTTTGTAGCATATCCTTGAGGCACATGGGCCATACTTTGCAAAAAAGGGAAGTATCGAAATTTGGTCCACACAAGGGATGGAAAATTCACATTGGATAGCACGTGGTGCATACCAAAGAAAAACTGATCATGGTGGAGGAGTGAATGGTAGCAATCCAATGATCCAATTGCTATCTTGGTGGTATAGGATTATAGTAGCGGATGAAGCTAAACTCTTGCAAAAGAGAGCAAATGAAAGTGCTAATGAATCCGCTGCAGACATGATGGAATCATGTCGTGTCACTAGAAGAGTGTGTTATGAAGCCTCAACAAGTGCCAAAGAAAACCATGACAAGTGGCTAGAAACAAGGCTTCGTCAAGGCAACAAATGGGTTCAAAAAGAGCTAAGATAGTAAGATAAACAATGTGAGTCAGTGTGAATGCAATTCATAGTTTAAGAGAGAAAGAGAGAGTGTGCATCTATGTGTATGAGTCTCACAGTTTAGGGTCATATAAAAGAGGGTTTCACTTTCTATCTTATTCATTGAGTTCTCACATCTCTTGTGCAGGAAAGATGGCTAGGTCTAAGATAGTTGCAAATAAGCTTTCGCTCAGAGCCCCATATCGTGTTCAACCCCTTGGAGAATTACTAGCTCAGATGCACCCCCTTCTCAACCTAATCCACCTTCCTCAAGTCACCCTCACAAGGGTCCTCCTCAACATCCCCACAAGAAACGCAAGTGGAAGCTAGGTACAGTGGCCTTGAGAGAAATTAGAAGGTATCAATGCTCTTTTGATCTCATCATTCCGAAAGCGAGCTTCTCGAGACTTGTTTGCGAGATTGTGCAAGACCTCTACTGCACAGAAAGCAGGAGGTGGGTTTTGGCACAAGATCAGGATAGACTTGATCACTTCACAAAAGAATGTCTTCATGCTCTACAGTGTGCTACAGAGGCCTTTTTAGTTGACTTGATGACTGATGCTCAATGTTGTGCAATACATGCGAAGTGCATCACTGTAACTCCCAAGGATTTCCAACTTGTAAGAAATCTTCAAGCAGTGAAGGATGCATTCGTTTCAATGGAATGAACACAATTTGCAATGTTATCTTTTTTGGCATAGTGTTATCCTCGTCCATTGGACATATGACTATGTCCCAGTGCAAAACTATTGTATGCACCCTTAAAATATGAATTAAAATTTTACACTTGTCCTTCACTCTCAACTTTGACTGTGCATGTTCACTGTATTATTAATTCTTACTTACAGTTTTTGTTAGCACTGTCAATTTCAATAGGAATAACATGTAAAAATTTTCCATTTCTTATTGTAGAATTCAGTCCTAATGCCTCTGTATAGTCTATGTGGTGCGAAGTTTCTAAGGGCCAGTAGTTCGCGATGTTGATTTCTCAATTATCAATCCATCCATAATTTTGGTGTGGGATAATTTTTAAAATACTAAACTGTATTGGAATGCGATGAAACTTCACACATGCACTAAAAGTGGCTTCAGATGCCAGACTTCGAACCAGGGGGTCCACCAGCAAGAAGATGGACTGCAGCCATGGAGGCCCTACAAACATTTGCATAGGGGTTTCTCATCGACTTGTTTGATGATACACAGCTTGCGGCCATCCATGCAAAGCATGTCACAATCACAGATAAAGACATGAACTTTATCATTCGGCTTTGACGACACTGCAAGGGGACTCCGCCATAGTTTACTAGATTAATGATGCAAGGTTTGTAATGAGTGCTATAGTGCCATAACATCTTGGAAGCCCAAAAATTTTTATATACTCTACCACATTTGAATATTTATTTATATATACATAATATCTCATGTGATATGTACCGAATTCAAATAATTGAGTAAAGTTGTTTTGTTTTGTTTCTTGAAACGCATGACTCATAATTTTTGTTTAACATACGAACGTATTAAAAGTAGTAATACGTATGGATACAAGTTGCGTTATTGCTTATGCACAATCGCAAGTGCAGTACTATGCATTGAATTATGTTAATATATGCGGATGCGTCATTCATGTACCACACATTATCGTCACACTTATACAAACCATACATTTATTTAATAAATATTTATTTCACTACAAGATATAGACCTTATAGCGATGTTTAAAGCGACGAAAATACAAACAAAAAAATTTGCCCCCGTCGTCGCAAAAAGCGTCGTTATTGACGACGCCATAGAATCGTCGCTATAACCGTCGCTATATGCGTCGCAATATGCGTCGCATTTGCGACGCATATAGCGACGCATATAACGACGGTTACAATGCGACGCTGATAGTGACGGCAATAGCGACGCGTGCAGTAAATTTGCGACGCAAATAGCGACGGTAACAGAGAAAAAAAAAATTTGTGGCAGGGCAGCAAGCTGCCCTGCCACATATAGCACTGTGTGCTGTATGAGAGCCATACGAAATAGTTTCTGCACTGCTTCATACAAAGCGTTTGTAAACAAAAAGAATGTATACTGAAATCATAAAACTGATGGATGAAATAAATACATGATATCGCATAAAATGCGATTGGTACAATCATAAAACAATATCACTAATACATAGAAAATGTCTACATAGATCGGGCGACTAAAAACTAAAGGTATGTGAGCTCTAAGGATCCAAGGGCGAGCTACAAATCGTCGTCCCCCGAAAGCTCTTCCCGCTGTAAAGGAGCATCAAACGGATTCTGCAGAAAAAGAAACAACATGTCAATCCACCATACAATAATGCATTCAAATATCTCATGGTAACTACGGACAAGAAAGATGAGTGACTTACTGGGCCGTCGCGTCTATACAATCGGTCGATCAATGATCTGAGACCGTGCCTCTCCGCATATCGAGTCTCAAGGCCTTGCAGATCGCGATTTGTAATGGAGTGCTGCAAAGAAAACAAAATGCTAACTGTTAGAAACATGATTGTCAGTACAAAGAATATCTCAAAAAAACAAATAAGCAAAACAAAAGAGAATCTTACAAAGTCCTCCAAATATGTCCTATGGCCGCCACTCCCAAGATGATGTACCGATCCGGCCTCGATTCGTGCCCTCGCCGCCTCCCGCTGCTGACTCCAACGTCTTGGCGAATTTGTAGCCTCCTCCCTTAGTCGGTGCCAGTCGTCTGCATCTAACCACTCGGGCTTTGGAGCCCCACTCTTGATTGCCTTGCGTGCGTCGGATCGTCTATGTGACATGTATGCACGCATGCAATCCATCATCCAGCCCGTAGAGAATCTATCCACTGCGGCTGGCACCGGGAACTCCTCGTGCAAGGATGCTACTATGTACTCCTTGCTCCCCTCCGGTATGTTCCTCCAATGATCCAGGACGTTGTGCCAAAAAACTTGTTGGCACAACTCCCTCATGCGAGCCATCACCCTCCTCCCCTCATCATTCATGATGATGGCTCCTGACCTGCCATCCACTAGGTATCCATAATCCCTAGGAGTGTGCCTTGTATGGGCCCTCTCCCATCTCTGTCCACGCTCCTGGGCATATCCAGGAGACCCCTGAACATCCGGTGTACCGACGGGGGTACCCTCTCCCGGAGTGCCACACAAAGGGGTGCCGCCAGAGGGTGTGCCACCAAAAGGAGTGCCACTAGAGGGGGTGCCACCAAAAGGAGTGCCACCAAAAGGCGTGACATCTGCCGACGGCTGCGCAAAAGCCGGAGTAACTGGAGTGGACATCCCCACAGGTGTGACAAATCCTGGCGGTGACCGAGCTCCAGCTGAACGACGAGACGGAGACACCGCGTCCGTGTCTCCACAGCAGCACCCCCTGATCCTCCTGCAGTCGCAGTCCCTCCCTCTCGCCCAAGTCGCGAGCGTCGAGATCGTCTACTCGAAGCTGAAGCATCTGATCGCGCCAAAGCTGATCTAGCAGAGCGCCCTGACGAAGAACGAGACAGCTCCTGATTAGCTATCTCTCTGAATCTCGCGAGCTGATCTGGAAACATACGTGCCATCATCTCCTGAAACTCCTCATCGCTCATCCCTCGACTCATCCTGAAAATGTCGATACCTGCACAGATAAAAAATAATGTTAGAATAATCAATTTAAACTATACAAAGCACATTAATAAAATCATTTTTGAAGAATCCCTCTTAAAATGCATATCTTATCTACCTTTATGGAAGATCTAAACAACGAATTGAGTAATACAATTCTCCAAGAATGAAGTATTCTATGGTCCCATGTTAATCTCCTGACACAACTCTGCATATACTGGAAGGTCGATAGATATGTCACCACAAAACAAGGAGTCTGTCTCGTTCTCAAAAAATTCTACGACTTCTGTATTTCCATCATTGTTAGCCGATGCAGGCTCCAAGCTTGCAGTGGCCTCCACCCCTTGTAATTTCGATCCTTCTATTTGCATATTTTCTTCATCTATGCCTGGAACATCGCTTTGATCGTATACTCTTGCACCTCGAGGAGTTCAAGGTATAACATACCACCATCGAGGTTGTCGGGGATTTGGATAGAAGATTACCTGTTCACAAACACTTACAAACCGTCTTCAAACCATTGTGGCATAAACCATGTCGTATTACAATTAGCAAGCAAATGCCTAGTTGCACCTGTTTACACATTGTAAGAAGTCGAGCGCAGACCGAATGGGTTCACACCAATCATGGCGAGACCGAGCCGAAGATTCCTTGGCTCTCGCGCAAAGCTTCCGTAAAACATGTCGCGCATCATCACGAGACTCAGGCATGGTGTTTGCAGATGACAATATATGATATTTCAATAACCTGAAAAAATCATAAAACACCTTGAAAAATCTATCCATGTTTGCAATAATACTGTTTAAAAAAAAAAACAATGAAGTTTGTGTGCAAGGTACCTGAATAACTCAGTCACACTCGTATCACTCCAACCGTATTTTGCTTGCACACTTAAGAGTGCAAGCAATGTCTTCAACCGAGATACTCGGCACCCATCATATAATGGTATGGATACTTCCTCTCTGAGCGGGTCAGATGTCTCAACATCCATGGGAATCAATGCATCGATCATTGCCTCCATCTCAGGCTCCAAGATTGTAGGCAAGTCGGGAAGGTTGTCTGTCTCCTCTGGCATTGACGGTATAGATGGGCCTTGCGAGTGGTCGATTGGCTCCTGCAATCCATCCATCGCACGTCCACGAACTCTTCTAATTGGCCGCAAAGGGTGCACTCCCCCTTGGGTCGAGACATCACCCCCCTGGATACAAAATTTACCAACAAGACCCAATCTTATTGTGTATGGTTTTCAATTAGCTTGAGAGTACAATGCATGAAAAATGCTAACTTCAAATTACCGTTTGCTGAAAGTTTGCAATCGCCTGATCAATGATCTCAGATTGAAACTCGCCAAATCGTCGTACGTGTTCTATAGACAATCGGCGTTTTCGTCTAATTGCCAACTTGCATTGAGAGCAAGAACATGGGACACGCTGATTAAGATACGACTCGCGGTCTTGAACAATAGGACCTTCTTCGTTTGCCATCTTATCTACATTACAGCAAACAAGGCTTAAATGGATAGCTTTATGGAGATGTACGTCAAGTTGCAAGTTGACCATAAACCTTGCATTGTATATAGTAGTCGAGAGATTTTCCGATGTTATATCTCGGCCTTGTATCATGCTCAACGATTGGTTTGTCCCGGTAGATAATTTTTTGTTATATCTCGGCTTTGAGTATAAGTAATCCATTTTAAAATTAATGCGCGCCATCTATGAAATTTTATAACTATAGTAATAAAATTTATTTCAATCAATTCTACTCATAGTCATAAGACCTGAGAGAAATTATCCTATACTCAATTTAAGGGTTTCTTTTTCTATAACAATAATTTTGGGTTCATTTTGATGAAGTACGTGGCCGTATGCAAAGCACATTGCATACCATTATCAATACGTATATTATCTTAAATTTCCTTCCCTTCCCTCTCCCTCTCTTCCTCTCTTTCTCTCACCCTCTCCCTCTCCCTCTCGTTCTCTTTCTCTCCCTCTCTCATTTCCTCTCTCCCCCTCCCTCTCCCTCTCCCTCCCTCTTTCTCCCTCTCCCTCTCCCTCCCCCTCCCTCTTTCTCTCCCTCTCTCATTTCCTTCCCCTCCCCCTCCCTCTCCCTCTTCCTCTCCCTCTCCCTCTCTTTCTCTTTTTCTCCCTCTCCCTCTCTATCTCTCTTTCTCTCTCATTTCCTAAACAAGCAAAAAATAAAGTGATTTAAACATCCTCCAAGCAAAAGGGAGAGGGAGAGATACAATGCACTCTCCCTCTCTTTCTCTTTCTATCCCTCTCTCATTTCCTTTCCCTTCCTCTCCCTCTCACTCTCTTTCTCTCTCATTTCCTCTCCTAAACAAGCAAAAAATAAAGTGATTCAAACATTAAACAAGCAAAAGGGAGAGGGAGGGAGAGAGAGAATGCACTCTCCCTCCTTCTCCCTCTCTTTCTCTTTCTCTCCCTCTCCTATTTCCTCCCCCTCCCTCTCCCTCTCCCTCTATTTCTCTTTCTCTTTCTTTCCCTCTCCCTCTCCCTCTCCCTCTCCCTCTCCCTCTCTTTCTCTCTTACTCTCTCGTTTCCTCTCCTAAACAAGCAAAGAAGAAAGTAATTTAAACATTAAACAAGCAAAAGGGAGAGAGAGAGAGAATGCACTCTCCCTCTCTTTCTCTCCCTCTCCCTCCCTCTCTCTCCCTCTCCCTCTCCTTCTCTTTCATTTCCTCTCCTAAACAAACAAAAGAGAACGATTTAAACCTTCAACAAGTAAAAGAAAGAGAGAGGGAGACTCACCAATGAGATATGGCAAGCGTGGGCGGCTTCTCTTTGCAAGGAGGGCTCCTCCTCTCCTTCACGAACAACGACGGTGGCGGCGGCGGCGGCGGCGGCGGCAAGTCTCTTCCTCCTCTTCTCTCACAAAGCCTTGGCTCTCTCCCTCGCTCTCTCCCTCGCTCTCGCTCTCAAAAGGCGAAGAAAACAAAATGAAAACGGCGCTCTGGTTTCGGCCGCGCTTTTTTTCCCTGCGGCGTCGCTATATGCGTCGCTATTTGCATCGCATTTGCGACGCAAATAGCGACGCATATAGCGACGCCAATTGCGACGCATATAGCGACGCCTATAGCGACACCGACATCCGCCGTCGCTAATCGGCGTCGCTATTGCCCCATTCCCTTGTAGTGTTTGTAGGGACAAAGTAAAGTATCTTATATTCATCAAGAAAAATACATGTGATGGCTATTAGTAATGGTAGATACAAAAAGCTGATAGCCAACAAGAACTCTCAATTGTTCCTTGGCTTTTTCATCGATGGAGAGGAGGGCCATCTTCTTATGAAAATATAAGTTCCTTCTTTGCTTTAAAAATGATGCGCTCCCCCTTCAGCTCTTTCTCCAAGAGAAGCAGATCTGATACTTTAGCTAGGTCGCCTAATGTCGCAAGCACACACATTGCTCACCATGCGGCATTTGGTCAAAAAGTAAAGAAGCTTTGACCACTTGATTAGCTCCACCTTCTCTAAGCCAGATGTCATAGCTATCGCTTGAAAAGGTCCAAACTTGGTCAAAGCTCGAATTTTCATGATTATTTCTTGCCCTCTTGGTGAGCACTTCTTATGAAAGACCACCAAATTTGCAACAAGGTTACCGATATACTCCTTCAGAGTTGAATCCTTGCATCGATCCGCATGTCGAGCTCCTCCTTGCCTTGATGCAAACTCATCTATGTACAGTATGTCCTGAATGATAAAGTAAAATCAAACAATATATTTAGCGACTAACCTAGAGTTATCACAAAGTGATGAAACTTAAAGGTAGGGTGCGTCGGGTCCCCCAGAGTCAACCCTGTGGCAAAAAATGATGCCTACAGCTGCCCTATCCAAAGTCTGGCGTCTGCACATCCATGTAATCATAATCGATCAGGTCTTCCATTGAATCCCTAACTAGGATAGAAAACGACTCTTTTTTCTTCCTTTCCAAGTATTGCAGTACATCTAATAGAAGCAAGCATTGTACACCATTCAATGGGTGTCAAGGAGGCAAGGTTGGGTTTGTCGACTTGTGGCTATTCTAAAGAAGATAGCACCATGAGAGCCAACCCTTGCTCTACCACCACTCGATGTTCCTCTTCAAAATTTAGGAGCTCTTCAATCGGTTCTTATCCTGTTTATGTGATAGAAACAACGTGTGGAGTTGTATCTTCATCGCTCTCCTCCTCTAGGGGTGTATCCAATGCAAGGAGGTAAATTTCCATTGTGCAATCACACTCCACAAGATCCAAAGGTGATGTACCTGGTGCACTTCCCATGGAAACAATGCATACTCTATGCGAAGGATCTACATGGGCTAGACACCTGTTCACCACTTTTTGGTGATTCTTCCCTACCTAAAATACCATGAGCTTTTCTAGAGGCACCCAAGTCATGTCGGATCCCTCGATGGAGTATGTGCATGTAGCAATGGTGCTCACAAAGTCTTCCAAAACCTGAAGGGGGGGATCCAGTGATGAGAGTATGCTTTCAAGGTTGAAGTTCTTAGATAAAACCTGGAATATCTCATCACCCTGGTTGGCAAAGATAGTCTCATGGATCCACTCATCAAAGTGTGCGCGAGCATCCATTGTAGCAGGTAGGAGGGATGTGGTGGATATAAAGAGATGAAGAGAGAAAGTGTGAAATGAAACAATGAAACAAGAACTAAACTAGTTCTACCTTAAAAACCTTAAGTTTTAAACCATTAAGGGTTGTTCGCATACGATATTTAGTTATGGCTTTACTTACATCTTTGTAAAGTTTACATGCATATGTAAATGTGTTGATGTGAAAAGTGAATAGCAAGTGTATGATTTTGCATAAATACCATAATTTTTAAATATTGTAAATTTGTAAGTGACAATATTCTATTGGCCAAAAAAAATCCAAAAATGTATAGGTGTTAGATATTACAACTTGTGGTGTTGGGATTTTTAGGGAGACTCTACAATTTCTAAAATATGTGGAGCCACACACTTTCTGCTGGTAACAGTATCCTCAGCTCGGCTTCAAATTTTCCTACCATCTAGTTTAAAATAGAAGCTAACAGGTGGATTCTGCATTAACATTGTAATTTCGTGGTGCATTATACTCAAGGGCCAATCATCCTCCATTTGCAACACTTGGGGCTCGTAGCCCTCACAAATGACAGTAACATCCACAGCTACACTTTCACGCATATCTTGATCAAGGCACAACTATTTATCTTTGACCATCCTCCATCTACGATACTTGAACACTAGGCATAAAGTTTGTCGTGCAACAAAATACCTGTAATTGGAAAGGAAAGTTAGCCGATTCATCCCAAAGTAAGATAATAGTCAACTAAGAGAAAAACTTTTTACCTAAAATCCATGTCCCTTGTTGTGACTCGATACTCCACTGTGTTAGGATTGTGAGTTATTTTTGATATCCAAGTTTTGCCTAGAATCCTTGTTACATAATCCTCTAATGTATTTTTTATGACACACGTGTTTTTGGTACGTCTCAAATCCTTACATTCCTTGAACATGTGTGCAAAAATTACAATCGATATGAACCAGCTTAGATGTACATTCTTTGAGCTGGTGCTTGGCTTCATAGAATTCAATATGTCTACTAAAATTTTTGTGCTACACATGTGCAAAATGTCGCTACTACACAATGGCCATTCTATGCTATTGAGATTCGATATGTGCATAGACTCAAGGGTTCCATATTCTCGACCCCCCTTGGGAAATATGTACTTGGAGTCATAGAAAAAAACAAGGTCCTCTGCGAGTTGCTTAGCTGTACGCCCCTCAAAGAGCAATCTACCAATTTGAGGTGGTAACACTTAAAAGAACCAGTGAAACTCTCAACATTTTGCCACTCACAGCAATCCGAAGGGTATACTTCTGTAAATACAAGACAAGTTGTTATATAGGTATTATGAAATTTCTCATTCTCAATGAGTTGCAAATACTTACTGTTTGCAATGTTTCGTTTGAAGGGCACAGTGGGCACAATATGTATTTGTTTTTGCATGAATACATGTTGTACAAACGCCTCTGTTACAAGGTAAGAATCAACATTCCTTTGTCTGAGAGCTAAAATTTTACCCTTCCAGTGCTTTGATACATCTGTAATTGCAGATGCTTTCACCCTGAAATCTCCCTTCATACTTGAAAGCATATGTACCCAAGATTAGCAATGATATGTATCAGTGATCTAATTCCCTTCTTCATATTTTCTGTTACGTACTTCTATCGAGAGAATGCTTGTTCTTCTCTTAGGCATTATAATCTACACATTAGATGTAAAGAAGTATGTATTAACCCCTAAATAATAAGCATTTTAAGTCTATCCAGTAATCACCAATATGCCATACAAATCAACATGACATTAAGAGATGTTTACACTTTTGTAAATAGACATAAACATCGATATCGAAACGCATGTGGATATATACATCAATACGAAGTATAGATTTAATTTCAAAACATCACTTTAATCATACCATTTACATGAAATATAATGAAAAGAATAGCACAAGAATACTCAGAGAATTTTGCCAAAATAAATTTTATTATAATGAAGAGGAGTCTAATTCGACTCAATACATTGTATGAAATGTGGGTATTATAGAGTAGTTTTTACAAGGATAGCAACCACATGGCATGCAAATCTTAATAAGCACATTGAATTGACACCTGAGATATTCTAAGACTCAACACATTGTGTGTTATATGGATGATATGATACAAGAGTTTCATGGATCATTGCCAAGTGGCATGGAGATCCAAATGGACACATAGGACCAATAAAGCATAGGATTTTTGAACCATCAACTTCCACTAGATCCATATCATCCAACACAAAGGAATCACTCACCACATCAAAATAGTTGATCGAGAATTATATGCTTCACCTAAACCTTGTACAATACCTACATGCACAAAAAAACACCTACATGAGCAAAAATACTTGCATGAATCCCTTTTAGCAAAAAATATCTAGATAACTGCATGAATAGAAGCAATACAAAACAGGGCCAATTTATCTATAAGCTAATCTGCTGAAGATAAGATTGAATCATTGCTAATCAAAACCCATTGCAAATGATGGACATAAGAAAACATCAATCCCATCAAACATAAAAGTCACTAATTAAATGAATAAATTTTGGCACCACAAAATATGGCAAATTTACCTGTAAATTGAGCTATATAATCTCTGCTCTACCTTGTGTTAAGTGCTGCAACAACAATTGATCCTTAAGTTAGAACTAGCATCAAGCCCTATGGTAAAGATAGTAGAAAAGGGATAATGTAGAGAGGAAGAAAGAGAGTGTGTGTGAGTATACGGGAGAGAGAAAGAAGTGAGCACTATCCAATCTTGCCCAAATTGATCTCTGCAAAAGACGATTTTGCAAGAATTAGTATTTACATGAAGGTATACTGAAAAAATAGTAGAAAAGAGGAAACATAGATAGAGAAAGAGAGAGGGAGAGAGACATAAGCACTTATGCAATGTCACCCAAAATGATCTCTGCAATAAAACAACAACAAGGGTTAGAACTAACATTGTGTTGTATTGAAAAGATATCGGCAAAAAAAAAACCAAACAGAGAGAGAGATTAACACCTTTGCCTCTTGTTCCAAATAAACTCTGCAAGAAAATAATAATTAGAATCAACATCAAATTCTATTGAAAACACAATATAAAAGAGAAACAACACATAGAGAGAGGGGGGAAAGAAAGGAGAGAGAGATGACCACCTCTGTCTCCTGCCCCAAACAACCTCTGCAATAAAACAACAACAATAGTAAGAAACTACATCAAACCCTATTGAAAAAATAGCAAACAAGAGAAAATGCAAAGAGAGATGGGCACCTGTGTTTTGCCCAAAATCTGGAGCTGCGTGGAGAAGAAAGTGCAGATATAAGCAGAACACTCAAAACCCTAATTACTCTCAGCAAAGAGCTTCAATGGAGACGAAAATTCACGAGTATAGAGAAGAGAGGGAAAGTGGTATGTTGCTCAACTTTTGGGTCAAACTGATTTCGTGAGAGGGAAAAAAACTGAAATTGAAAATTCTCCAAAAAAATGGGAAAAATACGAGGTGAGAGAAACTCAAAATTTTTGTACTATTCATTCTCCCTTTTTTTAATCTCCCACTACCCCCTTTTTTAATAGAAAACCCAAGATTTGGAGAGAGAAGATTCACCCTCCATGGATGTCAACATCTAGCCTTCCTATTGGACAATCCAAAAGGCCCACATCTTAAACTATATTATTTTTAAGGGCCCATTTGTGAGTTCATTTTTTTCCTAATGCTGATACTAAATTCCCGTTCTTAATGCATTGGTACACTCTTCGATTACAATGGGAAGTTAAAGGATGCCAAATAATGACCAACGTTGAGCAGTGCCACGCAATCAAAACACAGCGGAGTACGACCCCACTTACGTCGTGCCAACCTCGTATAGAGTGTTAACCACTCTTTGTGGCCAACCCATGGAAGAGCACATCAAAGGACACCCCTACCTCAATCGCCTACTGACTTAGGAAGAGTTACATATTGCTAGCCGTGTCGATTCCCGTGACTTGCTAACAAATGTTCTCACATACATCACACACGTAGGCATTCGACCCTTTGATTAGACTGCAAAGCTTAGTTAGAGTATAATCCCAAATTCTATACTTGGCTCCTACACAGGTAAATCCTAGACCACATTGCAGAATGCCCTTGACCTCCTAACTTTCAATCCTAGGAAGGATTCTTCTCAAGTTGGAAGGGGAGGGGGGTAAGGTGAATCAAACCAAAACCAAGGAAAATCAAGTAAACGCATAA
Organism: Lygodium microphyllum; assembly: GCF_053477565.2. NCBI lineage: Eukaryota > Viridiplantae > Streptophyta > Polypodiopsida > Schizaeales > Lygodiaceae > Lygodium > Lygodium microphyllum. The sequence continues at coordinate 132,841,341 of NC_141136.1, read as the reverse complement.
ATACATAAAAAACAAGTGAGGTAGGGAAAATGACACGAGAACTTTGAAATAAAGGGAAAAAAAAGTTAGATTTGAAAGAAAGAATCTACATTGGATTTTAATGCTTTCATTCAATAAACACATAGAGTCTTTCTTTTCCAACAAATTATTATTTTGAAAGCACTAATGAAAACTTGAGTTCATGACAGGAACAAAAGATGTTGCAGCAAGATCATGCCCACCGACTCCCATTCATGGAGGAGGAAAGGATGCAATATCGCATCACCCTAGAAAACCACGCCTACAACCAGCTCAAATTTCGAACCATCCATAACATAAAGGGTGTGGTGGCCAAGGAGGAAACAGCCAAGAGAGTTGTCGAGTAGTGCAACCTCACAAAGTACTTTGAGAAGTTTGCACAAGAGCTTGACCACACGAAGTGTGTGGAGTTCCTCAGGACGTACAACCCAGACCAGGAGTGCGGCATTGTGAAAGTGGGAAGGAGAGAAAGGGCCAAGCAGGTGCAGGTACACTTAAACCCAACCTTGGTGGAGAAGGTGTTGGGGTTGGAGCCGAAGGTAGAGAAAAAGCATAAGAGAGATGTTTATGTCATGCTTAAGATGAAGAGGGAAGAAGTGATGACCAATGACGACATCAGCATATCCAAGACATTCCTAATGCGGAAGACTGTCTACAAGTAAAGCTAGTGCATGCGCTCTTCTACAGCCACGCACTACGACTCCTTGATGCATTAAATCAACGTGCCTGTGCTGGAAAATGTGGCAGCTTGCACCTTGGACGAAGTCAACTGGAATGGCTATGTACGTAAAACCATTGACCAGGTGGCAAAAGCACTAGCTTTGGGCAGTAAAGCAACAGGTGGGGATTTCCCAGTGTCCAAGACCACAAAAAGAAAGAAGGCCTCATCCAAAGCCTCATTCATTAGCTACGGAAGCATTTTGAGTGTCCTCATTCAAGAGGCAGTAAAATAGGCTCAGGATGTAGAGGAATGAGAAGGAGAAACACCCGAGAGATTGCCCCCTCACCATGACAAGGAGGTATCCAGTGATAGAACTGAGAGTGAAGAAGAAGGGGAAGAACAAAAGGAACAGATGAGCAAAAAGACAGCAAAGAAACCTGTTAAAAAGACGATACAAAATAAGAAGCAGGACGAAGGCCAGAAAAAAGAGAAAGAGGATTTAGAGAGGGCAAATAGGGAATCCCTCAAGGAGGCCGAAGAGAGGGAGAAGAAGAAAAAACAAGAAGCAGATAGATTGGAAGAAGAGTCTAGGAAAACTGAGAAAGAGAGGGAGAGAAGAGCTGTTGAAGAAGAGGAAGGAGGAGGAAGACTTGGCCGAAGCTACATGCCGGTCAATTGAACAGCAAAGCAGGGCAAATGATCTAGGGGCTATAAGCCCGCCCAGAGAGGAGGGGCCCGGTTCTAGCACGCAGGTGCCAGAAATCATACCGCCGGCCATCACCCTATTCCGACCCTCCTAGTGCCTCCCACCAAAGCAACAACTCTCACCCTGAGCATCCCCACCAGTGCAGATGTCTCAAGGGAAGAGCACCGAGACCATAGCCATAGGGCAAAAAAGGCCAGCCACGGACGTCGAGTCAAGGTAGGATCTGACGCTCCAGAAAGTGGAGGCCTTGACTACTCCCATCCACACAACAACGATGCCACCAGCTAATTATGACAAGTACCTCGCCAAGCTACTCTCTCAATTGGAAAAGGCTAAGGAGGAAAGGAAGATAGCTGTGGCTGAGTTGGCGGTAGGAAAAGATTCGATGGCTACATTTTAGCTCAAAAAGACCCGAGTAATAGCCATGCAGCAAAGGGAGATCTCTAATCTCAAATAAGAGCTTAAGGCTAAGGATGACAGGGAAGAGGGTTGGAGGCACCAGCTGGAGGATGAAACACATGAACTCGTGAAGATGCAAAGAGAATACAAGCTCCTGATCGTGCAACATGAAGAGTTAACTGTAAAAACCGATCAAATCGAAAAGCTTATGGTTGAGTTTACCGCCAGGGATGAGGAAAGAAAGTAGGAGTTAGAGCAGCAGTAGAAAGAGATCGAAACCATGACCGACAATCTGGACCAAGGAAAGAAAGAACAAGAAACCATGAGCAAAGAGCTAAATGACCAAGAGCAGAAACTTGTATCCCTAGTCCAGAGGTAAGGCGAGAGGATGGAAGAGATGAAGAAGAGAGCCGAGGAATGGGCAAGGTAAAATGAAAGAAGGGTGAAGACACTCGCGCGGCACCTGGCTCTGGTAGAGAAAGAGAAGATCCTTGCAGAGAGCAAAGTGGAAGCCGCCCAGGTAGCCTTTAATACCCAGCAAAAGACCTTCCTAGATACACTGATGGACACCACCCGCCCAGAAGGAGAGTCATTGGAAGTGGTTAAGAAGAAAATCAGTATCGCATAAAGAGCTCTGCACGCAGGGTTACAGATGCCACCCTAACCTATGGAGGTTAAGATGACCCTGGATGATCAATGAAAGTACCTGTTACTGGCCGGCCTAACCCCCAAGGAAATTGATGCGATAGGATTTGAAGAGGAAACACAACCGGTAGGGGGATGAAGCTGAACTTCAATTCCATATGGGAAGGTTTAGAGAAGAGGTGATCTCATAGTCCCCCTCACCTACCATTCCCCAACAGCAGCCAGAAGTGCCATGGAACAGGCACCCCTCTCAGAGGGGGGTAATGTTAACCCCAAGTCGAGATGGCGGAGAAATGAAGGAAAAAGTGAAAAAAAGATGGAAAATGAGTAAAGACATGCATGCAGCTTCTAAAGCTAATCTGGGGCAAAAAGTGCAATTTTAAGTAAAAGGCGGCTCAAAAATCTCTAAAAACTCTTGTAAAAGAGCGTCAGGCTCCCTCTTGTGCCAATTGTAAAATATTAAACGGGTGTAGGCTAGAGGCATAAGGCTAGAAGAGGGAAATAGAGAAAGGACCTTGCCACAACGGCCGGTCATGTAAAAAAGGGATGGGTGCCCATGGGATTCTAGGGCTTGTATATAAAGTTCAAAAAGTGAATGGAAGCTCATTCTTTTGGTGTGTGGCTAACAAGAGTTCTCTTCTTCTTCTCTTCTTCTCTTCTCCTTGCTTGGGTGTGCTCTTGAGAGAGGGAGTGTGAGAGTGTGAGGGAGTGAGTGTGTGGGAGTGAGGGATCAAGAGGGTGAAGCTCTTCATCTCCTCTTCTCTTCTTTTTCTTCTCTTCTCTTCTCTTTTTTCTCTTTTCTTGTGAGCGTGGCTATGGTGGATGAAGCTTGGAGATGGAGGAGGCTTGAGGATGCTTGAGCTAGCATTTAGAATCGTGGAGCTACCGACGTGTGTGAGAGAGGAGGAAAATCATTTCAGCATTAAGGTAAGCTCACTACACTCGTAGGATCAACGGCGCCTATCAATGTGTATGGAAGAGGATTAGAAAATATCCATTGAATGGCTTGAATCCTATAGAAAAGTATTAAAACATGTGTTCATTATTAACAAAGTCCCTTTTTCTTTCAAGAATCCCAAACCAAGGATGTCATTTGAAATCCTCTCACCCTTTCGAAGCCTCAAAGTTTTTGAATTCTTTCCTCATTCCCCCATCACACTCCAAAGAGGAAGCCAACATCTTAGCCACTACTTAGCACACTCGTTCACTAGGGTAAGTTACTCATGAATATGTTTTCATGATCACATGGGTTCAAAATAAATTTTTTAAAAATACCACACACACACACAGAAGGGTGTAACATAAAGGGATTGTTTGCAAATTGAATAGAAATGGGTTATGTTTTATTCATAAAAATTTCACAGATAATAATATTTATAAATGCACCTTGAATGCATGTGATGTAGAGGATATACATATAGTAACTTCCCCAAGCTCCTTCATGGATGAAAAACAATGAGGAAATGCTTTATATGGATGCCTTCATCCCACCACAATATTTAGAACTCCTTCTTTGAGATAAGAACAATTAGACTTGGTGTTTTGGGTCTTATACTCTTGTAGCCTTGATTCCAATTGAAATGTGGCTTAACTTATTTGGAGAAAAGATCTATTTGCAATAGCTAAAACATATTCTAGACTAACCCATAATGGGATTTCTTCTTTATCATGCACTACACCTTAATGAGACCATTCTCAATGCAAACTTTTGAAGCGAATAGATGCCCTTCCCCATAAGATCTTTGCATGTCCACTAAATCTCACAAGGAATCAAATGGTAAAAAGGATACTAAGTTCCACTGATGTATGAATTACTTTAGACCTTTTATAAAATGTGCATGTGATGCCACTGCTCACAAATTTGAATGCAAGAATAACTCCATCATGTGGTTTGATCATGCCTTATGGTTCATTATCTATAATGTAGATAAGATCTTCATTGGAAGGACATTAAGGGAATCTATGATTCTTTGTTGCAAGCAAATTGGTGAATGCCATGTTTTTATTAGAGCACCATTGTCATTTGCTTATTATAGGGAGTTAGTTCTCTTAGCCATTAAAAATATACTCACCCATAAAAACTTTAGTCTACTTACAAACTTCAGGAGGACATGGCATAAAACTCATTGACAAATTCCTACTTCCCTCAAGAGCTAACTCTCGTGAATCTACTCCATAAACTAACGAAAGAGGTAGCTTCTCTCTATAGGTTACATCTTTTTTTGGAAGCAGAAGAGCATACCCACCTATCCTAGGCAATAAACTTTGGAAATAGAGACCCCATCCTCCATGAACCATCTACCAGAAGCTTTACATCTACCAATTGAAACGTAAAGGCATATCATTGGTTTCTTTTATAAAGCAACCTCATGGAATGAGGTCTCTTCTCTCCAAAAGAAGTTGAAAGATTGTAATCCCTGTTCCTTTTGCTAATATTCTCATGGAGAAAATACATTTCAAATCTCTTCTATGAGAATTTCTTTTTTGCTTAAGAGATATCTCTCCCTAGTTGGATATGGCTATCCATAAGATTTTTATGATCTTTCCTTCCCTCTATCACACAATTGTTGTATCTCCCAAATGATTGCTTCGACAATGGAAAAGATTTGTTGTGCTTTTTACACCTCTATGACTCAAGTTTCTATTTTAGAGATCATCAACGTCATCACTACCTTATCTTAAAAGGTTTCTAAAATTGGGACTAAATCATATTTCCTCATGACCTATGAATATTCAAGAAGTAAAGAGAGCTCTACTTAATTCTTTTCTAGCATTTAGTGGAATCTTAAACTTGAAAATTCCTAGACTTAATGAGTCTTTTGCATAGTTCATCCACAACAAACTTGAGATACTAATGAGATCATGAAACTTGCAAATTATCAAAGCTTATCCTATCTCTAATGAGTCTCCTATATTGCATTTCAAAGATTCCCAATAGATTCTACCTATGGATCTTGGTGCAAGATGAAATCTTTCTCTTTTAGTCTACAAGAGGTTACCTTAATTAACAACTAGCTAGTACATCATACATTAACATCCAACTTAATGGGGAAATGAGCAAGCAAATCTAAGCCATTCCTATGGGCTTCTCTTGCTCATATCTATGGTGCAATTTAAACTTTTTTTACTTTGAAAATAAAATTTTCCCAAATCTGGCAAAACAATAAAGATGGGACATCATGCGGTGGTTCTTATTGTTTTCCTTTTTGCGATGACCTTCTTCTATTCAAGGTCCACAAACCTTTGATCTTATTCAACACAACAATAGAAAACACATAGTTTGTTTTTTATACCTATCCAAAGACTTCATTGTCCTCGATTCTTCTGATAATAAATTCTTTCTATTATAAAGTATTTCTCAATATGGAAATAATGTTCTCCAATTATTTCCAAGGATGGATATCTATTAAAAAGATTTAGCAAGAAAAATCATCTCCCTTTTGAACCTATGAGGTTCATTCATAGAGGTAGCAACAAACCCTCAATTTGGGCACATAAAATCATTCTTTTGTAGATCCATTCCTACTTATGTACTACTAACTCAAAATGGGAAGTTGCATCTTCAATTACGATAAAAATAAAGAACTTTTGTGATAATGGATTTGAAAAGGTGAAAACATGGAGATCGGTGACACATTACTTAAAGAAAGACTTTCCTAGACTTATGATCACATCTCCAATCTAAGGACTCTCCTCCTAGTTGCACATAGAGGGAACCTTTCTAGTGGGTAGGTCCCCCTATGTGGCACCTACCCACTCCTAGGATCCCTTAGTTTGCAAGTCATGGTGGATGCTTTATGCCTATCTCTCTCTTTCTCTCTTTCAATTCATAAATTACTTCCATATCAATTGTATGTTTAAGCTTTTTTTTAAAAAAAATATTTTGATCCAATACCAAAATGCATACATCACACTAAAACCTTACAACATCTTGTGAGAGCCTTTAAAATACTTTGGCAATCATATTCTCCTTTATAATTTGAAATTTTGAACATGCATAAGTAAAAAGAACCATTTTTGTATGACACTATATATGCTTGATATGGAAATTAAACATTCCCACACCTTTGAAGATGGATCTGATTGGTATTAATGGCTTTGCTCACCTAGCCTTTTTTGGACATGTCATCCATACAAGTGACTCCATTGATCATTTCTTTATATATGTCTAAGATTTTCAAGGATCTTTCTATCTTTTTAACGTAAATAGTTTTCCTATCTATCTTAGCTACTAATAACTCTCCCAACAAAATGAAATTAAAGGCCCTCACAACATCGAAACTTTTCTTCTAGGTTGTAAGTGAGTCTAACTCCATGTCTCCTATATGCGTAAGCCTTTTAAAATTGAATCTCCCCAACACCCTTGAAATTTGTAGTCTCGCCTCCCCTCTTCCCCAACAAACACATTGCCCACATTGTATGATGTGACATAGCCTCTCTATAGAGAGAGTTGTCTCATGCAAACATCACCTTACAACTCACCATAGAGCCTAACTCCACTCCTAGTTCCGAGTAGTCCATTTTTTGACCTTCAATTGATTCCATGAATCATTTTACCATGGTATGGTTGTGTTACTCTAAGAGGTATTAATAGCTACCAATCCTCCTACTAGTTCATTTGCCCATTATGAAGTAAAATACATGAGCATGCAACTTGGTCATGCCAAAGTGTGGCATATGTAATATACCAACAATCTACAAATATTTGCATATGCAACCTCACGTTATTTAGATAAGTCTAGTAAGAAAATCTACATTGTGATGTTGACCATATTGGTATCAAGACGTGATAGGACAATTTTTATGAGTGACTTGGGTTTTAAAGCTATCCAAATCAACCTTAAGCTAAATTTTGTAAGTACTCCCCAAATAATTTGGAAAATTAAGATTGTTTCTTTTTTTAAATCTTGTAATCTTACAACATTACTTACCCTTCAAAGACTTTAGAAAAGAAAACTATTGCTTATCTAAAATTACTTTCTTGAGTGCTTTGTATTTTGTGAAAGAAGCAAATTTTGGATGAGAACCTCCAAATAATTTCCCCACTCTACTGACTAGGTAAAATGAAGATGTTCTTAGTGCTATGAAGAACATGATTCAAACATCTCAATTCATTGGTGGACAATAGACATATCAAGTTTCTAGAACTCTATCAAACACACAAAGAATCTTTATTAATACTAAAATTCTTGCCACATGGCGTGCTATGTGCTTCAACCCTTGTAAATCCAATGAATAATAACATTGGAAGTATTCATGCACTCAATAGGTTTCATGCACTTAGTTGTGCATTTGTTTATTAGTAGCATGTGAGACCTTAAGGTGACTTAGAAAGCACTCATTCAAATAGGAAAAACACAATACCACTAACTAAAACACTAGATAAAGTACTCACACACATAAATTATATTAAGATTTATGACATCACTTGTGCATGCATGACAAGTACTCCTTTTGTGCACATTAATATTCTTGCATACACCACCTAGCAGTAGTACAAAACATCACTACTAGTATAATATTCATACTAATTAATGTATAGTCATAGCTTATAAACTTTAGTATGGCATTACAATAGGAGCAATTATATTAGATCTTCCACTCCAAAGCATTGATATAACATCCCTCCTACTACTTATAGGTTCGAAAACAAAGGAGATATTCCACTTCAATGTCTTTTTTTCTACATGGTGTAAAACTTCATATGACTAGTAAAAAATGTGCAATACCTTATTGATTTGTAAACCTTTATGCCTCCTATCAATTAAATCAGCTATAGACGTGGCCAAAAAATGATTCTACAAATTATTTTGGTGAAAAAAAACTTTGACAAGATGAAGTAAGATTATTCAACTCCACAACCAAAAAATATGATTGTTTGAAAGTTGATTTTGGTTACATGGATGCTCTGAAAATTTTAGGAGGTATCATGGTAGTGGCATCCAAAAGTGGTTACTTGGGCCAAACACTCCACCATTGTAACGGGGCATTTTTTGGGAAGTTTCATACCTTCCCTTTTCTCTCCATGATATTCCCATTTCCAATATCCGTTGCATCTCTTGGCATTGGGTTCCCTTTAGAAGAAGAGGCAAAGGCTTACTTGGGTGGCATGCTCTCCTATTCTTTTCCCATCAAGGTAATGCCATCATATGGGTACACTCACCCTTTTCTCTTAGTTGTACTCCCCCAAATACTCTAGCCATCCTCTTATAATTTGGTTTTTCAAAACTATATAGAAAAAATTATTTACTAGTCTACCTACATGTCTACATTGTCTAGCTACCATTGGCTATCTCTCCTTTCAATCACATGTTTGACTCTCCTTTCTAATTAACACACACACATGCACACACACACACACACACACACACACACACACGCACGCACGCACGCACGCACGCACGCACGCACGCACACGCACATGCACACGCACGCGCACACGCACATGCACACGCACATGCACACGGACGCACGCTCGCGCGCGCACACACACACACACACACACACACACACACACACCCCAAAAAGAAAAACACACACACATTTATTACTTAGCCTTACTTGGCTTCTTCATTGTGGTATATATATACTAACACACATGAACACACATATACATGCATACAGATGTTCTAAAATATACATTTAGATTATCACTAATACTACAAAAATATTTAAATTCCTAATACTATAGGATATATGTCCTAAGGAAGTAATTACTACCCTACTAGCTAATGTTACGCTAATTTATTATCTTAGCTTATTTCTCTAAAATATGTACCCTAGTATAGCTACCCTAAAATAGTTGCCCTACTTACTAATCTATGAGTTTCAATTGACCCACCACTAATCCATTATCAATTAACCTACTCAATAGTCTTAGTAAATCTTCTATTATCATTCTATCTAATAAATGTAATCTCATATCATTTAATAAATGTACATCCACTATTCCGCTAGCTAATCCATTAGCCTAGGCTACTCTAATTCTATTCCTTTGAGAATTTTATACACTAATATATATGCCCCAATGTAGCTACCCTACTAGGTAATCTATGAGTTTATAAAATATTTTGATCCACCACTTGTTGCATTTCACCTATGAATGTTCTACCCAATAAATATAACTATAAGCCAAAGAAAACCCACCAATCTTATGAAATTTTAAGAACTCTATAAATCTAAGAAAAATACAACCATATGGAAGTTCTCCCACAAAATTTGGAAAGTTTCATACTGGAAACCCTACAAGACATCTTTCTCTCCCATGGTGCTGCTCCCACCACCATCACAATCTATCTACTGCTATATGCAGTCTCTCAGTAGTCTCTCAACTTGTGCTTACTAGTTAACACATTATGGATGCCAATAAGGTAAAACTCCATAAGGTTTGACATGGATAACAACTAGGTGGGGTCTCAAACACTTGCAATATGCACTAGAAGTCACTTCTTTTGTATGGATGCAGGCACCAATCTTCATCTCTACTCGTATTGCGATATACGATTATTGGATCTATAAATGTTGAAACTATTGCAAACTATTTTTCAAAAATTTTGTTTTGCAAAAACTCTCCTTCTGATGTTGTTGAGATTATTGTAGGTTCAATTTGTATTAATGATATTCCTTCTCACATGTTCCCTTCCTTTTTTTGTTGGATTATTTAAAATGATAGCTATGATCTTAGAATCCTATATTAGTGCTCTTTAGTAATGCATACACATGAGAGAGAGAGAGAGAGAGAGAGAGAGAGAGAGAGAGAGAGAGAGAGAGAGAGAGAGAGAGAGAGAGAGAGAGAGAATATATAGCATGAAAGGAGGTCTAAAAAACAGAAGATGAGTCGAGTAGACACTAATTTTTTAGGTTTCACTCTCTTAGATGATTATTATCAAAACATGCAAAGACAAAACAAGAACTAATAAATATAAATCAAATAGAGAGAAAAGTAATAATGAGAGTGTTGCGAGAAAATAATAGGAGAGGGTGTTGTATTATTTATATATTGCAAAAAGTACATTTAGTATTTCGGTTATAGCTAATAGGGAAGGAGTAGAGAGAGAGGGAGAGAGAGATCTACAAACAAGTATAATGCGATTAGTATCACAACTCTTATGTATTACAAGTCACGATTATGTGGCAAATAGACAATGAAAATCTAAAATAAATAAATATAAAACCATCTTATTTTAATAAGATTTTTAAGATATTGCTCCTTGAAGACTTTAGTTAGTCCTTCTTAGTTGGGTTATGAGAAAATAGGGTGTTTCAAAGTGATCAAGTTCCAATGTCCATTCCACTTGCAAATTACCCTCCTCATGATGCCATCTTGGCTCTTACCCACTCTCTTAGAATATGATTAAATAATTAGTTGAGTTACAAAATCAAATTGAATATAGTTGTTTAATAGTATATGTATGCTAGTGTTGTAACAAATATCCCATATATGGTACAAGTACAATGTTGTGCCATTAATATTTGTATTGAGTATAGTAAATAATAATAATAGTGAATATGATTCTTTACAAGTTTACTTGTGCCACTACCATTAGATATGTCCCATTATAAGATACTAGCATTCCTGGCGCGCTTCGCGCGCAAGGAACGCTATCCCACTTCGCGGAAGCTTCGTTGCCGCAAAGCGAGGGAAGGGAAGCTGCCGTGCTATCGCATGGCAGCTTCACTTCTCTTTCGCACAAGGGTAATGCTATCACAAAAACATCATATGCTTTACTCTCCTCTACTCACAATCCCTCTATCTCCCATCCCATTTACACCTCCCCCCTCTGTATCCACACTCACTCAATCACACTCTCTCTCTCTCTCTCTCTCTCTCTCTCTCTCTCTCTCTCTCTCTCTCTCTCCAATTCTCTCTAAGCACCCTCTCTCTGTCTCACACACACACACCAAACTTAAAACTAAAAGTAATTTAAAACCAATGTAACACAAAATGCCAGACATAGAAACAATCTCTTCCATGCACCATACTTACAAACATTCCTCTCGACATCAATGTAAGCAATCATATGCTTGCACACGCGATAATTAGAAACAACAACGTAATATTGAAAACGAAGCCACAAAGGCCAAGTATAAGGTACGCAAGTGTTTTTAAACACCATAAGCAAATGGTCGATGCCAACAAAAAAAGACAATGTCTCGAAGATGCCTAATAGAAACAAAGCTTTTTGAGTAATCATTAACAAAATATTCCTCGTTGAGAAAAACGTGAGAAGGCGAAGCCGGGAATGATTCCATAGTTTCCAATGGTAATCGCATGGGCAATGCAACGATATAAGTATGTGGAACAACAATGTTACACTAAAGCGGGTCATAATTGAGGCAAAGACCAAGCACCACAAAATAATTTCTATAAGAGACCTAGTCAAAATGAAGCCACAAAGGCCAAGCATAAGGCACCGACGTGTTTCCAAGTACCATAGGCAAATGGCCGATGCCTACCAAAAAAGACAATGTCTCGAAGATGCCTAATGGAAAGAAATCTTCCTTTTCTTCAAGGAATCATTAACAAAATCTTCCTCCTTTAGCAAAATATGTGAAGGTGAAGCAGGGAACGATCCCATAGTTTCCATTGGTAATCGCATGGGCGATGCAACGGTCCTACCTCTCTCTTTGCCACCTGCATTAGAACAAAAATTACAATATAAGTACATGGAACAACTAACAAAGATCATTCCATCCCAACAATAATAATACCTGGTCGAACATTTGTGAACCACTCCGTAGGTACTGACAAACATTGATGCAGCGTCACAAAACAACCCAAATCTTTGAATCCATACTTGAACCAATGCCTCGGTATCTTATCAGTATGGGAGCGTTTAAATCTCTTCTTATGGTCAACCTCGTACATATGCACCCGAAAACATTGTGTGTATCCACAATGTACAACTTCAATAAAAACTGGGAGCTTGATGTCGATATTAACATCATCATATAAACGCTCGATGACCCTTGCAAGTGTCCTTCTTATAATATCATCAGGAGCTATAGTGAGTAATGTGCATTGCAGCTCCTTTTGATAATCAGAAGCTGGGTAATAGTGCCACTCTAGGGTAGGCATCTGCAAAAGTTAAATGAATAGTGAAATATGAAAAAATTATATTTCCAAGAGTATATGCCAACGAAACAGGGCATAGAGAGCAATTCACACATATGCAAAACCAACGTCCCCACATGGTCATCAATAACTGTATCACCACAAAGAAAGCAACAGAGAGTAATTCACATATATGCAAAACCAATGTCCCTACATGGTCGTCAATAACTACATCTCTGCAAAGAAAGTAATGTACATTAATGCACCTTTCGGAGAACATCCTTGTATACAATGTTTGTGGTCATACCCCCATCCTCTCACCCAGTAGCACTTTCACACCATGCGAAGATTTTACCCTTGAAAATGCAACATACAGTTGACCATGTGTAAATACTGGTGCCTTTAGATAAAGCCCAACAATGAACAAAGTCTGCCCCTGTGACTTGTTGATTGTCATAGCGAATGCCAACCGAATGGGAAACTGTCTCCGCTTCATAGTAAATGGCAAATGTGTAGCATTCGAAACAAAAGTAATCCGGGGAATAAAAACTCGTTCGCCCGCATTTGCCCCTGTTATTATCTGAGCATCTATCACTTTCCTATTGAAAGCTCTACATATCAATCGCGTACCATTACACATACCCCTTCCTGGATTTAGGTTTCTAAGAAGAATAATAGGTGCATTTATCTTCAGCAGCAATAAATGAGGAGGAAATCCACCTCCAAGGTCCAATGTATTTAAATACTCAACAGAGTACAAAAATGAGTCATCGGTCTCTGCAATTGAATCTGCACTATAAACCTGACCTCCCCTGGCATTAGTTGCAATGCATGATCATTCAAAGTAGCCACCTCTGTATTCCACGAGGCAAGTATAGCTCGCTCACTAAAATACGACGTGTAGTCACCCACAATGTACACGTCACTATAGACACTATCAATCAGTGTTTCGATAGAGTGCCCTTTTAATATCATGCCAGGTGGGACACACAACTTATCACAACTTTCGGTAACACCCACTCCATCCCCTATTCCTTGAATCCAACAAATGAACCCATTGTCCACCACACTACCAGTTGTCGACACTCGCATATTGCCAGATAGCCTTAGCATCCTTATGTAACGCCACAAATCAGAGTAACACAATGCAGCATTAACAATATCCTCGCGTGTTCCCTTTACCACAACCGGCAAGACCTGTCTAAAATCCCCCCCAAACAAAACAACTTTTCCACCAAATGGCTTATCATAGCTCATAACATCTCTTAGATTTCTATCAACCACTTCGAAAGCATATCAATGGGTCATAGGAGCCTCATCCCACAAAATAAGGCTTGTTTGTCTCAATAACCGAGCAAGGTCACTTTGAACAGGAATATTGCAAGTGGATCGATTATTTAATTCTACTGGGATTTTAAACCGCGAGTGAGCTATACGACCACTTGGCAAAAGCAAGGCAGCAATGCCACATGATGCTGTTGCCAACGCTATGTGACCACCACTGCGCACCTTCGCAAGTAAACATTTGTATAGAAAAGTCTTCCCAGACCCACCAGGACCATCCAAAAAGAATACATCCCCAGTATCTGTATCAATAGCATCCATGACTGCACCAAAGGCAATTCTTTGTCCTTCATTCAACATTCCCTCCATGGATTCAGAAACCCTATGTTGTTCTGATATGTTGTATGCATATTCATCTTGCAAAAGAGGGTTAGCATGCAGTTGTGATTTTGGTTGATGAGGTTCAGGCAACCCATCAAAATCACAAAGTCTTCATCCTACATGACGTAAAAGGTCTTGCAGATGCAACAAAGCCATGTTAGATGCCTCATGCTGCAGAACACCGAGAGAGGCGTTCACGTGCTGTAGCTACAATCTATACATGATATCCTCTACCATTGGCACCAAAAATCTTTCCCATAGATGGCCAGGCCGAGCTGGCTCACAAAAGACCAAAATTGCAACAAATAAAGTTCGGAGTTGAGCACCAGTTTGCACAGAGGCAGCTTCTTCTAAACACACAACATATTCATCATCGCTCTCCAACATGCCCCTTGCAATGCAAGCATCCCTAAAAGTATCACAGATCACACTATCAACAGTACGCAAATCTTCAAAAGAAGTACATCCCCGACACTCTGTTAAAAGCATCCGCAAATAGTAGAGCTCACCACAAGTAGACGCCACAAAATACATCCGACCACATGTATTCCCACGCTTCCTTCTAGTCCACATCTTATGTCGTGCATTCCACACCCAATACACTGGAAAGTCTTGATAGCGAATAGTCCTAGCCTCTGGATGAATGCGATTGCACACAAACCATTCAGTAAGAGTAGTTTTCTGGAGGTCTTTATTCCGCACAACATCTGGTATACTATCTGTATCTCGAAACACCACATAGTTCTCACCAGGTAAGTGTACCTGCAAACGTTGTATATCAGGCTTTTCATCGTGTAATGCATAATACGCCTCAGAGGTAGAAACATATCGTGCATCCAAATAACTTTGTATCTCGTCCACCTCGTGAGCATCACCACCATTCCGGACTGAATCAACCCCAATAGAAAATTTGATGGTTGCATGATCATGCCCCTTGTACACATACTTATACAAATACTTCACATCCGCAATTGTCGAGTAGACCTCCACATTTATGTGGGCATTGTATTTTTTACTCAAGAATGGATTATATGGAACAATCCATCGATTATCAATAATATTACCGTTTATGATCACAGAGTTTCCATCATCTCGTCTTCGATAAATGGGATAGCCAAAACTATCAACTGTTGTCATGCCCACTAATTTTTGCGGGTAATCTTTAGTACATCTACCCTTGTCCATACAGGGACTCTTGGGGTTCAATCCTTCGCAAGGGCCATGAATGTTGCACTTTGAAATTGTCTCAAATAAGGCTGGAAACTTAACTTTATTGGGTAACTCAGCACAAACCAATCTATCATAGTGACATGCTTCAGAAGGTTTGAAAGACGGCTCTAAAATTAGCAAAGTATGAGAATGTGGTAGCCCCTTCTTTTGGAATTCAATCACAGTAACATAGCCAGCAACCTTCCCAAAGAGATCCTTCTGCAACAACGTATACATTAAATCAGCATGCTTTTTATGAAACACGCGAGCAGTCAAATCCGGACGGTCATAAGCACTTTGCCCAGGCAATAAAGCATTAGTTATCTCCAACCACTTTGGATTGCATGTCATTGTTATAAAAAGGTCAGGTTTTCCCTTACATCGCACTATAGCCATGGCATCCTGATATAATTGATACATGTGCCTTGGTCCACCTGTGAACGATGACGGTAAAACTATCCTCTTGCCAACAAAGGCACCAACAATCGGCATTGTCCCATTATCATTTGCCCCCACCATGTCTGCCAAGCCTTTGTAGGCCTCCGATTATAACAGTGATTGATTCTGGCGACACCAAGTTAACCTGCATTGCTCTATACTACAATAAGCATCAACAATAAATTGCTGCAACAGTCGACCAGCACGCAATATGCACACCTCAGTATCTTCGCGCACTTGAAGACGAAATGCATAAAACTGCATCTGGGTAACACAATTTTTATTGGACAATTCATATATGTTAACAGGAACACTAACATTACTGTAGGAAACCTTTACATGCCAATCATCATCCCCCATAGGAAAAAGGAGGACATATAGCATTGGCATATATGCCCTATGCAAGTTTGAAATAGCAACACATCGACCACCCCGAGTGTAAACATGAATATCCCGACGATCAAGAGTACCCTCGTCACCCTGCCCTGGCATGATAGCTACAAACTCAGTTGCTGCAGGAGCAGAGTATTGTTTACTGGTTCTTTGAATACCAAAAATACTCATTCTTAGTTCCTGCACAGGATTATTTTGCAATTGCAAACCCTTTGACCTAAAAGCACGTGGATATATGTTGTGTTGATGCATCATACATTGAAGCTCCCCTAGCAAGTTTGGTAATAAATCATGCATAACTCCCAGCCTATTGAGCAACTCATGCTCGATATCATAAACATACAGTTGTGCAAATCTTAGCCTTTCTTGATGTTGTACATCAGGAAGCAAAGTAACTATACGGTGATAAATAGAGCCATGCACTCTAAAGGTGTAGCCATTCCTGATAACAGGTAGCTCGTCAACATTAGCTCCGAGTGATACAAATGCAAGAGCACTATTGTATGCTCGTATGTTGTTTTTAAATATCCTACTATGAGGGTGTATACTATGCAACAAATCATGCAATGGCTAAGGTGGATGTTGCAATGGTGGCAATATTACTTTTCCATTTCAACAACAGTGTCTTCCAAACAAAGTCGACCCTTGAACCCAAGTCTCGCATCTCCACAACTTAGCTGAACACCTTTCACACATCACACAAAGATTCCCCATGGAATGCATATCCGGCTCTTGAAATAGTAGTGTTGACATTGCTGGGTGAACATGCGTTGCAGACAAAGCATTTAAAATGGAGCACAATCCACCACTTTGGGGATCAAAAACAGCAATATTATGAACACGTGACTCATTAGCCACGGAATTTTCCACATTATGGTGATTTCCAAAATCTAAACCAACATCCTGTTCAACTGGCTCATTATCCCCATTTACAAATTCAACACGGTGAGACACACTCTCACAAACCACTCGACTAAGATTTCCCCCATGTTGGCACTTAGACATTGAAGCATTATTAATATGTGACTCGAAAGTCACATGATTAAGACCATTGCAACCACCCACTGATGGCAAAGAATTCGTCAAATCCACACCAAACTGTTGCAGGGCTTGAAATCCCCTAATGGTTCTATCTGGTGATGGCAAAACATTAGCCACATCTATACCAAACTGTGGTTGGCCTAGTTCATGATGACCATTTAGAATCTCCTCATGGAACGTCAGGTTTTCAATGTCTCTTTGAATGGATCTACCACGATCTAAAATCCCTTTCCAAGCCCTGAGTCTAGCAACCTGTCGTCACTCATACCTCGTGGAAGTAAGCATGTCCCTACGAACACGCAACACATGGTCTTTGCCAGTTGCTCGATGCGAACACCCCATATTGATCAATTGGCCACAAAACCTATTATCAACGTATACACACATTTAATATTTAAATATTGAAATATTAAGATTAAATATCAAGACACAAAACCAGTACAACCCAGTCAATGTATCTATCTAAAAAGATGATGTGCCTGCCCATGAGAGAGAGAGAGAGAGAGAGAGAGAGAGCCTGGTTGCTAAGGTAGAAGTAACCTTGGTAATAAACACATGCACAATTAATGGTTATTTTAATTAATTAACAAAATAAAGTAAACATGCAACTGCAGAAATGACTATCAATACACTTTATTGAAGGCATGGTTTGATTTCTAAACTAAATGTATTGCATACATTCGATGCACACAATATATCAAATCTAAATATACCAACCACTGCTCCATGTAAATATCAAGAAAGAGACATCATGTCATACACACTCAATACATTTTACTCAAATACGCTTTGTTATATAAAAAATGTTACACATCTTAGCACTTTCCACGTAGGCTTTACAAAAAAGAAGCAAATATTATCATAAAAAGTGCTAGCCCATGCACTTTAAAATACGCAACACAGTCTGAACCTATAAGTTCCAACCTAAGCAATTTTTGCATTATACAAAGAGATCCTTCCGCAACACATACACATAGTCTCCTTAGATGCGACCGTTCATCTGACGGCTCAATTGTTGCAACAAAGCATTAAACCTACTAACATTCATTTGAAAGCATTATACAAAGAGATCCTTCCGCAACACATACACATAGTCTCCTTAGATGCGACCGTTCATCTGATGGCTCAATTGTTGCAACAAAGCATTAAACCTACTAACATTCATTTGAAACTGCAAGAACGGCAATCGACAACCCCTCTGGCAGATCACAGGTTCATGGTCATCTCCAAGCCCCCAAACCGAAGCCCACATATCATTCACCAGCAGATTCATTAATCTGCTTATCTCAGAAATAATTGCTGAAAGTGCCCTTACTTCACTACCCAGATCAGTCGACACTTATGCTGGAGAACACCCTGCGTGTGCTTTGTCTCGCACACAACACCATACAGACCTTTAGCCTGTTCTTGTAACTCCATTGAGTACATGGCAAGCGCACTATCAACACGCGTACATAAACTCATCTGCATTTCCATCAACTCATTCATCTTGGCCTCAAGTTTTTTAAAGTCCGAATCACCCGAAGTAGCCCTTGTGTTTCTTTGAATCTTTGCAGCTCTTGTACATTTAGCAACATGCATCTCTTGTCCCCTTGCCACCTCTTTCATTTTTCGCACATTTATTCTATTAGAGCCCATACGTTGGCTGCAATGAAACATATAAACAATCATCTCCAAAAATATAAATAGCAGTACTTTGATGCAATCACAATTAACAAAACTATCTTCCATATCCATGCGAATGAACCCAAGCTGGCAAGCGTCGAAGAGATAATGTCGTAGCCATTTTTTTAAATTCAATTGAATCCACTACATTC